>NC_136265.1:1972780-2300280 GCF_964187855.1 Myxine glutinosa | reverse complement strand
GGCAGTGATGACCGGTTTACTCGCACCCACTTTTGATGCAACCCCACTGTTGATACAACCCCACTTTTGATACAACCCCACTTGTGATACAACCCCACTTTCATTGGACATGCTTTGACACAACCCCCTTGGATACAACCCCGACACACACACACACACACACACACACACACACACACACACACACACACACACACACACACACACACACACACATCCCCCCTACCCCCTCCCACACACACACCCACACCCCTCCCCCCACATGCACACCCTTCCAAACACACACACACATCCCTCCCCCCCCCCCTCCCACACACACACACACATCCCCCCTACACACACACACACACACACACACACACACACACACACACATGCACACACACATACACACATCCCCCCTAACCCCACCCACACCCCTACCCCCAAACACACACACACACACACAACCAACCCCCCCCCCCCCACCTACACACAAACACACACATACATCCCTCCACCCCCCCACACACACACATCCCCCCTACACACACACACGCTTATTTTTCAAGATAAGCAGGTTGCAAGGTCAGACATATATATGGTGGCGGCCATCTTGGATTTTGACGTGGCGACCCAATTTTCGATAGCGTTCTTCCTTGTGCCTAGATACACCCACACACCAAATTAGAAGTTGCTACTTCGCTTATTTTTCAAGATATGCAGGTTGCAAGGTTCAGACATACATGGTGGCGGCCATCTTGGATTTTGCCGTGGCGACCCAATTTTCAATAGCTGGCGCATGCGCAGATGGGTTGCACTGCGATGCCACTGAAAAGCGACTGAGAAAACCGCGCATGCGCAGATCGCGGACATGATTCATTTCGATTTATATCTTTATTTAATTTCCGAAAAGACGTCTGAATTCGAAAATCGCGTGATGACGTCACGACGTAAATGCATTTCTTCATATAACTTCAGATCGGCTGGATGGATTGTGACGAAATAAACGGCATCGTGTAGGGCATTTATTTGCGCAAATTTCAAGACCAATTACGACCATGACAGCCATTTCCTTCTCGCACAGCACCTTACGTAATATGTGGATGGATGTTTGCATATGCGCAAATGGGCCATTGTATTTTCGTGTATTACGTACGCGCCTTGATGGGCTTACTTTCAGTGAAATACGATCGAGTTAAAAATAGTCAGAATTTGAGCAAATCTGTTTCATTCGTTTGTTAATATGCTTCAGCTATTGACAAAGCTGCAATTATAAATTTTTTTGCGGTTCAAATGACCGCGGGAGATCGCGTTATCGTGAGCACGTACTGGAAAGACAAAATGGTGTGTTTCTTCTTCTTTCAACAATAAAGACTTATAGCTTCGCGACCGTACATCCAATCATCTTGAAATTTTGCACACTTGTTACTCTTCATGACTTCTACTACAGTATGAAGTTTCACGTCGATCAATAAAGCGATTCAAGAGATATCCATTTTTTTAAAAAAAATCGTTTAATTAACGATATCTGCCAAACCACGTGACCTATCGCAAATTCTAAAATGACATTTTAGTAGACTGACATGCTGAACAGACCTGTGAAGTTTCTCCTCGATTGGATCAAAAATGAGGGAGGAGCTAGGTTTTAAAGGTTCATGCTTAAAACGTCATAACTCTGAAACCATGTGTCGGATGATGTCGTGCTCGTTGACTTTTTTGTTCGTCATGAGTATGCGATGCCGCTTGCAAAGTTTGGCCTCGATCTGTTCAGCTGTTGCAGAGAAAAAGCGGTTTTCGTGTTTTCACGAAAAACAATATGGCTGCCGAACCACGTGACCTACGACGTCATATTTACCATTAAAATATTCTACAGACCGAGTCCCTCCTATGGTGAAAATTTTATCTCAATCGGCCCTATTATTGCAGAGAAAATGTTTTTTAAAGGAAATTAAAACTTAAAATGGCAATAGCACTCACTGTGAGACGTGGCCTGGCAGGACAAAATTGTGTGTTTCTTCTTCTTTCAACAATAAAGACTTATAGCTTCGCGACCGTACATCCAATCATCTTGAAATTTTGCACACTTGTTACTCTTCATGACTTTTACTAGAGTATGAAGTTTCACGTCGATCAATAAAGCGATTCAAGAGATATCCATTAAAAAAAAAATCGTTTAATTAACGATATCTGCCAAACCACGTGACCTATCGCAAATTCTAAAATGGCATTTTAGTAGACTGACATGCTGAACAGAGCTGTGAATTTTCTCCTCGATTGGATAAAAAATGAGGGAGGAGCTAGGTTTTAAAGGTTCATGCTTAAAAACGTCATAACTCTGAAACCATGTGTCGGATGATGTGGCCCTCGGTGACTTTTTTGTTCGTCAGGGGCATGCGATTCTGTTTGCAAAGTTTGGCCTCGATCTGTTCAGCCGTTGCAGAGAAAAAGGGGTTTTCGTGTTTTCACGAAAAACAAGATGGCGGCCGAAACACGTGACCTGCGACTCATAATTACCATTAAAATATTCTACAGACCGAGTCCCTCCTATGGTGAAAATTTTATCTCAATCGGCCCTATTATTGCAGAGAAATTGTTTTTTAAAGGAAATTAAAACTGAAAATGGCAAAAGCACTGGGAGATGTGGCCTGGGGGGACAAAATGGTGTGTTTGTTCTTCTTTCAACAATAAAGACTTTAGCTTCGCGACCGTACATCCAATCATCTTGAAATTTTGCACACTTGTTCCAACCGATGAGAGCTACATTGTATTAAAAATTCAAGTCGATCCATGCAGTGGTTCAAGAGTTACAAGCTTTTTAAAATTTAACTTCCATTATTTATTGCGGCCAAACCATGTGACTTAAAAAAACGTCTCAAGTAACGATTAAACATCCCCCCATGAGGAACATTTGTGTAAAGTTTCCACTCGATACCTCTACAAATTATGGAGGTGATTCCATTTCTAGTTTGAGATTTGAAAACGTCATAACTCTGAAACCACGTGTCGGATGACGTCGTGCTCGCTGACTTTTTTGTTTGTCATGGGTATCCGAATACGCATGCCAAGTTTGGGCTCGATCCGTTCAGCCGTTGCGGAGAAAAAGGGTTTTTTGTGTTTTTTCACGGAAAACAAGATGGCGGCCGAACCATGTGACGTATGACTTCGAAAATTTTCGCATTCTGAGTTTTTTTTAACTAAGCATCTGGGGGAAAAATCTCTTTTTCGGGGGAGAAAAACTGTGTTTGACGAATTCTAACCTCTTAACGTTAGCATTTTTGATATACTCAATACACATGTTTTTTGTTCCCATTGCAGAGTTCTTTAGAATGAGCCATTCTTCAAATTTTTCCATTGAGCCGTTTCGGAGATACAGAGGGGCAAAGTTGAAGATGTTTTACAAGATGGCGCCCATACCACGTGACCTATGACGTCATCATTAGCATTAAAAAATTCTACGAGGCTAGCCGTTCATTTTTTTATTTTTTATTTTTTATTTTTTCTATACAAGATCGAGGCTCGTGAAAGAGCGAACATTAATCACACAGAAAGACAAACCGACACATAAAACATATAACATAGGGAGCGGTAGACCAGATGGGGAGAGAGGGGGAAGGACACAAACACAACATTTGAGAGCAGGGACCGAGAGACATGGAGACATCGAGAGATCTGAGAGAGGGCGAGGGCTTTGGGGGGGGGGGGCGTGGGAAGGGGGCGGTGGGAGAGGTATAAAACATATGGACACTGCCAGGACTTCCAGGAATGAAGTTGGAATTTCAAACAACGTGGATCTGGGGTGAATTAGCGGGGGTAGAAAAGATCAAGGTTTTGGATGGGGGAAGATAAGAGATGGTGGTGAACAGCTGTTTTAAAGACCTGGAGGGAGGAGTGGGATTGAAGGGAGTGAGGGAGTTTGTTCCAGAGGCGGGAGAAAAGAGGAATGAAAGAGTGAAGGTGAGCAGAGAGCCGAGATTTCGGCAGTTTAACCATCAGAGGGTTGCTGGCAGATCTTGTGCGACCTGTAGGAATATTTGGGGGACAGAGCACAGAGAGAGCTGGGGGTGCAAGGCCGGAGAGGAGTCGGTAGAAGACAGAAAGACCACCTACCTGCCTGCGGTGAGTGAGTGAAAGGCCATCAGAGATAGCTTCATCGCGGGAGATTCCAATAATTCTGAAAGCTTTGGTTTCAACAGCGTGAAGCCGAGCTAGGTGTGAGGCAGGAGCACCGGCCCATAGGGGAGAACAGTATTCCATTGAGCTGCGGATGAAAGCCTTGTATGTGGTGAGGAGCTCAGGTGTGCCGAGGAAGGACTTCGCACGACGGAGGATGCCCAGTCGGCGACTGGCTTTGGAGGCCAGCTTGGAAATGTGGTTTTCCCAAGAAAGATCATGGCAGATAGTGAGACCCAAAATCTTGAGCGACAGAACTTCTTGGAGAGGATTGTTGAGAAAGTAGATGGGAGGGTTGTCCAGTCGATCTTTTCGGAGAGACATAGTAAGAGTGTGAGATTTGTCAGGATTGAAAGACATGTTCCACTTGTTTGACCAGTCTGTGATTTTGTCCAGGTCTTCAGAGAGTGAGGAGGCAGCAGACTGCCGATCTGAGGGAAGAGGAATGGAGCGGCAGAGAGTGGAGTCATCAGCAAAGAGATAGAGAGGATTTTCGAGAGAGTCAGAGAGATCATTGATGAAGACCAGAAAAAGCACGGGGCCCAGAACACTGCCTTGGGGAACTCCAGCCTGAACAGGAAGAGGAGATGAGAGAAACCCATTCAGGGCCACACGTTGACGACGACTAGAGAGGAAGTCCGCCAGCCATGCGTGGAGATTTCCATGGATACCAAAGGAGGAGAGTTTGGTGAGCAGAGCGGGGTGCCAGACCGTGTCGAAGGCACGTGATATGTCGAGGGAGACAGCTCTAATTTCCTGTTTGGCATTGAGGACCTCCATCCATTGTTGAGACAGCAGAAGCAGCATGTCCAGAGTAGAGTGACCTGGTCTGAAACCAAATTGATGATCAGAGATCAAGCCATTGGAGAAGAGGAAAGATTTCATATCCGAAGCAATGATGGATTCCATGACTTTGCTGATAATTGGGAGAAGGCTGATTGGTCTGTAGTTGCTAGGATCTGTTTTTGCACCTTTTTTGTGCAAAGCGGTGATGTTGGCTGATTTCCAAGCAGATGGCAGTTGACCTTGAGCAAAAGAGAGGGTGAAGAGAACAGAGAGAGGGTGAGATAGAGCAGCAGAGCAGGATTTTAGGACCCGTGGGCTGATGCCGTCGGGTCCAGTTGCAGAATCAGAGTCAAGGGTTGACAGAAATTTTTCCACCTTGTCAGGAGGAAAGGACACGGAGTCCAGGAGCAGCAGGGTACGACTGGGTATGGTGGGTACAGAGAGGGATGGGTTTGGGACACAAGATTTAGAGGCAAACACAGAGTTGAGGCATTCAGCTTTTTCACGTGCGGAGTCAGCCGTGTAGCCGTTTGAGGTAAGGGAGGGGATGGAGGGGGAACAAACACCAGAAACGGATTTGACCAGACGCCACCAGGATTTGGAAGAGGGAGACAGATAAGAGAGTTCGGTCTTGAGAACGGAGAGATATTGTTTCCTGGCTCTCCTGAGGGTGGACACACACTTGTTTCGGGCTTTGTGAAAGGAAATGAGATTTCCTTCCGTTGGATTTGCTTTCCAGGAGACGAAGGCAAGTTGTTTCTGGGCAACAGCCTCACCACAAGATTCCGTGTACCATGGACGGGAGGAAGGGTATGACAACTGAAGACGAGATGGGATAAATCTGTGCATGAGAGAGAGCAATTTACTTTGGAAGAATTCCCAGGATGAGTTGATGTCAGAGGTGGTAGAGATGGGAGACCAGTCCAGATGATTGATGGCTGCTTGAAGACCGTGCCAGTTGGCCTGAGTGAAATGCCAGTCTCGTCGACGCTGAGCAGGCTCCCTGAGGATGGTCAGAGAGATGTCCACTTTAACAAGGACATGATCAGATGATCCGATCGGAGCAGAAGAAGAGCAGCAGACATTTTCAGGGAAGTTAGTCATTACCAAGTCCAGAAGAGAAGATGTTCCGTTGACTGAGATCCGGGTCGGGAAATTGACAGATTGTGTCAGTCCCAGTGAGTCGCAGAAGTCCTTTGCTGAGGAGCCATGGCTGGTGAGAGAGGTACCCACACCCAGCCAACTGGCATGATGACAGTTGAAATCACCACATATGAGGAAGAGAGAGTTGGGATGAGTAGATAGAAGTTGGTCCATATCATCAGACAGCGATATGTAGATGGAGTCATCACTGTTTGGTGGACGGTACAACACACATATGAACAAGAGGTGGGAGCGAAGGGGAAGCCGTAGCCAGAGGTATTCCTGGGGGTGAGGTGGAGAGAGTGCAGTGCAGGGCGAGTGAGGAAGAGAGTTTTTGATAAAGATAGCAACCCCGCCTCCAGGACGAGGCTCAGGTCTATCATACCGGAGGAGGGAGTAGCCCGGGAGAGATACTATGGAATCAGAGACATCATAAAGGAGGAAAGTTTCTGTTAAGCAGATCACGTCTGGTTTGACAGAAGCAACCTGTATGGAGAGATCAGTTAAGTTTGAACGAAGGCCCCGGATGTTTGAGGTCCATACCGTTAATGAAGAGGAAGGGGGAGCATCAGATATAGAACAGGGGGGAGGAGGGGTAGGGTAAGATGTGGAAGAGGTGGAAGAGGTAGGGAGAGCTGTTGAAGGTGTGTCAGAGATTTCAGAATAGCTCGGAGAAAGGGAAGGATGGGGCGGACAAAATGTTTGATGGTGATTGGGTGAGCCACAATGAGGTGTTATTTGAGGAGGGGGAAGAGCGAGGCAGAAGGTTGGGGGAGATGGAGGTGAGAGTTTGAAGGGGGAAGAAGCGGGGAGGACGCTTTGAGGAGGGGGAGTGAGAGGGGGGAAATTGAGAAGCAATGAGGGTGGGGAGATTTGAAGGGGAGGGGTGAGGGGGGAGTTTGGGAGGGAAGGGACAAGGGGAGGGATTTGAAAGGGATGGGATATGGGGGAGATTTGGAGGGGAGGGGTGAGGCAGGAGTCTAGGAGGGGAGGGGCGAGGGGGCGTCTTGGCGGGGAGGGGTGAGGGGGTAGTTTAGGAGGGAGGGGGCAAGGGGGGAGATTTGAAAGGGATGGGTGATGGGGAAGATTTGGAGGGGAGGGGTGATGGGGAAGATTTGGAGGGGAGGGGTTATGGGGAAGATTTGGAGGGGAGGGGTGAGATTGGATTTTTGAAAGTGTACGATTTATGGGAAACGAACATTTATTGCAAAATGAGTTTCTTGTGACCTGCGAGTTAAAAATACGTTTAAGGACGCTGGATGGAGGATGGAGTGCAGGAGAGTTTAGGGAATGTAGAACAAAGGCACTATAGGAGATGGATATTTTTTTTGGGATGAATTGATTTGGTGAGCAAGTCGAAAGCAGCCTTTTAAAGAAGAAGAAGAAAAAGGTGTTATAGAATATGACGGAATACATAACTTGAGGGGAAAGTGTAAACATTGAAGGTTAATGAGTGAAAACTATCTGGGGAAATGGGGGAGAAACACGTGGTCGAAGAACGAACGAACGAATAAGAATGAATATTTTTTTTTTTTTTTTTTTTTTTTGGGAGTTGAGATTTACACAAGGAAGAAGGCTATGGGTGAAAAGCCTGGGAATACAGAGAACGAAAGTTATTGGATCACAAACGACGGACCGCTGAGAAAAACAAAGCCTCAAGGTTGTACAGTGCACACTGTACAAGGCCTCAAGACACGACACGGCAAACAGACGATCAATTTATGAAAGATAAACACCGAGAAACAACCAAAGTTGCACACAATAACTTCACACACCGAAAGATAAATACAGTTTCGACAAAATACAATTGTGAACAGACTTAACTTCGAAAAACGTGGAGACCGTGTGGAGCTTCGAAAATCCCTGCCGCCGTCTCCAAGATCTCGCGAGATCAATGTTGATGAAACATTTGTGTGTTTCAACGACACATTTTCAACTACACAAACATTCAACTACACATCAACTACACATTTGATGAAAATTTCCTGTCAATCCGACCAGCGGTTGCTGAGAAACTTAATTATGAAGTTTTCGGAGGTGCAAAATATGGTGGAAGAATAATAATAATAACTAGAACTGCCACTTTAAAACTGCTGGCAGTGATGACCGGTTTACTCGCACCCACTTTTGATGCAACCCCACTGTTGATACAACCCCACTTTTCATACAACCCCACTTGTGATACAACCCCACTTTCATTGGACATGCTTTGACACAACCCCCTTGGATACAACCCCGACACACACCCACACACACACACACACACACACACACACACACACACACATACACACACACACACACACACACACACACACACACACATCCCCCCTACCCCCTCCCACACACACACCCACACCCCTCCCCCCACACGCACACCCCTCCACACACACACACACACACACACACACACACACACACACACACACACACACACACACACACCAACCCCCCCCCCCTCCACATACACAAACACACCCCACCCCCAACACACACACACACACACACACATCCACACCCACACACAAACACACATATCCACACCCACACACAAACACACATATCCACACACACACCCACACCCACACACAAACACCCCCACACCCCTCCCTCCACACACCCACACAAACGCACATCCCCTTCCACCCCACCCCCTCCCCTAGATACACACACACACACACACACAAACACACGCACACATCTCTACACCCCCCCCCCACCCCAACACCAACACACACACACACGCACACACAAATCCCCCCACTCCTAACACACACAAACACACGCACACATCCCCCCTACCCCCACCACACCCCTCCCCCCATACGCACACCCCTCCCCCCACACGCACACACACACCCCCCCCCTACACACACACACGCTTATTTTTCAAGATAAGCAGGTTGCAAGGTCAGACATATATATGGTGGCGGCCATCTTGGATTTTGACGTGGCGACCCAATTTTCGATAGCGTTCTTCCTTGTGCCTAGATACACCCACACACCAAATTAGAAGTTGCTACTTCGCTTATTTTTCAAGATATGCAGGTTGCAAGGTTCAGACATACATGGTGGCGGCCATCTTGGATTTTGCCGTGGCGACCCAATTTTCAATAGCTGGCGCATGCGCAGATGGGTTGCACTGCGATGCCACTGAAAAGCGACTGAGAAAACCGCGCATGCGCAGATCGCGGACATGATTCATTTCGATTTATATCTTTATTTAATTTCCGAAAAGACGTCTGAATTCGAAAATCGCGTGATGACGTCACGACGTAAATGCATTTCTTCATATAACTTCAGATCGGCTGGATGGATTGTGACGAAATAAACGGCATCGTGTAGGGCATTTATTTGCGCAAATTTCAAGACCAATTACGACCATGACAGCCATTTCCTTCTCGCACAGCACCTTACGTAATATGTGGATGGATGTTTGCATATGCGCAAATGGGCCATTGTATTTTCGTGTATTACGTACGCGCCTTGATGGGCTTACTTTCAGTGAAATACGATCGAGTTAAAAATAGTCAGAATTTGAGCAAATCTGTTTCATTTGTTTGTTAATATGCCTCAGCTATTGACAAAACTGCAATTATATTTTTTTTTGCGGTTCAAATGACCGCGGGAGATCGCGTTATCGTGAGCACGTACTGGAAAGACAAAATGGTGTGTTTCTTCTTCTTTCAACAATAAAGACTTATAGCTTCGCGACCGTACATCCAATCATCTTGAAATTTTGCACACTTGTTACTCTTCATGACTTCTACTACAGTATGAAGTTTCACGTCGATCAATAAAGCGATTCAAGAGATATCCATTTTTTTTTTAAAAATCGTTTAATTAACGATATCTGCCAAACCACGTGACCTATCGCAAATGCTAAAATGACATTTTAGTAGACTGACATGCTGAACAGACCTGTGAAGTTTCTCCTCGATTGGATCAAAAATGAGGGAGGAGCTACGTTTTAAAGGTTCATGCTTTAAACCGTCATAACTCTGCAACCATGTGTCGGATGACGTCGCCCTCGCTGACTTTTTTGTTCGTCATGGGCATGCGATTCTGCGTGCAAAGATTGGCCTCGATCTGTTCAGCCGTTGCAGAGAAAAAGGGGTTTTCGTGTTTTCACGAAAAACAAGATGGCGGCCGAAGCACGTGACCTGCGACGTCATAATTACCATTAAAATATTCTACAGACCGAGTCCCTCCTATGGTGAAAATTTTATCTCAATCGGCCCTATTATTGCAGAGAAAATGTTTTTTAAAGGAAATTAAAACTGAAAATGGCAATCACACTGATGTCGGATGATGTCGTGGCCTGGGAGGACAAAATGGTGTGTTTCTTCTTCTTTCAACAATAAAGACTTTAGCTTCGCGACCGTACATCCAATCATCTTGAAATTTGGTACACT
The DNA here is from genome assembly GCF_964187855.1 of Myxine glutinosa. NCBI lineage: Eukaryota > Metazoa > Chordata > Myxini > Myxiniformes > Myxinidae > Myxine > Myxine glutinosa. Next base: position 2,289,784 of record NC_136265.1, on the reverse strand, counting down.
TGTTCCACCTGATGAGAGCTACATTGCATTAAAAATTCAAGTCGATCCATGCAGTGGTTCAAGAGTTACAAGCTTTTTAAAGTTTAACTTCCATTATTTATTGTGGCCAAACCATGTGACTTAAAAAAACGTCTCAAGTAACGATTAAACATCCCCCCATGAGGAACATTTATGTAAAGTTTCCACTCGATACCTCCACAAATTATGGAGGTGATTCCATTTCTAGTTTGAGATTTCAAAACGTCATAACTCTGAAACCACGTGTCGGATGACGTCGTGCTCACTGACTTTTTTGTTTGTCATGGGTATCCGAATATGCATGCCAAGTTTGGGCTCGATCCGTTCAGCCGTTGCGGAGAAAAAGGGTTTTTTGTGTTTTTTCACAGAAAACAAGATGGCGGCCGAAGCATGTGACGTATGACTTCGAAAATTTTCGCATTCTGAGTTTTTTTTAACTAAGCATCTGGGGGAAAAATCTCTTTTTCGGGGGAGAAAAACTGTGTTTGACGAATTCTAACCTCTTAACGTTAGCATTTTTGATATACTCAATACACATGTTTTTTGTTCCCATTGCAGAGTTCTTTAGAATGAGCCATTCCTCAAATTTTTCCATTGAGCCGTTTCGGAGATACAGAGGGGCAAAGTTGAAGGTGTTTTACAAGATGGTGCCCATACCACGTGACCTATGACGTCATCATTAGCATTAAAAAATTCTACGAGCCTAGCCGATCATTTGATGAAAATTTCCTGTCAATCCGACCAGCGGTTGCTGAGAAACTTAATTATGAAGTTTTCGGAGGTGCAAAATAGGGTGGAAGAATAATAATAAGAAAAACTCTCGCAGTAATAATAGGTTACTCTCCATTTCATGGAGAGTAAACCTAATAAGAAAAACTCTAGCAGTAATAATAGGTTACTCTCCATTTCATGGAGAGTAAACCTAATTAGGGACACGCAACACCTATACAGGCTCTTGCTGCTTGCAGCTTGCGGTTCATTTGTCCCTGTGCTAACAGGTGGAAGTTCTCTGGGGGAGCAATCAAAAATCAGTTTTGTGAAATATGACCCATCAGGATGTTCATGTTATTATGAGTCCATAATAACCGTAGCTGATAACCTATTTGTCCGACTTTCCTCAATATTAAGCTGATTGTCCTCTTGGACTGAATTCCTGTCATATTTGAAATTTCTTCCACAGTCTTCCACCCTAAACCGGAGTTTGGCCGTAGGTGCCATACTTTGTTCATGCCTGCATCAATGAAGCGTTGGCACAAATCATGGCTCTTGAATACATCAGGGAAGAGAGGGTTGAAAAACAGTGGTTCAACTTCGAACATCCCTGGGGAGTATGTGTCCTCTTTGCGACTCATTGTGAGACCTTTCCAGGCATTGAAAAGGCTCTGGTGGAATATAGGGAGCGTTGCTGTACCACATCCTTGAGGTGGGTCAGGAATACTTCACGACCATAGCCGAATCTACCCGCCTGTTGCAAAATATGACAGGCCAATGGGTGGTTTGGCAGGTGCTCGACATATAGAAGGCGCTGAATGGAGCACAAGCGAAAGGCCATGAGGCAGGATTTCACGTGAACAAGCCCTTGGCCTCCTTCAGATGAAGTATGGCATATTACGTTTGGCCGCAGCCAATGATGGCCTCCCCCAAAAAAGTCCACAAGTTTGGCCTGGATCATTCTAAGCAGCACTTCCGGCGGTTGTAGGCAAATAAAACGATGCCATAAAGTTGCAGCAACCAAGTTATTGGCAACTAAGACACGGCCCTTAAATGAAAGGTGTGGTGTGGCTCTTTTCCACAGGTTCAGTCTCCTCTCCATTTCTCCAATCAAGCCTTCCCAATTATTTTCCATAAATTGTGTGGAACCAAGGGACACACCAATGTAGTCGATACCATCTGCCTTCAATTCTAAGTTTTCCGGAAGAGGAGGTAGATGTGTCGAGACAGGGAGGCAACTATGAAGGTAAGGCACCCAAATAGCTTTGCTTTTCCTCCAATTAACTTTCAGGGAAGAAGCCTGGAAAAAGGTTCTCAAGGATTTAACAAGAGCATCAATATCCCGGTTGCTTCTGATAATGACGCACACATCATCTGCATACGCTGATATAGTCAGTGGTGGACTCGTTGGGAAACACCTCAGGCCAGAGATATTCTCCCTGAGCGTACAAAGTAATGGTTCCATTGCTAATGCAATAAATAGCACCGCAAAGCGGGCGTAACCCCTCAGCCCATCCATGGTGGAAACCAATTTCAAGATGGCAGCCGTGGTGGCCATATTGAAAATCGCAGCGCGCCCATTTTCGAAAGGTACCTTCCTCTACTCAACCCCAACACACACTGCAAAAATGGATTTAATCGGACAAGCCGTTCTCCTTGAAATTGACGGAAACGAAAGGTTGATGGACATCCGTGATGACAATACCCCTTAGCTCAATTTGGGCTGAGGGGTGAAAAGCAATCCTGAGACTAGGCAACCCTGCCGTACCCCTCTCTGAACCTGTTTGGGGGAAACGAGTTCATTGTTTACCTTAATTACACTGGAGATGTCAGTGTACAATAGAGATATGAAGGCTCTGAAATTAACCCCACAGCCACATGCTTCCAGAACACGCCACAAAAAAACATGATCGATACTGTCAAAGGCTTTTTCAAGGTCTAGAAAAATTATTCCAAAATCATTTTGCTCGTGGTAAGTGCCCCTTAAATCCCGAACTAAAAAATGTTGTCATAAATGGATCGACTGGGGATGCAGAAAGTCTGATCGGGTAGGACCGGATCACCAATGACTTTCTTCAGACGATTTGCCATCGCTTTTGAAAACTGTTTGTAGTCGGTGCACAACACTGAAACTGGTCTCCAATTCTCCATCCGCCGGAGATCTCCTGACTTTGGGAGGAGACTCACCACTGCTCTCCTTAGGCTTAATGGCATTGCACCAGTTCGCAGGGATTCTTGGATTACAGTGCATTCAGAAAGTATTCAGACCCCTTCACTTTTTCACATTTTGTTATGTTGCAGCCTTATGCTGAAATCGTTTAAATTCAATTTTTCCCTCATCAATCTACACTCGATACCCCATAATGATGAAGAGAAAACAGGATTTTAAAAAGTTTTGCAAATTTATTACAAAGAAAAACCTGAAATATCACATTTACATAAGTATTCAGACCCTTAACTCAGTACTTAGTTGAAGCACCTTTGGCACATCTTCCATTTATGAATTATGGAGGCCACTGTGCTCTTGGGAACCTTCAATGCAGCAGAGATTTTTTTAGTAGGCTTCCCCAGATCTGTGCCTCGACACAATCCTGTCTCTGAGCTCTGCAGGCAGTTCCTTCGACCTCATGGCTTGGTTTTTGCTCTGATATGCATTGTCAGCTGTGAGACCTTATATAGACAGGTGTGTGCCTTTCCAAATCATGTCCAATCAATTGAATTTACCACAGGTGGACTCCAATAAAGGTGTAGAAACGTCTCAAATATGATCAAGAGAAATGGGAGGCACCTGAGCTAAATTTCAAGTGTCATAGCAAAGGGTCTGAATACTTATGTCAATGTGATATTTCAGTTTTTTCTTTTTAATGAATTTGCAAAACTTTCTAAAATCCTGTTTTTTCTGTCATTTTGGGGTATTGGGTGTAGATTGATGAGGGAAAAAATGAATTTAAACGATTTCAGCATAAGGCTGCAACATAACAAAATGTGAAAAAAGTGAAGGGGTCTGAATACTTTCTGAATGCACTGTAGGTTTGCTCTCCGTCTCTCTGTCCATCCGTCTCACCTGTGGTTTTCTGCACTTTTTTCTACACCCTTCAACATATTCAACTAAAACTTGTACTTGGTTGTTTCAAAATAAGGTACAGAAAATTATGAGTTTCGGGACGTTTCACCAATTTTTCACGGAGTTTTGCCCTTTTTGGACGTAGAAAACATCACATATTATTACCTGGGTCAGTTTTCCAGACTTTCCCCCCTAATCCTTGAAACATGGTGAATTGAAACTTGGTAATGGACCTGGATTGCAAAGGAATTCTCCCTGTTGTTGTGATAGTGTTGAAAGTATTGCTCAATTACACCAAAACCAAAAACTACTTGTTGATGTCAACTCATTCTTTTGCTTCTTTCTTTTTCATTTTCAGATCCATCACCTCCTGAAAATCTCCAAATTTCAACACAAAACTCAACATCTCTCTCCATCTCCTGGACCAACCCAAATGATACAAACCAAGCACGTTATGAATATCTTGTGATGTTGATCATTGACAACATCACGGTAGAAAATGAAACCACAGGGCAAACATACATCACCTTTTCAAACCTCCCTCCTGGCACCGACTACAACGTTTCTGTGTCAACAATATACAATGACACACAAAGCCAAGCTACAGAGATACCTGCTACTACAGGTAGGCATGGAGAATACTTGATTATAAACATGAAAAATTGAGAAGCTGGAAAATAACTTCCACCCTCAGGGGTATTTTATTTATTTATTTATTCGGATGCAGCCTTTGGCCGATTGGCTGAATCATTTTCTGGGGGCACGGTTGTCCTGCTGATGCAATGCCCCCTTACCAGGGAGTACGTTCTCATTTTGCCAACCTTGGAAGAATGATGGGCTGAATTGACCCACCTCGTGCTAATTCGACAACATGACAGGGGCTTGAATTCAAGACCCCAAGATTGTGTGCCACCCCCTTTCACCGTTAAGCCAGCCCCAAGGTTCGAGTTTGGACCTGTGATGTTGGTTTGGAAACGGGTGGGGGTTTGGGGGTTCATGTATCAAGAACCAAAGGGATTTAAGGTCAGAGGTCATGAAGGTCATGAAGGTCAACTCTTTTCTCCCGCCTCTGGAACAAACTCCCTCACTCCCTTCAATCCCACTCGTCCCTCCAGGTCTTTAAAACAGCTGTTCACCACCATCTCTTATCTTCCCCCATCCAAAACCTTGATCTTTTCTACCCCCGCTAATTCACCCCAGATCCACCTTCCTTGAAATTCCAACTTCTTTCCTGGAAGTCCTGGCCGTGTCCATATGTTTTATACCTCTCCCATCCCCCCCCCTTCCCATGCCCCCCCCCCCAAAGCCCTCTCCCTCCCACAGATCTCTCGATGTCTCCATGTCTCTCGGTCCCTGCTCTCAAATGTTGTGTTTGTGTCCTTCTCCCTCTCTCCCCATCTTGTCTACCGCTCCCGATGTTATATGTTTTTGTGTCGGTTTGTCTTTCTGTGTGATTAATGTTCGCTCTTTCACGAGCCTCGATCTTGTATACAAAAAAAAAAACCAGCCTTGATTTTAGAAAGCGGTTTCCTATTGGGATAAAATAACGTTTTTAAATGGGAAACATTGAGTGAGGACAAAGTGGGCGCATGAAGGATTTGCCAACAATTTGATCTGAATATGGAGAAACTTGAAAAAATCAATGTCTCTACGTCACCCGAAAAGCCTCTGCCCCACAATAAATTTTTGCTTATTCTGACCCTAAACCTGGTGTTGGTGTTAAAGGTTAGGGTGCTGGGTTGGGAGTCTCGGGTCCTGAGTTTGAATCCTGGTCGGTCGTTTAATTAACTCCAGGTGAGGTTGACTCGGCCTGTCATCCTTCCGAGGTTGGCAAAATGAGTACCAGTTGAGAATGAACCATTCGAGTATCCCGTGTCGGGGCGGCGACCCATCCAGGATTGTGCCCCACAGTCAAGAAACTGCTATGGCAGCCATATGCATCTGAAAATGCAGGAGTGGACATCATCATCATTACTCTGGCTTTCACCAAGAAACTCAGGATAATTTGACCTCAATATCTAATCCGTACATGTGTATCATGGGACATGCACTTCGTTTAGTTCAAATACCATACCCAATGGTGTCACATGAACAGGGGTTTTCATGTGATCTCTGACCCTTGACCTTTTAGTAGCAAATAATATATACCTTGGATGGATTCACTGATGGAGGTTTATACATATTTGAATCAATTTTGACTTAAATCCCTTCAGCTGTTATCAAGCATCGCATGTTCACCTGACATGACCTCTGACCTTTGACCTCTTCATGGTGAAGTCTCATCAGTTCCTCTTTGCATTCTCATGTATACTTCTACCAAAATCCCATCGCTGCTTCAAAAGTTAGTGCGGCAACATAATTTTTTACCTTACGAGACCTCTGGCTTTTGGCCTTTGACCTCTTGACCCCATGATCTTATCGGTTTATCTTTACATAATTATACATACAGTGCCGACAGAAAGTCTACACCCTCTTTCAATACTTTAACCTTTTGTTACCTTACAGCCTGGAGTTAAAATGCATTAAATAAAACTTTTTCCACCTTTATCTGCACATCGTAACCTACAACTTACAAGTGAAAATCAAATTGTACAAATTTCAGAAAATTAATTCAAAACAATTAGAGCTCCATTCAAAGTACACCGCCCCCATGCCAAATAAATAAATAACATCCTCCAGCGCGGCATTGCCGGGGCGCCTTTGGTGATACCGCCGTGCAGCACATTGAGGCGGTATTGGGAGGGACGGGTGTACAATAACTAATTGATGGATTGCGTAATTAAAATCAATAAATAATGATCGTAAAATAATTTCTTCATCAATTGGCTAATAGCATATCTCAACCACTGGTGTTTCGTTTGAAGGTGTATCTTTTTGAAAATTAATTTAAAAAGTCATTAATCGAAAAAAATAAACAATTAATTGATTAATCAATAAATAATACATCGATTAATTAATTAAATCAATAAATCAAAAATACTTCAGAGCTACAATACTTGTTCACTGTCGTGTCCGAATATCAGCTTCCTCGCTCAAAAGGTGCCCGAGATATTGCCCAGATGAGATAGAAAATAAATAAATGAAAAATAACGAAATAAATATAAAATAAAGGTAAAATAATTAAATTATTAATCAATTGGCCAATACAATACCTAAAGCACCACTGTTTCATCAGAATCTGCAACTTAGAAAAAATTAAGTCGGTCATTAATCGAATAATTAAATAATTAATCGATTAATCAATTAAACAATAAATGAAAAATACAATTTACAGCCAAATCACGGTCATTGTCGTGTCCATGTATTAGCTTATACAGAATGATATATATTCAGACGGAAGCCAAACAGTTCAATCTTGGTTTCATCAGACCACAGAATCATCTTTCTCACAGTCTGAGAGTCCTTTAGGTGGTTTTTTGCAAACTCCAAGTGGGCTGTCATGTGTCTTTCACAGAGGAGAGGCTCCTCACCTCGCTCCTCACCAACTCCTCGCTCCTCTCCAACCCTCAGCTCCTCTCCAACCCCACTCCTCTCCAACCCCTCGCTCCTCTCCAACCCCTCGCTCCTCTCCAACCCCTCGCTCCTCTCCAACCCCTCGCCCCTCTCCAAACCCTCGCTGGAATGAATGCCAGTTTAAACAGGATTACCTTTACTTCCGTATAATAGTGATGAATGAAATAATAACGAAGAAATATCTGTCGGCAATTTCCCGTCTGTGGCGATACGTGAACGAAGCTATGCTCCTCTTTCCACATTATTGTGATGACGTATAAATTAAATATTTAATTGTGACGATTGTCATCAAATGGAAAAGTCCGCCACGAATTTTCAATATATCTCGCCATTTTCCCATCTGTTATTTTAGGCGGTGTATGACCGACCGTGCCGCGAATTTTAAAACATATAGTGGTGTCACCCATGGAAATCCCACGGGCATGGACGTGTGTGACATTTCAACATATTGAGTTCGATGCTGCACATTCATTTTTACAAAATGGTTACTGGCAATTCAACAGATCCAGAAATGGTGTAATGAACACAATTGATTTATTTCACATAATATGTGACCCCTCACTCCTTTCCACCTGACACTCTCCTCTTTCCACCCTCACGCCTCTCCAAACCCACTCCTCCTCACACTCCTCTCCAATACCTCCTCACACTCCTCTCCAATACCTCCTCATACTCCTCTCCAATACCTCCTCACACACCTCTCCAATACCTCCTCACACTCCTCTCCAATACCTCATCACACTCCTCTCCAATCCCTCACACTCCTCTCCAATCCCTCACACTCCTCTCCAATCCCTGACACTCCTCTCCAATCCCTCACACTCCTCTCCAACCCCTCACACTCCTCTCCAATTCCTCACACTCCTCTCCAATCGCTCACACCCCTCTCCAATTCTTCACACTCCTCTCCAATCTCTCACACTCCTCTCCAATCCCTCACACTCCTCTCCAATCCCTCACACTCCTCTCCAATCCCTCATACTCCCCTCCAATCACGCCTCACTCGCCTCTCCAATCCCTCACACGCGTCTCCAATCCCTCACACTCCTCTCCAATCCCTCACACTCCTCTCCAATCCCTCACACTCCTCTCCAATCCCTCACACTCCTCTCCAATCCCTCACACTCCTCTCCAACCCCTCACACTCCTCTCCAATCCCTCACACTCCTCAATCCCTCACACTCCTCTCCAATCCCTCACACTCCTCTCCAATCCCTCACACTCCTCTCCAATCCCTCACTCTCCTCTCCAATCCCTCACTCTCCTCTCCAATCGCTCCTCACTCTCCTCTCCAATCGCTCCTCACTCTCCTCTCCAATCACGCCTCACTCGCCTCTCCAATCGCTCCTCACTCGCCTCTCCAATCGCTCCTCACTCTCCTCTCCAATCGGCCCTCACTCTCCTCTCCAATCGGCCCTCACTCTCCAACCCCTCGCTCCTCTCCAATACCTCCTCACACTCCTCTCCAATACCTCCTCACACTCCTCTCCAATACCTCCTCACACACCTCTCCAATACCTCCTCACTCTCCTCTCCAATCGCACCTCACTCGCCTCTCCAATCGCTCCTCACTCGCCTCTCCAATCGCTCCTCACTCGCCTCTCCAATCGCTCCTCACTCTCCTCTCCAATCGGCCCTCACTCTCCTCTCCAATCGGCCCTCACTCTCCTCTCCAATCGGCCCTCACTCTCCAACCCCTCGCTCCTCTCCAATACCTCCTCACACTCCTCTCCAATACCTCCTCACACTCCTCTCCAATACCTCTTCACACTCCTCTCCAATACCTCCTCACTCTCCTCTCCAATACCTCCTCACTCTCCTCTCCAATCGCACCTCACTCGCCTCTCCAATCGCTCCTCACTCACCTCTCCAATCGCTCCTCACTCGCCTCTCCAATCGCTCCTCACTCGCCTCTCCAATCTCTCCTCACTCGCCTCTACAATCGCTCCTCACTCGCCTCTCCAATTGCTCCTCACTCTCCTCTCCAATCGGCTTTTTCCCGTCTCGTTTCTCTCGTTTTTCTCCCGTCTAGTTCTTTTTCTTGCTGCATCATGTTCAAGTTTGCGTTCTTCATCGATCATCTCATTCATTTTGGAAATGGAAGTTTCCACGCAACGCATGAATTGTCACGATCCTCAAGAGGAAGTGTCTCGTAATCATCAAATGACAAATGGCAAGTAAATTACAAGTAAATTAAATTAAAGATTTCAAATAAACCAATTTAAAGTGTATGCGCACATAAATAATTTATAAAAACGAAGAAATATCTCTCGGTAATTTCCTGAAACATATTTTACTTCCGGATAATAATGTTGAATGAAATAAGAAAGAACGAAGATATATATGTCGTTTTTGTGCCGACTCTCATAAAAGGTAAAAGTAATAAATCTTAACGGAAAAGAAAAAGCGAATTTTTAATATATATCGACATTTTCCCCGAATGTTATTTTAGGCGGCGTATTTTCGTGTATCATCGTGGCGCGATTTTTATAAATATATCTCGGCAATTTCCCGTGTGTGCGTGAATGTTCTCAATTATTTCTGACACCGAGTCTAAAACTATCGATAAAAATAGAATCAGATGGTGAATTCGAGATAAAATCGTGAGGGTGACTCTCAATGAATGGGCTTTATTTTATAGGCCTTTGAGAAATCATTTCGTTCTATAAACGGAAACTTTCACGGGATTCTTTTCCCGTTTTTTTTCAACCGAGTCTAAAACTAAGTTTCGCGACTGTTAAAAATGAAATGATATATCGAATTAGAATTGAAATAAACCTGTGTGAGAGAGAAAGGCAAGCATGGGCCTAACTAAACAGGCCTCAAAGCCATTCGAGGTAATAAAATGGTGGATATTTGTTTACATGAAGCCTCTCCAAGAATGGGTGGAGCTACTCTGCAAACGGACTAAGCCACACCCCGGACAGACAGACAGACAGACAGACAGACAGGTTGCTGTTGTTGTAGTTGGGCGTCAACATACACTCTTCAACACATTCAACTAAACCTTGTACTTGGTTGTTTTATAATAAGGTACAGAAAAAGTTTGAGTTTCGGGACGTTTCACCAATTTTTCACGTAGTTTTGCCCTTTTTGGACGTAGAAAACATCACATTGTGGCGGACACAAAAGCCCACTGGCGTGGTGACATCATTCCACGCACCAAGTGGGCGGTGGCCACGCCCGAGGGGTAGGCGTGGCCTCATGATATACACCGGGCGACCAGCCCGGAGGAGTTCAGTGTTACAGTGTAGTCTTACAATAAAGACGTTCATATGTTACCGCTTGTCCGCTTCCTCCTTGCTCACAAGCAGCGCGTGTAACGCCGCGCTTTACTGGTGACCCTCGACGTTGGATCTGCCGTAGCGATCCTTCCGAACACGACGCCATTGCAATGGCCAACGACAAGTCAATGGCGATTAAACTTCCCGAATTTTGGGAGGCCCAGGCCGAGGTCTGGTTCGTTCAAGCCGAAGCCCAATTTCAGCTTCGGCGCCTCACCAACGACGACCTGCGCTACTGCCATGTCGTCGCCTCCCTCGGGCCCGGCACGGCCGCTCGAGTTGTGTCCGTCCTTCGCCACCCACCGGACGGCCACAAGTACGAGGCACTCAAGCGGCTACTCCTAGCCACGTTCAGCCTCACGGACGACGCACGGGCCGACCGCCTCCTGGATCTCCCCGAGCTCGGTGAGACGTGCCCGTCGGTCCGAATGGACCATATGCTGTCACTGTTGGGCGACGAAGCCCCCGGTTCGCTATTCCGGGCGCTTTTCCGTCGCCAACTTCCAGCGCAGGTTCGCCTCGCGTTGGCCGGGACCGGGCTAACGGAACCCCGAGCATTGGCGGCCGAGGCGGACAACTACTTCGCCGCTTCGGACACGCGGGCGAGCGTTGGCGTGGCCGTCACGGCCTTCGACGCTGCTGTTCCACAGCATCATCTTCTACAGCACGCTGAGTTTCAGCAGCATGCTGATACGCACCTCGTGAACGCCGCCACGCCCCGCCCACCGCCGCGGCGAAAACCGCCACCGCGGGGAAACCCGTCGACTCCACCGGCCTGGCGGAGCCAGCCGCGCTCCTCCAGCTCCACCACCTGGTGCTGGTTCCACGCCAAGTTCGGCCACGAAGCTCGGCGGTGTCATCCGCCGTGCTCCTTCAACGGGTCGGGAAACGCCCGGGCCGGCGCTCAATTGTGGCGATGAGCGCCGGCCGTTCGAGCAGCCTGCTGTTCATAACGGACACCTTCTCCGGGCGCCGTTACCTGTGCGACACGGGAGCACAGGTGAGTGTCATTCCCGCCGGCACGTCAGACAAGCACGCCGCGGGTGGGGGCCCCGCGCTGCTTGCCGCGAACGGGACGCCCATCCGTACGTACGGAAAACGCTGCCTCTCTCTGCGGTTTGGAGGGCAGGTTTTCCGATGGACGTTCGTCACCGCCGACGTGCCCATGGCACTGCTTGGCGCGGACTTCCTGTGCGCTAATGGGCTCCTGGTCGACGTCAAGCGCAGACGGCTTGTCCAGGCCGAGACGTTCAGCTCGCTCGCATGTGCGTTGCCCAGCTCAACGAGCGGCTTGCCAAGCGGCTTGCCGAACGATTCGGTTCCGGCCACGTTGGTCTGTACGCTTCCGGCAGCGGACGCATTCACCCGCCTCCTCGCCGGCTTCCCGGCCCTCACGCGGCCCACCTTCTCGGCGGGGCCGTCAAGCACGGGGTGGCCCATCACATCCCCACCGTCGGGCCACCGGTCTACGCCCGGGCACGCCGCCTCGAGCCGACGAAGCTGGCGGTGGCAAAAGCGGAGTTCGCTACCCTGGAGCGACTCGGCATCGTTCGGCGCTCAGAGAGCGCTTGGGCGTCGCCGCTGCACATCGTGCCGAAGCCCGGCGGGGGATGGCGACCGTGCGGGGACTATCGCCGTCTCAATGACGCCACGACTCCCGACCGCTACCCCGTCCCCCACATTCAGGACTTTTCCGCCCGTTTGGCGGGCAGGTCCTTCTTCTCGAAGGTGGACCTCATACGCGGCTACCATCAGGTCCCCGTCAGGCCGGAGGACGTCCCGAAGACGGCGGTCATCACGCCATTCGGACTCTTCGAGTTCCTGCGCATGCCCTTCGGTCTGAAGAATGCGGCTCAGGCGTTCCAGCGACTGATGGACAGCGTCCTGCGCGACTTGGATTTTGTCTACGTCTACCTGGACGATATCCTCATCGCCAGCGCGTCCCGCGAAGAGCACCTACGCCACCTCCGCACGCTCTTCGAATGCCTGGGCCAGCATGGCCTGATTGTGAACCCCGCAAAGTGCCGGTTCGGCGCCGCCACAATCGATTTTCTGGGGCACCGTGTCACCAGGCACGGAGCCGTCCCCCTGCCGGCCAAGGTGGAGGCGGTGAAGGGGTTTCCGCGCCCCCGCACGATCAGAGGGCTGCAGGAGTTCCTGGGCATGGTGAACTTTTACCATCGGTTCCTGCCCCGTATCGCCCAGCTCCTGCGCCCCCTGCACGAAGCTCTCCGAGGTAAGCCGGGCAAAGGCGACGTTACCTGGACCGAGCAGATGGACACGGCGTTCACGGGCGCGAAGCTCGCCTTGGCTAACGCCACCATGCTCGCGCACCCGGCGCCCGATGCACCGATCGCCCTCACCACCGATGCCTCGGACTACGCGGTGGGCGCGGTGCACGAGCAATGGGTGCGTGGAGCTTGGCAACCGCTGGCGTTCTTTAGCCGGCAGCTTCGCCCGCCCGAACGCAGTTACAGTACCTTCGACCGCGAGTTGCTCGGACTTCACTTGGCGGTCAGGCACTTCCGCCATCTGCTCGAGGGCCGGGCGTTCACTGCCTTCGTCGACCACAAGCCGCTGATCTTCGCGATGGGCAAGGTCACCGAGCCGTGGTCGGCCCGGCAGCAGCGTCACCTCTCGGCCGTGTCCGAGTACACGACGGACATCCAGCACGTCGCGGGGAAGGACAACCCGGTGGCGGATTGCCTTTCCCGGGCCGTCGCCCACGCAGTCCACCTCGGCATCGACTATGCCCGGATGGCAGCAGACCAGGCCGCTGACCCCGACGTCCAGGCCTTGCGGACCGCCGTCACGGGCCTCCGCGTCACCGAGGTGCCGTTCGACGGCGCGGGCGCGGCCCTCTTGTGCGACGTCTCCCTCGGGCGTCCTCACCCCATTGTGCCCGCGGGCTGGCAGCGCCAGGTGTTTGACGCCATCCACGGCCTGTCCCACCCGGGCGCGAGGGCCTCCCAAAGGCTGATCGCCGACAAGTTCGTCTGGCATGGCCTCCGGAAGGCCGTCCGCGGCTGGGCCAGGACATGCCTCGCGTGCCAGCGCGCCAAGGTGCACCGGCACACCCAGGCCCCATTGGCCCCGTTCACGGTGCCGGAACGCCGGTTTGACCACGTCCACGTGGACCTGGTGGGACCTCTGCCCCCCTCGCGGGGTTTCACCCACGTCCTCACCATGGTGGACCGCACCACCCGGTGGCCGGAGGCCGTGCCCTTGGCGTCGACAACGGCGGCCGATGTCGCGCAGGCTTTCATCGCCACCTGGGTCGCCCAGTTCGGCGCCCCCTCAGACATCTCATCCGACCGCGGCCCCCAGTTCACCTCGGAGCTCTGGGGGGCGGTTGCGCAGGGGCTCGGGGTCCGGCTGCACCGAACCACGGCCTACCACCCCCAGGCTAACGGCCTGTGTGAGCGATTTCACCGCTCATTGAAGGCCGCGCTCCGGGCCACCCTCCGCGACGGCGGCTGGGTCGACAGGCTCCCCTGGGTCCTGCTGGGCCTCCGGACGGCGCCCAAGGAGGACCTGCGCGCATCCGCGGCGGAGTTGGTCTTCGGGCAACCGCTGCGGGTGCCGGGCGAGTTCCTCCCCGACTCCACGGCACCATGGTCCGCGGCACAGCAGCGCTCCGCTCTGCAAGAGACCGCCCAGAGGTTCGCCCCGGTGCCAACGGCATGCCACGGGCACCCACCGACGCACGTCGCCCCGGAGCTTCGCACGGCGGAGTACGTCTTCGTCCGCCACGATGCCCATCGGACACCACTGCGGCCCCCGTACGACGGGCCTTTCCGCGTGCTGGAGACCGGGGCGAAGCACTTCACCCTGGACATCGGCGGTACTCCTGACCGCGTTTCGGTAGACCGCCTCAAGCCGGCCCACCTCGATGTGGACCATCCACCGCCAGTGGCCCGACCCCCACGTCGGGGCCGCCCTCCTGCGGGCGGACCCCCGGCACCGCCCAGCCCCGCCGCCACGGCGCCCCCCGGTCCTGCACCCATCCCAGGGGCAGCCAGGGGCATCCCACCTGGTATCCCTGCACCCCGGACGCCGCCGATCGCCAGGGGGTGCTTCGGCCGGGTCATTCGTCGGCCCCACAAACTGGCCCTCCAGGTGCGCGGGAATTCTGGGGGGGCGCGTGTGGCGGACACAAAAGCCCACTGGCGTGGTGACATCATTCCACGCACCAAGTGGGCGGTGGCCACGCCCGAGGGGTAGGCGTGGCCTCATGATATACACCGGGCGACCAGCCCGGAGGAGTTCAGTGTTACAGTGTAGTCTTACAATAAAGACGTTCATATGTTACCGCTTGTCCGCTTCCTCCTTGCTCACAAGCAGCGCGCGTAACGCCGCGCTTTAACATATTATTATTACCTTGGTCAGTTTTCCAGACTTTCCCCCCTAATCCTTTAACTTGTTGAACTGAAACTTAGTAATCCACCTACATTGCAAAGGAATTCTCCCTGTTGTTGTGATAGTGTTGAAAGTATTGCTCAATTACACCAAAAACAAAAACTACTTGTTGATGTCAACTCATTCTTTTGCGTCTTTCTTTTTCATTTTCAGATCCATCACCTCCTCAAAATCCCCAAATTTCAACACAAAAGTCAACATCTCTCTCCATCTCCTGGACCAAACCAAATGATACAAACCAAGCACGTTATGAATATCTTGTGATATTGATCATTGACAACATCACGGTAGAAAATGAAACCACAGGGCAAACATACATCACCTTTTCAAACCTCTCCCCTGGAACTGACTACAACATGTATGTGTCATCACTCTACCATGGCAGAAAAAGCCAAGCTGTAGAGATACCTGCTACGACAAGTAGGTATTTTGAAACTTTTAATGAATTATGGAGCTGAAATTAAGAACAGACCAGAAATAACTAATCACAGTAAAATTATCTGTATGAACTGATAATGCTTGACATTTGCTGTCCGTGTGTTTTACTGTTTTTGTGTTCTTAGTCAAGGCTCATATAAGAGCTAACACATGTAACATATAATAAAGGGAGTGGGAGGCAAGAGGGGGGTGGGGGGGGAGGGAAGCATAATAACAGTAATGAACAGGGACATCGGGAGATCTGTGGAAGGTTGAGGGGGGGGGGGGGGCGGCGGCGTACACGGTATAAACAAGATAGACACTCCTCGGGATTTCAGGAATGAAAACTGAATTTTAAATGTTTGGTTTGGGGTGAATTAAGGGGGGTAGAAAAGGTGAAGGTTTTGGATGAGGGAAGACAAGAAATGGTGGTGAACAGCTGTTTTAAGGACCTGGAGGGAGGAGTGGGATTGAAGAGAGTGAGGGAGTTTGTTCCAGAG
The DNA here is from genome assembly GCF_964187855.1 of Myxine glutinosa. Taxonomy (NCBI): domain Eukaryota; kingdom Metazoa; phylum Chordata; class Myxini; order Myxiniformes; family Myxinidae; genus Myxine; species Myxine glutinosa. Next base: position 2,273,858 of record NC_136265.1, on the reverse strand, counting down.
GTGGGATAAAAGAGGAATGAAAGAGTGAAGGTGAGCAGAGAGTCTTGATTTTGGCAGTTTAACCATAAAAGGGTTGCAGGCAGATCTTGTGCGACCTGTAGGAATATTTGGGGGACAGAGCCCAGAGAGAGCTGGGGGGGGTGGGGGGGTGGGCAAGGCCAGAGAGGAGTCGGTAGAAGGCGGAAAGACCACCAAACCTGCGTGCGGTGAGTGAGTGAAAGGCCCTTTGAGTTAGCTTCATCGCGGGAGGTTCCAATGATTCTGAACGCTTTGGTTTCAACAGTCTTGAAGACGAGCAGGGTGTGAAACAGGAGCACCGGCCCAGAGGGGAGAGCAGTATTCCATTGAGCTGCGGATGAAAGCCTTGTATGTGGTGAGGAGCTCAGGTGTGCCAAGGAAGGACTTCGCACGACGGAGGATGCCCAGTCGGCGACTGGCTTTGGAGGCCAGATTTGAAATGTGGTTTTCCCAGGAAAGATCATGGCAGACAGTGAGACCCAAAAGCTTGAGTGACAGAACTTCTTCGAGAGAATTGTTCAGAAAGTGGATGGGAGGGTTGTCCAGTCGGTCTTTTCGGAGAGCCATCGTAAGAGTGTGAGATTTGTCAGGATGGAAAGACATGTTCCACTTGTTTACCCAGTCTGTGATTTTGACCAGGTCTGCAGAGAGTGAGGAGGCTGTAGACTGCCGATCTGAGGGATGAGGAATGGAGCGACAGAGAGTAAGGTCATCAGCAAAGAGATAGAGAGGATTTTCAAGAGAGTCAGAGAGATCATTGATGAAGACCAGAAAAAGCACAGGGCCCAGGACACTGCCTTTGGGAACTCCAGCCTGAACGGGAAGAGTAGATGAGAGAAACCCATTCAGGGCCACACGTTGACTACGACTAAAGAGGAAATCCGCCAGCCATGCGTGGAGATTTCCATGGATACCAAAGGAGGAGAGTTTGGTGAGCAGAGCGGGGTGCCAGACCGTATCGAAGGCACGTGATATGTCAAGGGAGACGGCTCTAATTTCCTGTTTGGCATTGAGGACCTCCATCCATTGTTGAGAAAGCAGAAGCAGCACATCCAGAGTCGAGTGACCAGGTCTGAAACCAAATTGATGGTCAGAGATCAAGCCATTGGAGAAGAGGAAAGATTTCATATCTGAAGCAATGATGGATTTCATGACTTTGCTGATAATTGGGAGAAAGCTGATTGGTCTGTAGTTGCTAGGATCTGTTTTTGCACCTTTTTTGTGCAAAGCGGTGATGTTGGCTGATTTCCAAGCAGATGGCAGATGACCTTGAGCAAAAGAGAGGGTGAAGAGAACAGAGAGAGGGAGTGAAAGAGCGGAAGAACATGATTTTAGGACCCGTGGGCTGATGCTGTCAGGATCAGTTGCAGAATCAGAGTCGAGGGTTGACAGAAACTTTTCCACCTTGTCAGGAGGAAAGGACACAGAATCCAGGAGCAGCTGGGTACGACTGGGTATGGTGGGTACAGAGAGGGATGGGTTTGGGACACAAGATTTAGAGGCAAACACAGAGTTGAGGCATTCAGCTTTTTCATGTGTGGAGTCAGCCGTGTCGCCGTTTGAGGTGAGGGAGGGGATGGAGGAGGAACAAACACCAGAAACAGATTTGACCAGACGCCACCAGGATTTGGAAGAGGGAGACAGATAAGAGAGTTCAGTCTTGAGAACGGAGAGATATAGTTTCCTGGCTCTCCTGAGGGTGGACACACACTTGTTTCGGGCTTTGTGAAAGAAATGAGATTTCCTTCCGTTGGATTTCCTTTCCAGGAGACGAAAGCAAGTTGTTTCTGGGCAACAGCCTCACCACAAGATTCCATGTACCATGGACGGGAGGAAGGGTATGACAACTGAAGACGAGATGGGATAAATCTGTGCATGAGAGAGAGCAATTTACTTTGGAAGAATTCCCAGGATGAGTTGATGTCAGAGGCGTTAGAGATGGGAGACCAGTCCAGATGATCGATGGCTGCTTGAAGACCGTGCCAGTTGACCTGAGTGAAATGCCAGACTCTTCGACGCTGAGGAGGCTCTCTGAGAATGGTCAGAGAGATGTCCACTTTGACAAGCACATGATCAGATGAGCCGATTGGAGCAGAAGAAGAGCAGCAGACATTTTCAGGGAAGTTAGTCATAAACAAGTCCAGAAGAGAAGATGCTCCGTTGACTGAGATCCGGGTCGGGAAATTGACAGATTGTGTCAGTCCCAGTGAGTCGCAGAAGTCCTTTGCTGAAGAGCCATGGCTGGTGAGAGAGGTACCCACACCCAGCCAACTGGCATGGTGACAATTGTAATCACCACATATGAGGAAGAGAGAGTTGGGATGGGTAGAAAGAAGTTGGGCCATATTATCAGACAGCGAGATGTAGATGGAGTCATCACTGTTTGGTGGACAGTACAACACACATATGAACAAAAGGTGGGAGCGAAGGGGAAGCGGTAGCCAAAGGTATTCCTGGGGGTGAGGTGGAGAGAGGGCAGTGCAGGGCAAGTGAGGAAGAGAGTTTTTTATAAAGATAGCAACCCCACCTCCAGGACGAGGCTCAGGTCTATCATACCGGAGGATGGAGTAACCTGGGAGAGATACCAAGGAATCAGCGACATCATGAAGGAGGAAAGTTTCTGTTAAGCAGATCACATCTGGTTTGTCAGAAGCAACCTGTATGGAGAGATCAGTCAAGTTTGAGCGAAGGCCCCGGATGTTTGAGGCCCATACCGTTAATGAAGAGGAAGGGGGAGCATCAGATACAGAACGGGGGGAGGGGAGGAGGGGTAGGGTAAGATGAGGAAGAGGTAGGGAGAGCTGTTGAAGGTGTGTCAGAGATTTCAGAATAGCTTGGAGAAAGGGAAGAATGGGGCGGACAAAAGGTTTGATGGAGATTGGGTGAGGCACAGTGAGGTGTTATTTGAGGAGGGGGAAGTGCGAGGCAGAACGTTGGGGGAGATGAAGGTGAAAGTTGGAAGGGGGAAGAAGCGGGGAGGACGCTTTCAAGAGGAGGGGTGAGAGGGGAGTCTAGGAGGGGAAGAGCGAGGGAGAGTCTTGGAGGGGAGGGGTATGGGGGGAGTTTGGAAGGGAGGGGAGGGAAGGGGCAAGGGGGTAGATTTGGAGGGGAGGGGCAAGGGGGTAGTTTTGGAGGGGAGGGGTGATGGGGAAGTTTTGGAGGGGAGGGGTGATGGGGAAGTTTTGGAGGGGAGGGGTGATGGGGAAGATTTGGAGGGGAGGGGAAAGGGGGAAGATTTGAAAGGGATGATGGTGGTGGGGAAGATTTGGAGGGGAGGGGCAAGGGGGAAGATTTGAAAGAGATGGGTGATGGGGAAGATTTGGAGGGGAGGGGCAAGGGGGTAGATTTGGAGGGGAGGGGCAAGGGGGTAGATTTGGAGGGGAGGGGTGATGGGGAAGTTTTGGAGGGGAGGGGTGATGGGGACGTTTTGGAGGGGCGGGGTGATGGGGAAGATTTGGAGGGGAGGGGAAAGGGGGAAGATTTGAAAGGGATGGGTGATGGGGAAGATTTGGAGGGGAGGGGCAAGGGGGAAGATTTGAAAGAGATGGGTGATGGGGAAGATTTGGACGGGAGGGGCAAGGGGGTAGATTTGGAGGGGAGGGGAGATGGGGAAGTTTTGGAGGGGAGGGGTGATGGGGAAGTTTTGGAGCGAAGGGGTGATGGGGAAGATTTGGAGGAGAGGGGCAAGGGGGAAGATTTGAAAGAGATGGGTGATGGGGAAGATTTGGAGGGGAGGGGCAAGGGGGAATATTTGAAAGAGATGGGTGATGGGGAAGATTTGGAGGGGAGCGGTAAGGGGGTAGATTTGGAGGGGAGGGGTGATGGGGAAGTTTTGGAGGGGAGGGGGGATGGGGAAGTTTTGGAGGGAAGGGGGGATGGGGAAGTTTTGGAGGGAAGGGGGGATAGGGAAGATTTGGAGGGAAGCGGTGGTAGGTAAGATTTGGAGGGGAGGGGTGAGATTGGATTTTGAAAAATGTACGATTAATGGGAAATGAACATTTCTTGCAAAATGAGTTTGAGACCTTCGAGTCAAAAATACGTTTGAGGATGCTGAAGGAGGGGTGGAGTGCTGGAGAGTTTCGGGAATGTAGAAAAAAGGAACTGTAAGAGATGGTATTTTTTTTTGGAATGAACTGATTTGGTGAACAAGTCAATTGGACCTCCCAACGGTATTGGGAGGGAGAGGTATACAATAACTTATTGATGGATTGCGTAAATAAAATCAATAAATAATGATCGTAAAATAATTTCTTAATCAATTGGCTAATAGCATATCTCAACCACTGGTGTTTCGTTTGAAGGTGTATCTTTTTGAAAATTAATGAAATAAGTTATTAATCGAAAAAATAAACAATTAATTGATTAATCAATAAATAATACATTGATTAATTAATTCATCAATAAATCAAAAATACTTCAGAGCCACAATACTTGGTCATTGTCGTGTCCGAATATCAGCTTCCTCGCTCAAAAGGTGCCCGAGATATTGCCCAGATGAGATAGAAAATAAAAACGTGATTAATAACGAAATAAATATAAAATAAAGGTAAAATAATTAAATTCTTAATCAATTGGCCAATACAATCCCTAAAGCACCACTGTGTCATCAGAATCTGCATCTTAGAAAAAATTAAGTCGGTCATTAATCGAATATTTAAATAATTAATCGATTAATCAATGAAACAATAAATGAAAAATACAATTTACAGCCAAATTACGGTCATTGTTGTGTCCAAATATTAGCTTATACAGTCTGATATATATCAGCTTATGCAGTATATAAATATCCTATCGCTTATAAATCAGCTTATAAATATCTTATCGCAAAAGGTGCCTGAGATGAGAAAGAAAATAAATAAGTGATTAACAAACTGATACTAATTAACTAATTAATCAATTAATTGATTCATCAAAAAACAAAAAATACCATTTTTGCCAAAGCAAGTGCTCACTATTATGCTGAAATGTCAGCTTCCCAGCTCAAAGGATGGATTCCTCCAGTGGGCTGTTCTGCCTTTTCACCAGAGCCAGTGAGAATGACAATGTCTGCCATTCCCCTTCACACAGACACAACAGACACAACAGACTGTATCATCCCAACTGTCTACCCTCAGGACAAGTGTGTGTCTATCCTCAGGAGAGCCAGGAAACAATATCTCTCCACTCTCAAGACTGAACTCTCAAACCTGTCTCCCTCCTCCAAATCCTGGTGGCGTCTGGTCAAATCTGTTTCTGGTGTTTGTTCCCCCTCCATCCCCTCCCTTACCTCAAATGGATACACAGCTGACTCCACATGCGAAAAAGATGAATGCCTCAACTCTGTGTTTGCCTCAAAATCTTGTGTCCCAAACCCGTCCCTCTCTGTACGCACCGTACCCAGTCGTAGACAGCCGCGCCTGGACTCTGTGTCCTTCTCTCCTGACAAGGTGGAGAAGTTTCTGTCAACCATCGACTCTGATTCTGCAACTGGACATGACGGAATCGGCCCACGGGTCCTAAAATCCTGCTCTGCCGCTCTTTCTCACCCTCTCTCTGTTCTCTTCACCCTCTTTTGCTCAAGGTCATCTTCCATCTGCTTGGAAATCTGCCAACATCACCGCTTTGCACAAAAAAGGTGCAAAAACAGATCCCAGCAACTACAGACCAATCAGCCTTCTCCCAATTATCAGCAAAGTCATGGAATCCATCATTGCTTCAGACATCAAATCTTTCCTCTTCTCCAATGGCTTGATCTCTGATCGACAATTTGGTTTCAGACCAGGTCACTCTACTCTGGACATGCTGCTTCTGCTGTCTCAACAATGGATGGAGGTCCTCAATGCCAAACAGGAAATCAGAGCTGTCTCCCTTTGACATATCACGTGCCTTCGATACAGTCTGGCACCCCGCTCTGCTCATCAAACTCTCCTCCTATGGTATCCATGGAAATCTCCACGCATGGCTTGCAGACTTCCTCTCTGCTCATAGTCAACATGTGGCCCTGAATGGGTTTCTCTCATCTCCCCTCCTGTTTAGGCTGGAGGTCCTCAAGGCAGTGTTCTGGGCCCTGTGCTTTTTCTGGTCTTCATCAATGATCTCTCTGACTCTCTTGGAAATCCTCTCTATCTCTTTGCTGATGACTCCACACACTGCCGCTCCATTCCTCATCTCAGATCGGCAGTCTGCAGCCTCCTCACTCTCTGCAGACCTGGACAAAATCACAGATTGGTCAAACAAGTGGAACATGTCTTTCAATCGTGACAAATCTCACACTCTTACTATGAATGAAAATGACTCTACGAAAAGACAGACTGGACAACCCTCCCATCCACTTTCTGAATAATCCTCTCAAAGAAGTTCTGTCACTCAATCTTTTGGGTCTCACTATCTGCCATGATCTTTCTTGGGAAAACCACATTTCCAAGCTGGCCTCCAAAGCCAGTCGCCGACTGGGCATCCTCCGTCGTGCGAGGTCCTTTCTTGGCACAACTGAGCTCCTCACCACATACAAGGCTTTCATCCGCAGCTCAATGGAATACTGCTCTCCCCTCTGGGCTGGTGCTCCTGCCTCACACCAAGCTCGGCTTCACGCTGTTGAAACTAAAGCTTTCAGAATCAATGGAATCTCCTGCGATGAAGCTGATTGTGAGGGTCTTTCACTCTCTCACCGCAGGCATGTAGGTGGTATTTTTGTCTTCTACCGACTCCTATCCGGCCGAGCTCCCCCAGCTCTGTCTGTGCTCTGTCCCCCAAATATTCCCACAGGTCGCACAAGATCTGCCAGCAACTTCTTGTGGTGAAATTGCCAAAATCAAGACTATCTGCTCAACTTCAATCTTTAATTCCGCTTTTCTCCCGCCTCTGGAACAAACTCCCTCACTCTCTTCAATCCCACTCATCACTCCAGGTCTTTAAAACAGCTGTTCACCACCATCTCTTATCTTCCCCCATCCAAAACCTTGATCTTTTCTACCCCCGTTAATTCACCCCAGATAGACTTTGTTGAAATACCGACTTCTTTCCTGGAAGTTCTGGCATTGTCCATATGTTTTTTACCTCTCCCACCCCCCCCCCCCCTCCCTTCCCGTTCCTCCTCTCCCCAAGGCCTCTCCCTCCCACAGATCTCCCGATGTCCTTGTTCTCTGCTGTTGTACTTGTGTGCTTCCCTCTCTCTCCCCATCTTGTCTCCCGCTCCCTTTATGTTGTGTATTTATGTTTTAGTTTGTCTTTTTGTGATTAATGTTCGCTCTTACACGAGCCTCGATCTTGTATTCAAAAAATAAATAAATAATTTTTATAAGTAAATACAGTGTTCACTGTGCTCAATGACAAATCGAGCGTGCAGTATTTACTTCACCATTACTGAAACTTAACAGAATCACCGATGTTAGTCGACAACCCATCAATCCGATCTGTAAGTTCATCTGCCGAGCACAGACCGCAGCAACGACCGACGGACGACGAACGGTTCGAATTAAGCGTTTGAAGAAGAGGGCGTTCCGCTCGGGTTTGAGGCTTGAGGTTCCGCTTGGTTCTAAACTCAGTAATCCACCTGGATTGCAAAGGAATTCTCCCTCTTGTTGTGATAGTGTTGAAAGTATTGCTCAATTACACCAAAACCAAAAACTACTTGTTGATGTCAACTCATTCTTTTGCTTCTTTTTTTCATTTTCAGATCCATCACCTCCTGAAAATCTCCAAATTTCAACACAAAACTCAACATCTCTCTCCATCTCCTGGACCAACCCAAATGATACAAACCAAGCACGTTATGAATATCTTGTGATGTTGATCATTGACAACATCACGGTAGAAAATGAAACCACAGGGCAAACAAACATCACCTTTTCAAACCTCCCTCCTGGCACCGACTACACCGTTTCTGTGTCAACAATATACAATGACACACAAAGCCAACCTACAGAGATACCTGCTACTACAGGTAGGCATGGCGAATACTTGATTGTAACCATGAAAAATTGAGAAGCTGGAAAATAAGTTACACCCTCAGGGGTATTTTATTTATTTATTTATTCGGATGCAGCCTGTGGCCGATTGGCTGAATCATTTTCTGGGGGCACGGTTGTACTGCTGATGCAATGCCCCCTTACCAGGGAGAACGTTCTCATTTTGCCAACCTTGGAAGAATGATGGGCTGAATAGACCCACCTCGTGCGAATTCGACAACATGACAGGGGCTTGAATTCAAGACCCCAAGATTGTGTGCCACCCCCTTTAACCGTTAAGCCAGCCCCAAGGTTCGAGTTTGGACCTGTGGTGTTGGTTTGGAAACGGGGGGGGGGGGGGGGGGGGGTTCACGTATCAAGAACCAGCCTTGATTTTAGAAAGCGGTTTCCAATTGGGATAAAAGAAAGTTTTTAAATGGGAAACATTGAGTGAGGACAAAGTGGGCGCATGAAGGATTTGCCAACAATTTGATCTGAATATGGAGAAACTTGACATAAATCAACGTCTCGACGCCACCCGAAAAGCCTCTGCCCGCAATAAACTTTTACTTATTCTGACCCTAAACCTGGTGTTGGTGTTAAAGTTTAGGGTGCTGGCTTGGGAGTCTCGGTTCCTGAGTTTGAATCCCGGTCGGTCGTTAAGTTAACTCCAGGTGAGGTTGACTCGGCTTGTCATCCTTCCGAGGTTGGCAAAATGAGTACGAGTTTAAAATGAACCATTCGAGTATCCTGTGTCGGAGTGGCGACCCATCCAGGATTGTGCCCCACAGCCAAGAAACTGCTCTGGCAGCCATATGCATCTGAAAATGCAGGAGTGGGCATCATCATCATTACTCTGATTTTCACCAAAAAACTCAAGATAATTTGACCTCGATATCTAATCCGTACATGTGTCATGGGACATGCACTTCGTTTCGTTAAAATACCATAGCCAATAGTGTCACATGAACAGGGGTTTTCATGCGATCTCTGACCCTTGACCTTTCAGTCGCAAATAATATATATCTTGGATGGATTCACTGATGGAGGTTTGTACATATTTGAAGCAACTTTCACTTAAATCCCGTCAGCTGTTATCAAGCATCACATGTTCACCTGACATGACCTCTGACCTTTGACCTTTTCATGGTGAAGTCTCATCAGTCCGCTTTCCATTCTCATGTATACGTCTACCAAAATCCCATCGCTGCTTCAAAAGTTAGTGTGGCAACATAATTTTTACCTTACGTGACCTCTGGCTTTTGGCCTTTGACCTCTTGACCCCATAATCTTATCGGTTTATCTTTACACCATTATACGTACAGTGCCGACAGAAAGTCTACACCCTCTTTCAATATTTTAACCTTTTGTTACCTTACAGCCTGGAGTTAAAATGCATTAAATAAGACTTTTTCCACCTTTATCTGCACATCGTAACCTACAACTTCCAAGTGAAAATCGAATTGAACAAATTTCCGAAAATTAATTAAAAACAAGTGGAGCTCCATTCAAAGTACACCACGCCCCCATTAGTCCAGGGGCCAATACGATATTTTAACAAATTTGTACCACCCAAGGTCAGCAAACAATTTTGGTATTTTTGTCTTCCTGCAGGTTTATAGTTTATATTTTGGGATGATAACCCTGCCTATCTCGTAGCTTAATGATAGTTTTCACTCTGTGAACAAACCCACCTCCATGTAATCTGGAAGTTGAATTTTGGGGGAGAGGGGTACCATTTTTGCTTTTAACCTCAGTTCCACTGAACATATTTTGACAAATTATGATTCATTGTGAAGCTACATCATACATCTACACAACTGTAATCCAATTTACACCTTTAATTATCAGGTGACTTCCTCGGAGGTCAAAAGGTCATGTTTCATTTGCAAAATCGAAAATTTAGCGTGTTTTTCTTTTCAACTGATCTGATTGCTATTTTGTGATATGTAGATGCTGAAATTATTTCACAATGTATATATAGGACGTTGTGGATGATTTTAATAACCTAGCATTCACAAAACTTCAACAATTAACTTCACATTAACCCTTTTTATGCAAGCATTGGTTCTTCGATTTCCGAAAAATTTAGTCATTGCCTGTAAACAAACCCGCCCCCATTACATATAAAATGACTGTATATATCATATATTATGACTTCCAGACAATATTTTTGGAAAACCAATGAATATGTCTCCAATGTGTTTTATCATTGACATACCCGCAAGCGTTGGTATAAAGTTACACATTTATAAGAACATAAGCAGGTTAAACAATCATCAGAAAATAAGTAAATAAGTTTCATTATCTCTGTTTCAATTTTTAAAAAACAAAAAACCTTTAGAGGCCATTTTTCCCCGCAAAGCGGGGGTTGGCCTTTTTCGGGCACCGTGGTTGTTGTTGTTTTTGTTGGTCCCCTTTTTGAAGCAATGTTTTACGGCCGGCTGCCCTTCCTGCCGCCAACCCTGTTTGTCGCCTTTTACGACAAACAGGGAATTACCAGTGAACGGGTACTCAATTTGCGGACCTCAGAAGGATGGCAGGCTGAGTCAACCCCCCTGGTGTTAATTCAGCGATCGACCGGGATTCGAACCCAGGATCCTAGGATCCTAAGCTGGCACCTTAGCTGCTAAGCCAACACCAGGATATGTTTCAATGGGTGGGGGCGGAGATGAGATCACTTCCGCTTAGTAACGGCGTCACGTGCCCTAGGGCGATGAAAACAATCACGCCGCGCGCTTGCAGTGTGTGTGCTTTGTGCTTGCAGACTTGCGCAGTAAAGTGCTAGATTTTGTGTTGTTGCAACGGTTTAACTTACGACTTTCGTCACATACTACTGGCCACTTGTATCAGCATGTCTTAGAACTATTTTGACAATCTTCCAAGCGAAGCTAAAGGGAGATACGAGACCAAATGATCGGCAATTGGCCTTGCAATTTGTCCATACCGGTTACCGGCAAGTGCGTGGATCAATGACCCGACGGCCCAGCCGGATGTTCAGTTCGCAGATGTGTACATGTACCTCACGAACACACAAGGTATGAAAGTACATCCCGGTACTTTCACCCTCTGACACCTGACAACCGAACGGCCGATGAAAGCAAACACGCATAGCGATGCGTACGTACATGTTTATACATGCGCGATACACACAACAGTTACTTACTTATATTTTCAGTAGCTGTGATGTAATGAAAATACTAACTGAAGTTAAAAGTAACAGTTTATATTTAAACTTACCCAGCCATGCAAGTGCAGTGGGCAGCTTGCACGACTCCGTCACTGTTTGTGGCTAGTTTTGGGCAATGTGAAGCGGCATTAGCCCGCTGTGATTGACGTACATCAGCTTTCAAGATAATCAACCCTGTTGCAGACTTGACATGATGTACTGTCTGCACGAAGCCAGCAGTGAAGTACCGATGGGCCTCCAGTGACTTATAAGCCTATTGCTGTAAGCTATAAGTTGTTGCTGTATATAAGTTGTATAGCTGTTACTATAAGCTGCCCACCCACTGCACTTGCATAGCTGGGTAAGTTTAAATATAAAACTATTACTTTTAACTTCAGTTAGTATTTTCATGACATCACAGCTACTGAAAATATAAGGAAGTAACTGTTGTGTGTATCGCGCATGTATAAACATGTACGCACGCATTGCTACGCGTGTTTGCTTTCATCGGCCGTTCGGTTGTCAGGTGTCAAAGGGTGAAAGTACCCGGATGTACTTTCATACCTGGTGTGCTCGTGAGGAACATGGACAGATCCGCGAACTGAACATCCGGCCAGGCCGTCGGGTCGTTGATCCACGCACTTGCCGGTAACCGGTATGGACAAATTGCAAGGCCAATTGCCGATAATTTGGTCTCGTATCTCTCTTGAGCTTTGCTTGGAAGATTGTCAAAATAGTTGTAAGACATGCTGATATAAGTGGCCAGTAGTATGTGACGAAAGTCGTAAGTTAAACCGTTGCAACAACACAAAATCTAGCACTTTCCTGCGCAAGTCTACAAACACAAAGCATACACACTGCAAGCGCGCGGCGTGATTGTTTTCATCGCTCTAGGGCACGTGACGCCATTACTAAGCGGAAGTGACATCACTCCGCCCCCACCTATAATGTACAAAAATATTCAAATTGTCTAATAAGCCATTGTACTTGTTGTGAACACCATCTAGGTAATGCTCATACATTACAATCTTGTTATTTGAAGTGCGTTTAGACTACAAACAGTTTCCTTCATGTCATTGGGACAAACTCAGTCGGTGTCACAATCGTCCACATCACTGTCATGCAGCTCTATTTGTTCTAGTTAATTTGCTTGGTCGCTGCAGGTTTGAAGCTTACACATGTGTGTGCATTTCAGACCATTTCCAAGGCATGTGCAGATTCGTAATTTGCATGATCGTACACATGAGCAGGATAGCAGGTCCAACACAGCCTCTGGTGCAGGTGTACCTCGCATCCACTCAATGGCCAGATCCCCATCATGAATCTTCCATCCATGAGCCATTGGATCGGGTACACGAGGATTGCACTCCAAACACCTCTGCCAGATTGCAGCCTGATAGTTTGCTCGTGAGGCATGCATGAAAAGACAATCTTCACAAGGGGGAAGCTGACTGGAGTCAACTTCTCCACGCCTTGCACGAAACAGCTGGTAGCGAAGCTTGTTGACTTGAGTTGTGTTTGTGGAAGGCATGTTACTTCCGACATGTTACTTCCGACATCCGACATGTTACTTCCTGAAGCTTTCCAAATCGTTCATCGGAGACCTCCCAGGACCTTCCCAACTCTCTGAATGTGTCTTGACAGGTCTTGTTAGTCTTCAGTTGTTTGAACATGGCCGACTTTCCATGCCCAGTGAAAGCACTGACTGTATCACAGCCCGTAAATGAGTGCATTCCAATCAGAGCAGCACAGACATTATCTCCGAGTGCATGACTTAGCTTGCTGATGTCAGTGAACCTTGTGCGGTTCTTGGTGCCACATTTCTGGAACATGGGACATGGAATTCTCTTGCTGACTCCAATGCTTATTAATCATTACATCTGTGTCCTCTGCTGTGACTACGATACCCTTGGAGCCTGATTCAGCTGCATGTAGAGCATGGAGTAGAAGACGGGTGTCTGCTTCTTCCTGGGTACTTGATAGCCCCGGAACCTCCTCCCATCGGTCCCTTGTGAGCTTGAAACAGACATCCTCACAGGTAACATACAGATCTTTTTCCTTGATCTCCTCAAGTTGACCTTTCCATTCTTCCACAAAGAACCTGATGAGGTGTGTTTTGTTTTTCGAGCTACACAAAAGCTTCCTCCACTGGTGAATATTGTGGCCAGGCGCAATGCTCCTTAGCTCAATACCTGAATCTGCGCCTCTCTTTGCTCTCTCCAAATCTTTCATGGACATCTCTCTGTATACATCAAAGATAACATCAATGCACTTGCTCTGACCACCTTCATGGATAACTTGAGCCAATACTGATTCTGCCAGTTGGGAGAACGTTTTGTCTTTCCCCTTCATCTTTTGGACCAGGCTCATTCCATCTATCAGAGTGGCTGAAGGTTGATGGATTATTTCTGCTGGTGAGACATGCTTCTCCAACACCCTGGCAAGAGCAGCCTTGTTGGTCTTACAAAGAGACCCATCAATGTTGGCTCGGGCCCAAGGCAAAGGTCCAAGCGGTGGGCTAAAACTTCACCCATGTGCAGCTGCCTGCTTTCTGCAACAAGAATCATCTGCCCAAACAGCTTCCTATCAGCCTTGAGGATAACTTCCTTTCTGTTGCCAAGGGTACGTGATTTCTTGCCAATGTCTGAGAATGTTTTCAGCTTCTTCTTTGTAATCCTGTCATGAAACTTTATGGCTGGACTGTCTGACTCCATCCTCGCTTGTTTGAAATCTTCATAAGCGTCTTTACCTATTTGGTGGGCTTCAATGAGGTTTTCAGCAACATCTGGAGGTGCAGCAATGCCAGTCGACAAACTGACAATGTCTTCATGGTCAGGATCGAAAGGACTGATCCAGCTGGACTCCATCATTTCAACAAGTGACTGAATATCAGCTTCATCCTTCCTGATTCTTGGTAATTGTAGATCAGGATTACTAAAGTTGGAGTCATTCTCACCAATCATGTCCTGATCCTGCAAGATCCTGCAAGGAAAGCAAGGCATCAGACATATTTCATTTAGCATTTACGAGTCACAATATTATTTTAGTATCACAATGCCCTATTTAAAGCAGGTTTCACATTTGTACAGACAGTGACAAAAATTTTCGGAAATCGAAGAAATAATGCTTGCATAAAAAGGGTAACATAGGGTTAATTGTTGCAGTTTTGTGAATGATATGTTATTTTAAATCATCTACAATGTCTTATCTATACATTATGAAATAATTTCAGCATCTACATATCACGAAATAGTAATCAGATCAGTTGAAAATAAAAACACTCTTAATTTTCGATTTTGCAATTGAAACATGACCTTTTGACCTCTGAGGAAGTCACCTGACAACTAAAGATGAAAATATAATACAGTTGTGTAGATATATGATGTAGCTTCGCAATGAATTATGTTTTGTTGAAGTATGTTCAGTAGAACTGAAGTTATAAGCAAAAATGGTACCCCTCTCCCCTAAAATTCAACTTCCAGATTACATGGAGGTGGGTTTGTTTACAGAGTGAAAACTATCATTAAGATACGAGATAGGCAGGGGTATCATACCAAAATATAAACTAGAGACATGAAGGAAGACAAAAATACCAAAATTGTTTGCTGATCTTGGGTGGTACCAAAATCTGTATTGGCCCCTGGACTACATGCCAAATAAATAAATAAATAACACCCTCCAGCGCGGCATTGCCGGGACGCCTTTGGTGACACCGCCATGCAGCACATAGACACGGTATTGGGAGGGACGGGTGTACAATAACTTATTGATGGATTGCGAAAATAAAATCAATAAATAATGATCGTAAAATAATTTCTTAATCAATCGGCTAATAGCATATCTCAACCACTGGTGTTTCGTTTGAAGGTGTATCTTTTTGAAAATTAATTTAAAAAGTCATTAATCGAAAAAATAAACAATTAATTGATTAATCAATAAATAATACATTGATTAATTAATTAAATCAATAAATCAAAAATACTTCAGAGCCACAACACTTGGTCATTGTCGTGTCCGAATATCAGCTTCCTCGCTCAAAAGGTGCCCGAGATATTGCCCAGATGAGATAGAAAATAAAAAAGTGATTAATAACGAAATAAATATAAAGTAAAGGTAAAATAATTAAATTCTTAATCAATTGGCCAATACAATACCTAAAGCAACACTGTTTCATCAGAATCTGCAATTTAGAAAAAATTAAGTCGGTCATTAATCGAATAATTAAATAATTAATCGATGAATCAATTAAACAATAAATGAAAAGTACAATTTACAGCCAAATGACGGTCATTGTCGTGTCCAAGTATCAGCTTATACAGTCTGATATATATCAGCTTATGCAGTATATAAATATCCTATCGCTTAAAAATCAGCTTATAAATATCTTATCGCAAAAGGTGCCTGAGATATTGCTCAGATGAGAAAGAAAATAAATAAGTGATTAATAAACTGATACTAATTAACTAATTAATCAATTAATTGATTCATCAAAAAACCAAAAATACCATTTTTGCCAAAGCAAGTGCTCACTATTGTGCTGAAATGTCAGCTTCCCAGCTCAAAGGATGGATTCCTCCAGTGGGCTGTTCTGCCTTTTCACCAGAGCCAATGAGAATGACAATGTCTGCCATTCCCCTTCACACAGACACAACAGACACAACAGACTGTATCATCCCAACTGTCTACCCTCAGGACAAGTGTGTGTCTATCCTCAAGAGAGCCAGGAAACAATATATCTCTTCTCTCAAGACTGAACTCTCAAACCTGTCTCCCTCCTCCAAATCTTGGTGGCGTCTGGTCAAATCTGTTTCTGGTGTTTGTTCCCCCTCCATCCCCTCCCTTACCTCAAATAGATACACAGCTGACTCCGCACGTGCAAAAGATGAATGCCTCAACTCTGTGTTTGCCTCAAAATCTTGTGTCCCAAACCCATCCCTCTCTGTACCCAGAGTGGCGTTTTGTACCCAAACCCACCCAGAGTGGCATCCCTCTCAAACCCAATCTTGGTGGCGTCTGGTCAAATCTGTTTCTGGTGTTTGTTCCCCCTCCATCCCCTCCCTTACCTCAAATAGAAACACAGCTGACTCCGCACGTGAAAAAGACGAATGCCTCAACTCTGTGTTTCCCTCAAAATCTTGTGTCCCAAACCCATCCCTCTCTGTACCCACCGTACCCAGTCATACCCAGCTGCGCCTGGACTCTGTGTCCTTCTCTCCTGACAAGGTGGAGAAGTTTCTGTCACCCCTCGACTCTGATTCTGCAAATGAACATGACGGCATCGGCCCACGGGTCCTAAAATCCTGCTCTGCCGCTCTATCTCACCCTCTCTCTGTTCTCTTCAACCTCTCTTTTGCCCAAAGTCATCTGCCATCAGCTTGGAAATCAGCAAACATTACTGCTTTATACAAAAAATGTGCAAAAACAGATCCTTGCAACTACAGACTAATCAGTCTTCTCCCAATTATCAGCAAAGTGATGGAATCCATCATTGCTTCAGACATCAAATCTTTCCTCTTCTCCAATGGCTTGTTCTCTGATCGACAATTTGGTTTCAGACCAGGTCACTCTACTCTGGACATGCTGCTTCTGCTGTCTCAACAATGGATGGAGGTCCTCAATGCCAAACAGGAAATCAGAGCTGTCTCCCTTGACATAGACATATCACATGCCTTCGCTACAGTCTGGCACCCCACTCTGCTCATCAAACTCTCCTCCTATGGTATCCATGGAAATCTCCATGCATGGCTTGCGGACTTCCTCTCTGCTCGTCGTCAATGTGTGGCCCTGAATGGGTTTCTCTCATCTCCCCTTCCTGTTGAAGCTGGAGGTCCTCAAGGCAGTGTTCTGGGCCCTGTGCTTTTTCTGCTCTTCATCAATGATCTCTCACCCAGTGTGTACCCTGGATAAGAATAGGTACGCCGTATCCCTGCGTGTCGTAAGAGGCGACTAAGAGGGTTGGCGTCAGGAAGGGCATCCGGCCATAAAAACATTGCCTCAAAAAGAGAACCATGACAATTACAACTACATGTGGGCAGGGTACAGCCTGAAGTGGAGATCGGTTTCTGAGGTTTGGGACATGGAATGTAGGGACAATGACAGGGAGATCAGGAGAAGTGGTGGGAAGTATTGGTCAGAAGAAGAGTGGACATATGTTGTGTGCAAGAGACGAGATGGAAGGGAAGTGGTGTGAGAATGGTGAAGGGTAGGCAGGGACAGAAATACAAGTTTGTGTGGCAAGGCTGCCCGGAGGGCGTGAATGGTGTTGGTGTCCTGTTTTCTGAGGAGTTTGTAGACAGTGTGGTGAGTGTGACTAGAGTGAGTGATAGGTTGATGATGGTGAAAATGATGATTGGAAAGCTCTTGGTGAACGTCATCTCGGGATATGCTCCGCAGGTTGGTCGAAGCGATGAAGAAAAGGACAAGTTCTGGTGTGCGATAGAGAAGCTGATGGAAAACGTGAAAGATGAGGAAGTTGTTGTGGTAGGAGGAGACCTAAATGGACATGTGGGAAGGAGTATGGATGGTTTTGACGGAGTTCATGGGGGTTACGGATATGGTTTGAGAAATGGAGAAGGTGAAAGGATTTTGGAGTTTGCTGATGGAGCTGATTTGTTGATTTGTAATACTCAGTTCCAGAAAGAGGATAATAAGCTTGTTACATACACGTCAGGTGGGTCGACGACAACCGTTGACTACCTGATGGTGCGTAGGCGAGATAGGGGGCACCTCCGGGACACAAAGGTGATCCCGGGGGAGGAGGCTGTTTCACAGCACCACTTGGTTGTCTGCGACGTAAGGGTGAAAGGTGTGAGGAGAGCTCGGCGGGTGAAGTACCAACCGAGAATGAAGGTGTGGAGGTTGAAAGAGGTGACAGTAAGGGAGGCATTAAAAGAGAGGCTGAGTAGGGTCGAGGATGATGTGGTTGAGCTTGAAAGTGGTTGGATGTCAATGAAAGCTTGTCTGTTGGGAGCCGTTGGTGAGGTATGTGGATGGACAAAAGGACCACCGAGGCACTCGGAAACATGGTGGTGGGATGATGAAGTTGGAAAGAGGATTGACGAGAAGAGGAAGAAGTTCAAGGAGTAGCAGAAGGCGAAGGGTACGGGAGCAGAAACAGCAGAGCATGAAAGTTATAAGGCAGCCAGGAAGGCTGCAAAGAAAGAGGTAGCAAAGGCGCAGGAGGCATGTAGGAAAATGTTCGGAGAACGCTTGGATTCGGAAGAGGGTCAGAAAGCAGTATTCAGGATTGCAAAGCAGATAGCGAAAGAGAGGTGTGATGTGATGGGGGTGAGTTGCTTGAAGGATGAAGTGGGACAAATCGTTGTCGACCCAGATGGAATTAAAGGAAGATGGAAAAGATATATGGAAATGCTGTTGAATACAGAGAATGAATGGGATGGCAACATAGAGAGTAACCCTGTTTTAGGACCGGCAGAGAAGATAACTGAGAAGGAAGTTGAGGAAGCGATAAAAGCAATGAAGGGTAGAAAAGCGGGAGGGCCGACAGGAGTTGTGGGAGATATGTTGAAGGCAGCAGGAAGTTGGGGTGTGAAGAGAATGACAGAGATCTGTAATCTGGTGGTGAAAGAAGGCCGCATTCCAGTGGATTGGGAACTGAGTACCCTCATCCCTCTATACAAGGGGAAAGGTGACCCTCTGGAGTGTGGCTCGTACCGAGCGATAACGTTATTGGAGCATGGAATGAAGGTATTGGAAAGGGTGTTGGAGAGGAGGATAAGGAAGAAAGTGAAGATCGACGAAATGCAGTTTGGATTCATGCCAGGAAGAGGAACGACAGACGCGCTTTTCATTGTGAGGCAGTTGCAGGAGAAGTACATGGAGAAGAGGAAGAAGTTGTTTCTTGGGTTTGTTGATCTGGAGAAAGCATTCGATAGGGTACCACGCAAAGTATTGACATGGGCATTGAGGAAGTTAGGAGTGGAGGAATGCTTGATCAGAGTAGTGATGGCAATGTACAAAAGAGCGCGCACAGCTGTAAGGACGAAGGACGGGAACAGTGGTGAGTTTGAGGTGAAGGTGGGAGTGCATCAGGGGTCGGTACTAAGTCCATTACTATTTGTAGCTGTGATGGAGGTGCTGGCTCAGAACGTAAAGGAGGGTTTACTGTGGGAGTTGTTGTATGCAGATGATCTGGTGTTGATTGCGGAAAGTATGGATGGACTGAAGGAAAAGATGAACACGTGGAAGGAATGTATGGAGACAAAAGGTCTGAAGGTGAATATCGGAAAGACGAAGGTGATAGCAAGGGGTAAAGCATGTGGTGAGGTGAAAAGAACTCGGAAGTGGCCCTGTGCTGTGTGTAGGAAGGGTGTCGGAGTGAACTCCATTCAATGTACAATGTGCGCTGAGTGGGTTCATCAAAAATGTAGTGGTCTGAGAGGGTCATTAACCAGTGTGGCAGCTACATTCAAATGTAAGGTGTGCACAGAAGGAGCTGCAGATGGAGGAAATGTTGAGTTGGATCTTGGAGATGGCGTGAAGCTGGAAGGTGTGAAAACATTTTGCTACCTCGGAGACATGCTGAATGGAGAAGGTGGATCAGACTCGGCAACGGTTGCTCGAGTGAGATGTGCATGGAAGAAGTTTCGGGAACTGGGTGGCGTGCTGATGATGAGGGGAGTGTCGTTGAAGCTGAAGGGAAAGGTGTATGCTGCTTGTGTGAGAAGTGTTATGATTTATGGGAGCGAGACATGGGTAATAAACGTAGAGCAGCAACGAAGGTTGGAAAGGGTGGAAATGCGAATGGTTCGGTGGATGTGTGGAGTATCGTTGAGAGAGAGGAAGACAAATGATGAATTGCGAAAGATGATGGGAATAGAGCCTGCGATTGATGCTGTGAAGAGGAACAGGTTGAGATGGTTTGGTCATGTGTTGAGGAAGGATGAAAGTGACTGGTTGAGAAGAGTGATGGAAATGAATGTAGAAGGAAGCAGAGGACGGGGAAGACCGAAAAAGACTTGGCTAAAGATGGTGGAAGAAGAAATGCGGGCAAGGGGGTTAACAAGGAGAGATGCAGAAAATAGGGCAAAATGGAGAAGATTGTCATGGGGACCGCAAGGCTAACCCCCGCTCTAGCAGGGAAAATGGCCTTTAAAATGCATGTTGTTGTTGTTGTTCTCTCTCCATCCCCTCCCTTACCTCAAATAGATACACAGCTGACTCCGCACGTGAAAAAGATGAATGCCTCAACTCTGTGTTTGCCTCAAAATCTTGTGTCCCAAACCCATCCCTCTCTGTACCCACCGTACCCAGTCGTACCCAGCTGCACCTGTACTCTGTGTCCTCTCCTGACAAGGTGGAGAAGTTTCTGTCAACCCTCGACTCTAATTCTGCAACTGGACATGACGGCATCGGCCCACGGGTCCTAAAATCCTGCTCTGCCGCTCTATCTCACCCTCTCTCTGTTCTCTTCACCCTCTCTTTTGCCGAAGGTCATCTACCATCAGCTTGGAAATCAGCCAACATTACTGCTTTACACAAAAAATGTGCAAAAACAGATCCTTGCAACTACAGACTAATCATTCTTCTCCCAATTATCAGCAAAGTGATGGAATCCATCATTGCTTCAGACATCAAATCTTTCCTCTTCTCCAATGGCTTGTTCTCTGATCGTCAATTTGGTTTCAGACCAGGTCACTCTACTCTGGACATGCTGCTTCTGCTGTCTCAACAATGGATGGAGGTCCTCAATGCCAAACAGGAAATCAGAGCTGTCTCCCTTGACATATCACGTGCCTTCGATACAGTCTGGCACCCTGCTCTGCACATCAAACCCTCCTCCTATGGTATCCATGGAAATCTCCACGCATGGCTTGTGGACTTCCTCTCTGCTCGTAGTCAACGTGTGGCCCTGAATGGGTTTCTCTCATCTCCCCTTCCTGTTGAGGCTGGAGGTCCTCAAGGCAGTGTTCTGGGCCCTGTGCTTTTTCTGGTCTTCATCAATGATCTCCCTGACTCTCTTGAAAATCCTCTCTATCTCTTTGTTGATGACTCCACACACTGCCGCTCCATTCCTCATATCTCAGATCGGCAGTCTGCAGCCTCCTCACTCTCTGCAGACCTGGAAAAAATCACAGATTGGTCAAACAAGTGGAACATGTCTTTCAATCGTGACAAATCTCACACTCTTACTTTGGCTCTGCGAAAAGACAGACTGGACAATCCTCCCATCCACTTTCTGAACAATCCTCTCAAAGAAGTTCTGTCACTCAAGCTTTTGGGTCTCACTATCTGCCGTGATCTTTTCTGGGAAAACCACATTTCCAAGCTGGCCTCCAAAGCCAGTCGCCGACTCGGCATCCTCCGTCGTGCGAGGTCCTTCCTTGGCACACCTGAGCTCCTCACCACATGCAAGGCTTTCATCCGCAGCTCAATGGAACATTGTTCTCCCCTCTGGGCCGGTGCTCCTGCCTCACACCTAGCTCGGCTTCTCACTGTTGAAACCAAAGCTTTCAGAATCAATGGAATCTCCTGCGATGAAGCTGATTGTGAGGGTCTTTCACTCTCTCACCGCAGGCATGTAGATGGTATTTTTGTCTTCGACCGACTCCTATCCGGCCGAGCTCCCCCAGCTCTGTCTGTGCTCTGTCCCCCAAATATTCCCACAGGTCGCACAAGATGTGCCAGGAACCCTCTTTTGGTGAAATTGCCAAAATCAAGACTCTCTGCTCACCTTCACTCTTTAATCCTCTTTTCTCCCGCCTCTGGCGCCCGGCAATACCGCAGTGCAGCTCATTGAGGCTGCATTGGGAGGGAGAGGTGTATGCTAATTGATCAATTAATTGTATAATTATAATAAATAAAAGATTATCACAAAATATTTTCTTAATCAATTGGCTAATAGCATAACTAAACCACTAGTGCTTCATACGAAGACCTATCTTTTAGAAATTTAATTAAATCAGTCATTAATAAAAAATTAAATAATTAATTGATTAATCAATAAATAATTAATCAATTAATCAATAAATAATTAATCGATTAAATGATTAATCAATCAATCAAAAATATCCTTGACAGCCACATCACTTGGTCACTGTCATGTCCAAATATTAGCTTCCCAGCTCAAAAGGTGCCTGAGATATTGGCCAAATGAGAAAGAAAATAAATAAATGATTAATAATGAAAATAAATAAATAATAATCATTAAAAATTGAAATTATTAATCAATTCAGTCATAGAACACATAAACCACCACCATTTCATCAGAATCTGTAACTTAAAAAAAAAATTTTTAGTCATTAATCGAATAATTAAATAATTAATCGATTATTTGATTAACTGATTAATTAACAAGTACAGATACATTCAAAGTACACCGCCCCATGCCAAATAATTAAATATGCTGCAGCGCGGCATTGCCGGGGCGCCTCCGGCACCCGGCAATACCGCAGTGCAGCTCATTGAGGCTGCATTGGGAGGGAGAGGTGTACACTAATTGATTGATTAATTGTATAATTAAAATCAATAAAAGATTATCACAAAATATTTTCATAATCAATTGGCTAATCGCATAACTAAACCCCTAGTGCTTCATCCGAAGATGTATCTTTTAGAAATTTAATTAAATAAGTCATTTATAAAAAATTAAATAATTAATTGATTACTCAATAAATAATTAATCGATTAATCAATAAATAATTAATAGATGAAATGATTAATCAATAAATCAAAAATATCCTTGATAGCCACATCACTTGGTCACTCATGTCCAAATATTAGCTTCCCAGCTCAAAAGCTGCCTGAGATATTGGCCAAATGAGAAAGAAAATAAATAAATGATTAATAATGAAAATAAATAAATAATAATCATAAAAAAAATAAATTATTAATCAATTTGGTCAGAGAACACATAAACTACCACTATTTCATCAGAATCTGTAACTTTAAAAAAAAAAATTTTTTTGGCATTAATCGAATAATTAAATAATTAATCGATGAATTGATTAATTAATAAATCAAAAATAGCCTTTGCAGCCAAATCACCAGGTCATTGGCATGTCCAAATAACAGCTTCCTAACTCAAAAGGTGCCTGAGTTAATGGTCAGAAGAGAAAGGAAATTTGATTAATTAAATAAGTACTTAATTAATCGCTAATAATTAAATAACTCCTCAATTTATTGATTATTCAAAAAACAAAAAATAACGTTTTTGATAAAGGACTTGCTCACTACTGTGCCAAAATTTCAGCTTCCTAGCTCAAAGGATGGCTGAGATATCGTCCGGACAAACAAACAAGAAAACAAACAAGAAAACAAGAAAAGAAACAAACAAACAAACAACCAGAGTGAAAACTGAGTACTCTCTTTCAGCGTGCGTCACTGCCGAGCCCCCTTCGGTGCCCGGCAATGACGATTTGCAATGCCTGGAGATGGCATAGGAAAGGAGCGGTGTACAATAAATCAAAAATAGCCTTTGCAGCCAAATCACCTGGTCATTGGCATGTCCAAATATCAGCTTCCAAACTCAAAAGGTGCCTGAGTTAATGGTCAGAAGAGAAAGGAAATTTGATTCATTAAATAAGTACTTAATTAATCGCTAATAATTAAACTAGAACGGGCACTCGGTAGAGCGCATACCTTCGCCGCAGCTACTTTTGTTGCCAAAATAAAATACTACACAAGGGTTATGACGTCAGAGTGTCATGTCGCATATCACAAGATTGGGCATTGAATTCTGAACATTTTGGCATTAGTTTCATACAAATTGGACACAAATTGACCGCGCTATGGTAAAAAGACGATTTTGACCTTTTCATGACCTTGACCTTGACCTTTGACCCGATCGATTCCAAAATCTAATCAAATGGTTCCCGGATAATAACCTATCATCCCACCAAATTTCATGCGAATCGGTTGAATACCTTTTGAGTTATGCGAATAACATACACACACACACACACACACACACACAGACATACAAATAAATACACAGCGATCAAAACATAACCTTCCGCTTTTGCGAAGGTAATAACTCCTCAATTAATTGATTAATCAAAAAACAAAAAATACCGTTTTTGACAAAGGAGTTGCTCACTATTGTGCCAAAATTTCAGCTTCCTAGCTCAAAGGATGGCTGAGATATCGCCCAGACAAACAAACAAGAAAGAAAGAAAGAAAACAACCAGAGTGAAAACTGAGTAATCCCTTTCAGCGTGCGTCACTGCCGAGCCCCCTTCGGTGCCCAGCAATGACGATTTGCAATGCCTGGAGATGGCATAGGAAAGGTGCGGTGTACAAAAGATTATCACAAAATATTTTCTTGATCAATTGGCTCATAGCATAACTAAACTACGAGTGCTTCATCCGAAGATGTATCTTTTAGAAATTTAATTAAATAAGTCATTAATAAAAAATTAAAAAATTAATTGATTAATCAATAAATAATTAATCGATTAATCAATAAATAATTAATCAATTAAATGATTAATCAATAAATCAAAAATAAACCACCACCATTTCATCAGAATCTGTAACTGAATTTTTTTTATTTTTTTTTAGTAATTAATCGAATAATTAAATAATTAATGGATTAATTGATTAATCAATAAATCAAAAATATCATTGATAGCCACATCACTTGGTCACTCATGTCCAAATATTAGCTTCTGTGCTCAAAAGGTGCCTGAGATATTGGCCAAATGAGAAAGAAAATAAATAAATGACAAGTACACATACATTCAAAGTACACCGCCCCCATGCCAAATAATTAAATATCCTACAGCGCGGCATTGCCGGGGCGCCTCTGGCGCCCGGCAATACCGCAGTGCAGCTCATTGAGGCTGCATTGGGAGGGAGAGGTGTACACTAATTGATTGATTAATTGTATCATTAAAATCAATAAAAGATTATCACAAAATATTTTCATAATCAATTGGCTAATAGCATAACTAAACCACAAGTGCTTCATCCGAAGATGTCTTTTAGAAATTTAATTAAATAAGTCATTTATAAAAAATTAAATAATTAATTGATTACTCAATAAATAATTAATCGATTAATCAATAAATAATTAATAGATGAAATGATTAATCAATAAATCAAAAATATCCTTGATAGCCACATCACTTGGTCACTCATGTCCAAATATTAGCTTCCCAGCTCAAAAGGTGCCTGAGATATTGGCCAAATGAGAAAGAAAATAAATAAATGATTAATAATGAAAATAAATAAATAATAATCATTAAAAAATTAAATTATTAATCAATTCGGTCACAGAACACATAAACTACCACCATTTCATCAGAATCTGTAACTGAATTTTTTTATTTTTTTTAGTAATTAATCGAATAATTAAATAATTAATCGATTAATTGATTGATCAATAAATCAAAAATATCCTTGATAGCCACATCACTTGGTCACTCATGTCCAAATATTAGCTTCCGAGCTCAAAAGGTGCCTGAGATATTGGCCAAATGAGAAAGAAAATAAATAAATGATTCATAATGAAAATAAATAAATAATAATCATAAAAAAATTAAATTATTAATCAATTTGGTCAGAGAACACATAAACTACCACAATTTCATCAGAATCTGTAACTTTAAAAAAAACAATTTTTTTGTCATTAATCGAATAATTAAATATTTAATCGATTAATTGATTAATTAATAAATCAAAAATAGCCTTTGCAGCCAAATCACCTGGTCATTGGCATGTCCAAATATCAGCTTCCTAACTCAAAAGGTGCCTGAGTTAATGGTCAGAAGAGAAAGGAAATTTGATTAATTAAATAAGTACTTAATTAATCGCTAATAATTAAATAACTCCTCAATTTATTGATTAATCAAAAAACAAAAAATAATGTTTTTGACAAAGCACTTGCTCACTATTGTGCCAAAATTTCAGCTTCCTAGGTCAAAGGATGGCTGAGATATTGCCCGGACAACCAAACAAACAAGAAAGAAAGCAAGAAAACAAACAAACAAACAAACAAGTACACATACATTCAAAGTACACTGCCCCTATGCCAAATAATTAAATATCGTACAGCGCGGCATTGCCGGGGCGCCTCCGGCGCCCGGCAATACCGCAGTGCAGCTCATTGAGGCTGCATTAGGAGGGAGAGGTGTACACTAATCGATTGATTAATTGTATAATTAAAATCAATAAAAGATTATCACAAAATATTTTCTTGATCAATTGGCTAATAGCATAACTAAACCACTAGTGCTTCATCCGAAGATGTATCTTTTAGAAATTTAATTAAATAAGTCATTTATAAAAAATTAAATAATTAATTGATTACTCAATAAATAATTAATCGATTAATCAATAAATAATTAATATATGAAATGATTAATCAATAAATCAAAAATATCCTTGATAGCCACATCACTTGGTCACTGTCATGTCCAAATATTAGCTTCTGAGCTCAAAAGGTGCCTGAGATATTGGCCAAATGAGAAAGAAGATAAATAAATGATTAATAACGAAAATAAATAAATAATAATCATAAAAAAATGAAATTATTAATCAATTCGGTCAGAGAACACATAAACCACCACCATTTCATCAGAATCTGCAACTTAAAAAAAAAAAAAATTTGGTCATTAATCAAATAATTAAATAATTAATAGATTAATTGATTAATTAATAATTGATTAATCAATAAATCAAAGTATCCTTGATAGCCACATCACTAGCGTCCGAAAAAATTTTTTTGTCATTAATCGAATAATTAAATAATTGATCGATTAATTGATTAATTGATTCATTAATAATTGATTAATCAATAAATTAAAAATATCCTTGATAGCCACATCACTTGGTCACTCATGTCCAAATATTAGCTTCTGAGCTCAAAATTGATTGGAGGTCTCGTCTCTTCAAAGCTGTCCATGCGCGCTCGCTTTCGAAGTTAAGTAACTTTTCACAATTGTGTTTTTGTCGAAATTGTATCTTTCTCTCGGTGTATGTACCTATTGGGGTGTCTTTAATAGTATTCTTGGTGTTGGTTTTTCATATTTGTGTACAGAATCGTCGGTCTTTCGTATCGCGTATTCTGAGGACTAAGTGTAGTACTAGGCTACCGTGTCCGACCTTGGCTTGAGGCTTTGTTTTTGTCTCAGCGGTTCTCCGATCGCGCTGCAATTACTTTCCGGTCTCTGTTTTTCACGGTCTTTTCACCCCATACTTCCTTGTTTTAAAATCTCCTCAAAAAAAAAAAAAACCAAAAATATTTCCTTCTGTTCTTATTTGTTTATTCGTTCTTATTTGTTCGTTTGTTCTTCGAATACGTTGCTTGTGATCACGTGATCACGTTGTTAAAAAATGTCTAATCTGTCCCCTGAAGACCTGTATTCTGTCATATTCTATAACACCTTTTTCTTCTTCTTCCATAAAAGGATGCTTTCGACTTGCTCACCAAATCTATTCATTCCAAAAAAAAATTCCATCTCTTATAGTGCATCTTTCATTCATTCCCTAAACTCTCCAGCACTCCATCCTCCCTCCAGCGTCCTCAAACGTATTTTGACTCGAATGTCTCAAGAAACTCATTTTGCAATAAATGATCGTTTCCCATTAATCGTACACTTTTCAAAATCCAATCTCACTCCTCCCCTCCAAATCTTCCCCATCACCCCTTCCCTCCAAAACTTCCCCATCACCCCTCCCCTCCAAAACTTCCCCCACCCCTCCCCTCTAAATCTACCCCCTTGCCCCTCCCCTCCAAATCATCCCCATCACCCATCTCTTTCAAATCTTCCCCCTTGCCCCTCCCCTCCAAATCTTCCCCATCGCCCCTCCCCTCCAAATCTTCCCCATCACCCACCCCTTTCAAATCTTCCCCCTTGCCCCTCCCCTCCAAATCTTCCCCATCACCCATCCCTTTCAAATCTTCCCCCTTGCCCCTCCCCTCCAAATCTTCCCCATCACCCCTTCCCTCCAAAACTTCCCCATCACCCCTCCCCTCCAAAACTTCCCCATCACCCCTCCCCTCTAAATCTACCCCCTTGCCCCTCTCCTCCAAATCATCCCCATCACCCATCTCTTTCAAATCTTCCCCCTTGCCCCTCCCCTCCAAATCTTCCCAATCACCCATTCCTTTCAAATCTCCCCCCACACCCCTCCCCTCCGAGACTCTCCCTCGCTCCTCCCCTCCTAGACTCCCCTCTCACCCCTCCTCCTCAAAGCGTCCTCCCCGCTTCTTCCCCCTTCCAACTTTCACCTTCATCTCCCTCAACCTTCTGCCTCGCTCTTCCCCCTCGTCAAATAACACCTCACTGCGCCTCTCCCAATCACCATCAAACCTTTTGTCCATCCCATTCTTCCCTTTCTCCAAGCTATTCTGTAATCTCTGACACACCTTCAACAGCTCTCCCTACCTCTTCCTCCTCTTCCACATCTTACCCTACTGCTCCCCCCCCCCCCCCCCCTGTTCTGTATCCGATGCTCCCCCTTCCTCTTCCTTAACAGTATGGACCTCAAACATCCGGGGTCTTCGCTCAAACTTGTCTAATCTCTCCATATAGGTTGCTTCTGACAAACCAGACGTGATCTGCTTAACAGAAACTTTCCTCCTTCATGATGTCTCTGATTCATTGGTATCTCTCCCAGGTTACTCCCTCCTCCGGTATGATAGACCTGAGCCTCGTCCTGGAGGTGGGGTTGCTATCTTTATAAAAAAACTCTCTTCCTCACTCGCCCTGCACTGCCCTCTCTCCACCTCACCCCCAGGAATACCTTTGGCTACGGCTTCCCCTTCGCTCCCACCTTTTGTTCATATGTGTGTTGTACCGTCCACCAAACAGTGATGACTCCATCTACATCTCGCTGTCTGAGAATATGGACCAACTTCTATCTACCCATCCCAACTCTCTCTTCCTCATATGTGGTGATTTCAACTGTCACCATGCCAGTTGGCTGGGTGTAGGTACCTCTCTCACCAGCCATGGCTCTTCAGCAAAGGACTTCTGTGACTCACTGGGACTGACACAATCTGTCAATTTCCCAATCCGGATTTCAGTCAACGGAGCATCTTCTCTTCTGGACTTGGTTATGACTAACTTCCCTGAAAATGTCTGCTGCTCTTCTTCTCCTCCAATCGGCTCTTCTGATCATGTGCTTGTTAAAGTGGACATCTCTCTGACCATTCTCAGAGAGCCTCCTCAGCGTCGACGAGTCTGGCATTTCACTCAGGCCAACTGGCACGGTCTTCAAGCAGCCATCAATCATCTGGACTGGTCTCCCATCTCTACCGCCTCTGACATCAACTCATCCTGGGAATTCTTCCAAAGTAAATTGCTCTCTCTCATGCACAGATTTATCCCATCTCGTCTTCAGTTGTCATACCCTTCCTCCCGTCCATGGCACACGGAATCTTGTGGTGAGGCTATTGCCCAGAAACAACTTGCTTTCGTCTCCTGGAAAGCAAATCCAACGGAAGGAAATCTCATTTCCTTTCACAAAGCCCGAAACAAGTGTGTGTCCACCCTCAGGAGAGCCAGGAAACAATATCTCTCCGTTCTCAGGACCGAACTCTCCTATCTGTCTCCCTCTTCCAAATCCTGGTGGCATCTGGTCAAATCTGTTTCTGGTGTTTGTGCCCCCTCCATCCCCTCCCTCACCTCAAATGGCCACACGGTTGACTCCGCACGTGAAAAAGCTGAATGCCTCAACTCTGTGTTTGCCTCTAAATCTTGTGTCCCAAACCCATCCCTCTCTGTACCCACCATACCCAGTCGTACCCAGCTGCTCCTGGACTCTGTGTCCTTTCATCCTGACAAGGTGGAAAAGTTTCTGTCAACCCTCGACTCGGATTCTGCAACTGGACCTGACGGCATCAGCCCACGGGTCCTAAAATCCTGTTCTTCCGCTCTTTCACTCCCTCTCTCTGTTCTCTTCACCCTCTCTTTTGCTCAAGGTCATCTTCCATCTGCTTGGAAATCTGCCAACATCACCACTTTGCACAAAAAAGGTGCAAAAACAGATCCCAGCAACTACAGACCAATCAGCCTTCTCCCAATTATCAGCAAAGTCATGGAATCCATCGTTGCTTCAGATATGAAATCTTTCCTCTTCTCCAATGGCTTGATCTCTGATCATCAATTTGGTTTCAGACCTGGACACTCTACTCTGGACATGCTGCTTCTGCTTTCTCAACAATGGATGGAGGTCCTCAATGCCAAACAGGAAATTAGAGCTGTCTTCCTTGACATATCACGTGCCTTCGATACGGTCTGGCACCCCGCTCTGCTCACCAAACTCTCCTCTTTTGGTATCCATGGAAATCTCCATGCATGCCTGGCGGACTTCCTCTCGAGTCATAGTCAACGTGTGGCCCTGAATGCGTTTCTCTCATCTCCTCTTCCTGTTCAGGCTGGAGTTCCACAAGGCAGTGTTCTGGGCCCTGTGCTTTTTCTGGTCTTCATCAATGATCTCTCTGACTCTCTTGAAAATCCTCTGTATCTCTTTGCTGATGACTCTACTCTCTGTCGCTCCATTCTTCATCCCTCAGATCGGCAGTCTGCAGCCTCCTCACTCTCTGCAGATCTGGACAAAATCACAGGCTGGGCAAACAAGTGGAACATGTCTTTCAATCCTGACAAATCTCACACTCTTACGATGTCTCTCCGAAAAGACCGACTGGACAACCTTCCCATCCACTTTCTGAATAATCCTCTCCAAGAAGTTCTGTCACTCAAGCTTTTGGGTCTCACTATCTGCCATGATCTTTCCTGGGAAAACCACATTTCAAATCTGGCCTCCAAAGCCAGTCGCCGACTGGGCATCCTCTGTCGTGCGAAGTCCTTCCTTGGCACACCTGAGCTCCTCACCACATACAAGGCTTTCATCCGCAGCTCAATGGAATCTGGACAAATGGGCTGGTGCTCCTGCCTCACACCTAGCTCGTCTTCACGCTGTTGAAACCAAAGCATTCAGAATCATTGGAATCTCCTGCGATGAAGCTAACTCCAAGGGCCTCTCACTCACTCACCGCAGGCAGGTTGGTGGTCTTTCCGTCTTCTACCGACTCCTCTCTGGCCTTGCCCCCCATCTCTCTCTGGGCTCTGTCCCGCAAACATTCCTACAGGTCGCACAAGATCTGCCTGCAACCCTCTTATGGTCAAACTGCCAAAATCAAGACCCTCTGCTCACCTTCACTCCTTCATTCCTCTTTTCTCCCGCCTCTGGGACAAACTCCCTCACTCTCTTCACTCCCACTCCACCCTCCAGGTCTTTAAAACAGCTGTTCACCACCATCTCTTATCTTCCCCCATCCAAAACCTTGATCTTTTCTACCCCCGCTAATTTCACCCCAATTCCACTTTTTTGAAATACCAACTTCTGTCCTGGAAGTCCTTGGTCCTTGTGTTTTATACTTCAAAACCTTCCCACGCCTCCTCCCCCCAAGCCCTCTCCCTTCCACACATCTCCCTGCTCTCAAATGTTGTGTTTGTGTGCTTCCCCTTCTCTCCCCATCTTGTCTTCCGCTCCCTCTTTTTATATATTTTGTTTGTCTGCTTGATTTGTTTGTGAAGTAAATGTTAGCTCTTTCACGAGCCTCGATTCAGTATACAAAAAAGAAAAAAAAAAAAAAAAAAGGTGCCTGAGATATTGGCCAAATGAGAAAGAAAATAAATAAATGATTAATAATGAAAATAAATAAATAATAATCATTAAAAAAATAAATTATTAACCAATTCGGTCATAGAACACATAAACCACCACCATTTCATCAGAATCTGTAACTGAAAAAAAAAAAATTAGTACTTAATCGAATAATTAAAGAGTTAATCGATTAATTGATTAATTGATCAATAAATCAAAAATATCCTTGATAGCCACATAACTTGGTCACTCATGTCCAAATATTAGCTTCCGAGCTCAAAAGGTGCTTGAGATATTGGCCAAATGAGAAACATAAATGATTAATAATGAAAATAAATAAATAATAATCATAAAAAAATTAAATTATTAATCAATTCGGTCAGAGAACACATAAACCACCACCATTTCATCAGAATCTGTTACTTAAAAAAAAAAAAATTCGTCATTAATGGAATAATTAAATAATTAATCGATCAATTGATTAATTGATTAATTAATAAATCAAAAATAGCCTTTGCAGCCAAATCACCTGGTCATTGGCATGTCCAAATATCAGCTTCCTAACTCAAAAGGTGCCTGAGTTAATGGTCAGCAGAGAAAGGAAATTTGATTAATTAAATAAGTACTTAATTAATCGCTAATAATTAAATAACTCCTCAATTAATTGATTAATCAAAAAACAAAAAATAACATTTTTGAGAAAGGACTTGCTCACTGCTGTGCCGAAATTTCAGCTTCCTAGCTCAAAGGATGGCTGAGATATCGCCCGGACAAACAAACAAACAAGAAAGCAAGAAAACAAACAACCAGACTGAAAACTGAGTACTCCCTTTCAGCGTGCGTCACTGCCGAGCCCCCTTCGGTGCCCAGCAATGACGATTTGCAATGCCTGGAGATGGCATAGGAAAGGTGCTGTGTTCAACAACGAAATAAATATAAAATAATGGTAAAATAATTAAACAAGTACAGATAGATTCAAAGTACACCGCCCCCATGCCAAATAATTAAATATCCTACAGCGCGGCATTGCCGGGGCGCCTCTGGCGCCCGGCAATACCGCAGTGCAGCTCATAGAGGCTGCATTGGGAGGGAGAGGTGTACACTAATTGATTGATTAATTGTATAATTAAAATCAATAAAAGATTATCACAAAATATTTTCTTAATCAATTGGCTAATAGCATAACTAAACCACTCGTGCTTCATCCGAAGATGTATCTTTTAGAAATTTAATTAAACTAGGGCATGCCCGTACAAAATTATATCCCCCCCCTCTATTTACATGAAATGGTTTGGTCCATTCGCAAAGCCAAAGCGGACGGCTTGCGAGTACGGTGACAATCCCCCCCCTCCCCTCCTCTATTTACATGAAATGGTTTGGTCCAAAGCGAACGGCTTGCGAGTACGGTGACAATCCCCCCCCCCCCCCCTCTATTTACATGAAATGGTTTGGTCCAAAGCGAACGGCTTGCGAGTACGGTGACAATCCCCCCCCCCCCCCCCTCTATTTACATGCAATGGTTTGGTCCAAAGCGAACGGCTTGCGGAGTTTGGTAAAGAAATCGCCATAGCTCGGTAACTACTTGTCCGATTAATTTAAAACCTTGAAAAGGCACATCCTCGGGTCCCCAGCAATATACCTGGCAAGTTTCAAGTATATCGGACCGGTAGTTGTCGAGAAACAGCGGTCGCATACAGACACACACACACACACACAGAGATTACTGGAATTATAGATAGATAAGTCATTCGTAAAAAATTAAATAATTAATTGATTAATCAAAAAATAATTAATCGATTAATCAATAAATAATTAATCGATTAAATGATTAATCAATAAATCAAAAGTATCCTTGATAGCCACATCACTTGGTCACTCATGTCCAAATATTAGCTTCCGAGCTCAAAAGGTGCCTGAGATATTGGCCAAATGAGAAAGAAAATAAATAAATGAATAATAATGAAAATAAATAAATAATCATAGAAAAATTAAATTATTAATCAATTCGGTCACAGAACATATAAACCACCACCATTTCATCAGAATCTGTAAGTTTAAAAAAAAAATTGTTTAGTCATTAATCGATTAATTGATAAATTCATAAATCATAAATAGCCTTTGCAGCCAAATCACCTGGTCATTGGCATGTCCAAATATCAGCTTCCCAACTCAAAAGGTGCCTGAGTTAAAGGTCAGAAGAGAAAGGAAATGTAATTAATTAAATAAGTACTTAATTAATCGCTAATAATTAAATAACTCCTTAATTAATTGATTATTGAAAAAACAAAAAATACAGTTTTTGACAAAGGACTTGCTCACTACTGTGCCGAAATTTCAGCTTCCGAGCTCAAAGGATGGCTGAGATATCGTCCGGAAAAACAAACAAGAAAACAAGAAAACAAACAAACAACCAGAGTGAAAACTGAGTACACCCTTTCAGCGTGCGTCACTGCCGAGCCCCCTTCGGTGCCCATCAATGACGATTTGCAATGCCTGGAGATGGCATAGGAAAGGTGCGGTGTACAATTATTAATCAATTGGCTAATACAATTCCTAAAGCACCACTGTTTCATCGGAATCTGCAACTTGAAAAAAGTTAAGTCGGTCATTAATGGAATAATTAAATAATTAATTGATTAGTCAATTAAACAATAAATCAAAAATACAATTTACAGCCAAATCACTGTCATTGTCGTGTCCAAATATCAGCTTCCTATCGCAAAAGGTGCCTGAGATATTGCTCAGTTGAGAAAGAAAATAAACAAGTACAGATACATTCAAAGTACACCGACCCATGCCAAATAGTTAAATATGCTGCAGCGCGGCATTGCCGGGGCGCCTCAGGCGCCCGGCAATACCGCAGTGCAGCTCATTGAGGCTGCATTGGGAGGGAGAGGTGTACACTAATTGATTGATTAATTGTATAATTAAAATCAATAAAAGATTATCACAAAATATTTTCATAATCAATTGGCTAATCGCCTAACTAAACCACTGGTGCTTCATCCGAAGATGTATCTTTTAGAAATTTAATTAAATAAGTCATTTATAAAAAATTAAATAATTAATTGATTACTCAATAAATAATTAATCGATTAATCAATAAATAATTAATAGATGAAATGATTAATCAATAAATCAAAAATATCCTTGATAGCCACATCACTTGGTCACTCATGTCCAAATATTACCTTCCCAGCTCAAAAGGTGCCTGAGATATTGGCCAAATGAGAAAGAAAATAAATAAATGATTAATAATGAAAATAAATAAATAATAATCATTAAAAAATTAAATTATTAATCAATTTGGTCAGAGAACACATAAACTACCACTATTTCATCAGAATGTGTAACTTAAAAAAAAAAAAAATTTTTTTGTCATTAATCGAATAATTCAATAATTAATCGATTAATTGATTAATTAATAAATCAAAAATATCCGTTGCAGCCAAATCACCTGGTCATTGGCATGTCCAAATATCAGCTTCCTAACTCAAAAGGTGCCTGAGTTCATGGTCAGAAGAGAAAGGAAATTTGATTAATTAAATAAGTACTTAATTAATCGCTAATAATTAAATAACTCCTCAATTTATTGATTAATCAAAAAAAAATAACGTTTTTGACAAAGGACTTGCTCACTATTGTGCCGAAATTTCAGCTTCCTAGCTTAAAGGATGGCTGAGATATCGTCCGGACAAACAAACAAGAAAGCAAGAAAGCAAGAAAGAAAACAAGAAACCAGAGTGAAAACTGAGTACTCTCTTTCAGCGTGCGTCACTGCCGAGCCCCCTTTGGTGCCCGGCAATGACGATTTGCAATGCCCGGAGATGGCATAGGAAAGGAGTGGTGTACAATAAGTGATTATTAAACCGATAATAATTAAGTAATTAATCAATTAATTGATTCATTAAAAAAAAAAAATACCGTTTTTGACAAATCAAGTGCTGAAATGTCAGCTTTCTCGCTCAAAGGATGGCTGAGATATCGCCCTGACACAAACAAACAATCAAACTGGGAGAAAGGGGGAGTACCCGCTTTCAGCGCGAGTCACTGCCGGACGCCCTTCGGGGATGGAAGATGGAGGTGTACAACAGGAGCAGTGTGGAGGAAAGGAGCGGTGTGCAACAGAGAAAAACGGTGGTTTGCATGCTCGCACACAAAATGGCAGACGGAGGGGAAAAAAGGCACCTCCGCCCCAGACCCGAGTTGTTGCTGTTGTTGTTGTTGGGCCTCAACATACACTCTTCAACATATTCAACTAAACCTTGTTCTTGGTTGTTTTATAATGAGGTACAGAATAAGTTTGAGTTTCGGGACGTTTCACCAATTTTTCACGTAGTTTTGCCCTTTTTGGACGTAGAAAACATCACATATTATTACCTGGGTCAGTTTTCCAGACTTTCCCCCCTAATCCTTTAACTTGTTGAACTGAAACTTAGTAATCCACATGGATTGCAAAGGAATTCTCCCTTTTGTTGTGATGGTGTTGAAGGTATTGCTCAATTACACCAAAAACAAAAACTACTTGTTGATGTCAACTCATTCTTTTGCTTCTTTCTTTTTCATTTTCAGATCCATCACCTCCTGAAAATCCCCAAATTTCAACACAAAACTCAACATCTCTCTCCATCTCCTGGACCAACCCAAATGATATAAACCAAGCAGATTATGAATATCTTGTGATGTTGATCATTGACAACAAACCGGTAAAAAATGAAACCACAGGGCAAACATACATCACCTTTTCAGACCTCTCCCCTGGAACTGACTACAACATGAATGTGTCATCACTCTACCATGGCAGACAAAGCCAAGCTGTAGAGATATCTGCAACTACAAGTAGGTATTTTGAAACTTTTAATGAATTTATGGAGCTGAAATTAAGAACAGACCAGAAATAACTAATCACAGTAAAATTATCTGTATGAACTGATAAATCTATGACATTTGATGTCCGTGTGTTTTACTGTTTTTGTGTTCTTCGTCAAGGCTCATATAAGAGCAAACACATATAACATATAATAAAGGGAGTGGGAGGAAAGAGGGAGCGGGAGGGAGGGAAGCATAATAACAGGAAAGAACAGGGACATCGGGAGATCTGTGGAAGGTTGGCGGGGTGGGGGGGGGGGGGCGTCGTACTCGGTATAAACAAGATGGACACTACTCGGGATTTCAGGAATGAAAACTGAATTTTAAAAGGTTGGTTTGGGGTGAATTAAGGGGGGTAGAAAAGATCAAGGTTTTGGATTGGGGAAGATAAGAGATGGTGCTGAACAGCTGTTTTAAAGACCTGGAGGGAGGAGTGGGATTGAAGAGAGTGAGGGAGTTTGTTCCAGAGGCGGGTGAAAAGAGGAATGAAAGTGTGAAGGTGAGCAGAGAGCCTTGATTTTGGTAGATTCCAAAGATCCTGAAATCTTTGGTTTCAACAGCGTGAAGCCGAGCTAGGTGTGAGGCAGGAGCACCGGCCCAGAGGGGAGAGCAGTATTCCATTGAGCTGTGGATGAAAGGCTTGTATGTGGTGAGGAGCTCAGGTGTGCCAAGGAAGGACTTCGCACGACAGAGGATGCCCAGTCAGCTGTGTTCAGTGTTCACTGTGCTCAATGACAAATCGAGTGTGCAGTATTTACTTCACCATTACTGAAACTTAACAGAATCACCGATGTTAGTCGACAACCCATCAATCCGATCTGTAAGTTCATCTGCCGAGCACAGACCGCAGCAACGACCGACGGACGACGAACGGTTCGAATTAAGCGTTTGAAGAAGAGGGCGTTCCGCTCGGGTTTGAGGCTTGAGGTTCCGCTTGGTTCTAAACTCAGTAATCCACCTGGATTTTTTTTTTTTTTTTTTTTTTTTTTTTTTTGTATACAAGGTCGAGGCTCGTGAAAGAGCGAATATTAATCACCCAGAAAGACAAACCGACACATAAAACATATAACATAGGGAGCGGTAGACAAGATGGGGAGAGAGGGGGAAGGACACAAACACAACATTTGAGAGCAGTGACCGAGAGACATGGAGACATCGAGAGATCTGAGAGAGGGCGAGGGCTTGGGGGGGGGGGGCGTGGGAAGGGGGCGGTGGGAGAGGTATAAAACATATGGACACTGCCAGGACTTCCAGGAAAGAAGTTGGAATTTCAAACAAGGTGGATCTGGGGTGAATTAGCGGGGGTAGAAAAGATCAAGGTTTTGGATGGGGGAAGATAAGAGATGGTGGTGAACAGCTGTTTTAAAGACCTGGAGGGAGGAGTGGGATTGAAGGGAGTGAGGGAGTTTGTTCCAGAGGCGGGAGAAAAGAGGAATGAAAGAGTGAAGGTGAGCAGAGAGCCGAGATTTCGGCAGTTTAACCATCAGAGGGTTGCTGGCAGATCTTGTGCGACCTGTAGGAATATTTGGGGGACAGAGCACAGAGAGAGCTGGGGGTGCAAGGCCGGAGAGGAGTCGGTAGAAGACAGAAAGACCACCTACCTGCCTGCGGTGAGTGAGTGAAAGGCCCTCAGAGATAGCTTCATCGCGGGAGATTCCAATAATTCTGAAAGCTTTGGTTTCAACAGCGTGAAGCCGAGCTAGGTGTGAGGCAGGAGCACCGGCCCATAGGGGAGAACAGTATTCCATTGGCTGCGGATGAAAGCCTTGTATGTGGTGAGGAGCTCAGGTGTGCCGAGGAAGGACTTCGCACGACGGAGGATGCCCAGTCGGCGACTGGCTTTGGAGGCCAGCTTGGAAATGTGGTTTTCCCAAGAAAAGTGTGCAAAGGAATTCTCCCTGTTGCTGTGATGGTGTTGAAAGTATTGCTCAATTACACCAAAAACAAAAACTACTTGTTGATGTTAACTCATTCTTTTGCTTCTTTCTTTTTCATTTTCAGATCCATCACCTCCTGAAAATCTCCAAATTTCAACACAAAACTCAACATCTCTCTCCATCTCCTGGACCAACCCAAATGATACAAACCAAGCACGTTATGAATATATTGTGATGTTGATCATTGACAACATCACGGTAGAAAATGAAACCACAGGGCAAACAAACATCACCTTTTCAAACCTCCCTCCTGGCACCGACTACAACGTTTCTGTGTCAACAATCTACAATGACACACAAAGCCAACCTACAGAGATACCTGCTACTACAGGTAGGCATGGAGGATACTTGATTGTAAACATGAGAAATTGAGAAGCTGGAAAATAACTTCCACCCTCAGGGGTATTTATTTATTTATTTATTCGGATGCAGCCTGTGGCCGATTGGCTGAATCATTTTCTGGGGGCACGGTTGTACTGCTGATGCAATGCCCCCTTACCAGGGAGAACGTTCTCATTTTGCCAACCTTGGAAGAATGATGGGCTGAATTGACCCACCTCGTGCTAATTCGACAACATGACAGGGGCTTGAATTCAAGACCCCAAGATTGTGTGCCACCCCCTTTAACCGTTAAGCTAGCACCAAGGTTCGAGTTTGGACCTGTGATGTTGGTTTGGAAACGGGGGGGGGGGGGATGGAGGCGGGTTCATGTATGGGGGTTCATATGTTCAGCCTTGATTTTAGAAAGCGGTTTCCTATTGGGATAAAAGAAAGTTTTTAAATGGGAAACATTGAGTGAGGACAAAGTGGGCGCATGAAGGATTTGCCAACAATTTGATCTGAATATGGAGAAACTTGACATAAATCAACGTCTCGACGCCACCCGAAAAGCCTCTGCCCACAATAAACTTTTGCTTCTTCTGACCCTAAACCTGGTGTTGGTGTTAAAGGTTAGGGTGCGGCCTTGGGAGTCTCGGGTCCTGAGTTTGAATCCCGGTCGGTCGTTAAGTTAACTCCAGGTGAGGTTGACTTGGCCTGTCATCCTTCCGAGGTTGGCAAAATGAGTACCTGTTTAGAATGAACCATTCGAGTATCCTGTGTCGGAGTGGCGACCCATCCAGGATTGTGCCCCACAGCCAAGAAACTGCTCTGGCAGCCATATGCATCTGAAAATGCAGGAGTGGACATCATCATCATTACTCTGACTTTCACCAAAAAACTCAGGATAATTTGACCTCAATATCTAATCCGTACATGTGTATCATGGGACATGCACTTCGTTTACTTCAAATACCATAGCCAATGGTGTCACATGAACAGGGGTTTTCATATGATCTCTGACCCTTGACCTTTCAGTCGCAAATAATATATATCTTGGATGGATTCACTGATGGAGGTTTATACATATTTGAATCAACTTTGACTTAAATCCCTTCAGCTGTTATCAAGCATCACATGTTCACCTGACATGACCTGTGACCTTAGACCTTTTCATGGTAAAGTCTCATCAGTTGCTCTTTGCATTCTCGTGTATACTTTTGCCAAAATCCCATCGCTGCTTCAAAAGTTAGTGCGGCAACATAATTTTTACCTTACGGGACCTCTGGCTTTTGGCCTTTGACCTCTTGACCCCATAATCTTATCGGTTTATCGTTACATCATTATACATACAATGCCGACAGAAAGTCTACACCCTCTTTCAATATTTTTACCTTTTGTTACCTTACAGCCTGGAGTTAAAATGCATTAAATAAGACTTTTTCCACCTTTATCTGCACATCGTAACCTACAACTTCCAAGTGAAAATCAAATTCAACAAATTTCCGAAAATTCTTTAAAAACAAATAGAGCTCCATTCAAAGTACACCGCCCCCATGCCAAATAAATAAATAACATCCTCCAGCGCGGCATTGCCGGGGCGCCTTTGGTGACACCGCCGTGCAGCACATTGAGGCGGTATTGGGAGGGAGAGGTGGACAATAACTAATTGATGGATTGTGTAAATAAAATCAATAAATAATGATTGTTGTGAAAATAAACCAAGTCCACAACTTTATCCCATAGGTAGGTTTAATCTCAACTAGGGCATGCCCGTACTATATCTATATCTAAAATTATATCCCCCCCCCCTCTATTTACATGAAATGGTTTGGTCCAAAGCGAACGGCTTGCGAGTACGGTGACAATCCCCCCCCTCTATTTACATGAAATGGTTTGGTCCAAAGCGAACGGCTTGCGGAGTTTGGTAAAGAAATCGCCATAGCGTGCCCAAACGCGCAGGAAAGCGAAAGAATCGCAAATTTAAGGAAATGCCCGTACTTCCGTAAGGAAGAGAAAAAAAATGAAAAGGAAAAACATTCCAAACCGCGAGGGAAAACAACACGGCACGTCGACACAACAACGTGTCCTGTGATTGGCCGTACGTGGCTGCCAGTAGCTGCCCCCAAAAAAAAGCTTTCACCGTCCGGCGACTGAATTTAAGGGGAAAAATAAAACGCTCTTCGCTTAAAACAACGCCCTTCGCTCTGACTGAATTGGGACAATGTTTTTATGTTTTTAATTGAATTACTATCCGTAATGGCGCACGCTCTCACGGGAGCTCCGGAAGGTCGTATATCGCAGTTACGATGAATCGCAAATTAGTTTTTATTAGTTTTAAAACATAGTTTAACGCCAACATAGCGCCAACATAGTTTGCAAACGTGAAATAAATGAATACGCTCTCAAATGTGCCATCCGAGGCAGAGTGTATTCGCCACGTTCGGCACACGTGATAGCTCGCTGCTCTCTGATTGGTTGAATCGTTTTTTGGACAAAGCTCGGTAACTACTTTTGCGATTAATTTAAAACCTTGAAAAGGCACATCCTCGGGTCCCCAGCAATATACCTGGCAAGTTTCAAGTATATCGGACCCGTGGTTGTCGAGAAACAGCGGTCACAGACAAACAAACACACACACAGACACACAGACACACACACACACAGAGATTGCTGGAATTATAGATAGATGAGATCTTTGGTATCATCCTGTAAAATACAATCATGCAATAGATATCAGGATCTCGGCATCGTATAAGAATGATCGATCATATTAGTCAAAGCAAGCAAGCCTAGAATATGTGCGGGTACGTACCATACAAGACTACATGTCATAGTAAATGTCACAGGAGTGGCTCAGCGTCGCGGACGTCCGAGGTCTTATAGACGCCCCTCAGCGGTTTAAGTGGGCATCACTCCTGGGTTCAACTTTAGTACATTTTCACTACATTCTGCCCGCCGTTAGAACTACACTGCCGCTAGGCAGGAATCAAGCGTGCGTCAGCATTAATTGATTGGGGAAGTCATTCCATGTCAGTCGGTCCATCCGTAGCGGTCAGGGTGGCGAATTACCCGGCCGGCACGTGTCCGGAAACTACCGGGTGTGGCATCCCCAAGCCCGGAGTCCCCGTCGGAGTAGCCGCTGGAGGCAGGTGTCGGGGGGGGGGGGGGGGACCTCAGAGCCTCCAGGCGGGGGAGTGTTTGACGAAGGAAGGGACGGCAGATGTTCCATAGAGGAAGCTTCGGGAGAGTCCATAGACTCATAGATCGGTTCGTCGATATCCCTATAAGGGTCGATGACCCCACATGGGGCGAGATGGCATACGGAGACAGTGGACTCGCGTCCATCTGCCGTCATCACACGAGCATGCTCGGGATTAGCCTGGAGTACCTGCACCTTATCCACAAAGGGGTCATACTTGCTTGTGCGAACCGCACGTTTGAGATAGGCCGGCCCCGGCTCAGCGAGCCAACTGGGTAAAGATCGGATACTACCCGAGCTTCTAGGGTGGTGGAACAGTCTTTCGTGGGGAGTCTGGTTGGTGGCCGTACATAGTAGAGCCCTGATCGAGTTCAGCGCCGCAGGTAGCGACCAAGCCCATTTATCGAGGCCACGGCCGAGGGTCCGGAGGCTTAGCATGACGGCCCTCCATATAATCCCATTGAAGCGTTTGACCTGCCCATTCGCCTGGGTTCTGTACAGTGTGGTGTAGCTCGAAGCGACATTATTTTGGAGCAGGTAACCTCTCACTTCCTGAGACAGGAACACCGCACCCCGATCGGTATGCACGTAGGCCGGATACCCAAACATAGAAAACAAATTCTGCAGGCACCGTATGACCATGGCAGCCGTCATATCCACGCACGTGTAAGCAAAAGGGAATCGCGAGTACTCATCAACGATAGTGAGCAGATAACGAGAGTTACTCGACACCGGCAGCGGCCCTTTGAAATCCATTGCCAATCTCTCCCACGGTCTAGTAGCCCTAACCAGCGTCAGCATGGGAGGGTTGTAAAAACACGGTTTGAGTTCCGCACATATAGCGCAGTCGCGGCAGATCCGGCGGACGTCCTCAATCGAGTACGGCAGATTACCACTACGCACAAAATGAGCGAAACGCGTCACCCCAGGATGACACATAGTGCCGTGCAAAGTGCACAGACCCTCCAGAGTTATGATACCCGCGCACGTAGCCGGCCTCGATAAGACGTCGGCGACCAGGTTATCCTTCCCCGGGCGATATTTGATGGTGTAGCAGAAGTCGGCGAGTTCGATATGCCAGCGAGTGATTTTCTCATTCTTAATGCGCTGAGCATGTAAGGTGTCGTACATGAACGCTACACTTTGTTGGTCCGTGATGATT
Source organism: Myxine glutinosa (assembly GCF_964187855.1). Taxonomy (NCBI): domain Eukaryota; kingdom Metazoa; phylum Chordata; class Myxini; order Myxiniformes; family Myxinidae; genus Myxine; species Myxine glutinosa. The sequence continues at coordinate 2,230,681 of NC_136265.1, read as the reverse complement.
TGGAAGCATCGCCCGAGTAAGTACGGTCGCCATCGCCGAATCGACTCGACGATCGCGTACGCTTCCTTTTCGACAGACGAATGCCTCCGCTCAGCGGAGGTGAGAGTCCGCGAAAAGAAAGCCACAGGGCACCCCCCCCCCTGGGAGGTGTCGCCGCTATCGCATGATCCGAGGCAACACTTTCTAAGACGAAAGATTCGCTCTCGTCGATCGTCGCCACAGCGGCGCCAGCGATATCGGCCTTAAGGTCCCCAAAGGCTGCCAAGGCAGCTGGGCTCATGGGGAACGTGTCGCAGGCCACAAGGGGGCGGAGCTTCGCGGAGAAATTTTGCACCCACTTAGAATAATGGGCGAACAGCCCGAGAGCATGCTTCAGCGAAGCTCGATCGCTAGGCGGAGCCATATCGAGCAAAGGTCGCAGACGCTCCTTATCTGGAGCGACAGAGCCGTGGGTCACGGTGTACCCCAGAAGATATATCGTGCGTAGAGAGTAATGACACATAGCCTCATTCGTGGTTAGGCGATACCTCTGCGCGACCTCGAGGAAGCGCTTCAGATTAGCATCATGATGCCCCTGGTCATGCCCACAAACCGTAAGATTGTCCAGATATACAAAGACATCTGCTCCTTAGTAACGAGGTCGTCCATAGCCCTCTGAAAACAGGCGACCCCGTTCGTCACCCCAAAAGGTAGTCGGGTGAACTGGTATAACCTTTGACCCGATTCAAAGGCGGTATAGATGCGATCAGCCCTAGAGATGGGGATCTGATGATACGCACTACGCAGATCGAGAGTGCTGTAGACTGAGTACTGGGCCACCTGTCATACCAGAGCGTCCATCCCCGGAAGGGGGTAGGTGTCCAGCTGTGTAAAGCGATTAATCGTCTGTGAATGATTGATTACCATGCGTCGGCGATGCGCTTCACTTCGCACCACTAGGACCTGGGCCCGCCAAGGCGACCGGCTGGGTTCTATGATACCTCCCTTTAAGAGCTGGGCCGTTTCTTCCGCAATGATTTGCGCGTCTGCTCGTGAGTAGCGCCGTGATTTCACCGCTACGGGAGTGCAGTCAGTGGTCAGGTTGGGGAACAGCGAAAGAGGCTCAATTTCCATTTTTGTGAGCGCACACACAGCAAGCGTATCAGTCCCACCGAATTCCATTTCCAAACGTCCGTGTCGTTTAAGAAAATCGTGTCCGAACAGAATGTCAGCACATAAAGCAGGCAAGACCATAAGATGTACATCTGGGAACATGCGTCCCTTTATCACAAGTTTCAATCGACATTCCCCTTTTGTGCTGAGCCTAAGCCCCTGGGAGGCCATAAAGATCCGTCGTGTTGTCCCGAGGACCGGCCATCCATGTTGACGCACTAGTCGATGATCGATAAAACTATCCGTAGACCCCGTGTCGACTAAAGCCCGCGCAAAAACACCTTCGACCATGAGTGGAATAATGGCCTGACTAAGGCCGGAAGATCCGGCAGGTATTGAGCCATCAGAGTGAGAAGATCGCGCCTCGCGTGTGGATCCCACGCCGGCTGCAGTTTTCCGGTCGTTCGAGCAGCCTCCGGAGGGCACTCGTGTCAAAGGCATAGTTGGTCGTGCCAAAGCAGGAGCGTCAGGAGCTTGTAGTCCTTACGAGCTGCCATCAGGGGGCGCTCGTGTCACGCGAGAAGGATTGCTGCCATCTGTAGTTTTACGTGCTGAAGCAAGAGCGTGTAGTTCGTACGAGCTGCCGTCAGATGGCGCTCGTGTCACGTGCATTGTTTGCCGTGTCGAAGCAGGAGCTTGTCGATTGTTTGAGTCGCCTTCGGAGGGCGTTCGGATTCCAGTCAAGGACGGTCGCTCCGCGGTTGGTCATGTTCGCGCCATTTGTTTTGGCGGCCCGATGTATCTCACCAAGGTCGGGCGTACAGCCAGAGGCCCACGAGGAGGAGAACTGCTCATCAAAGTCGGGTGAGGCGCCCCGCTCTGTGCTCGTTCCGTTGGCTCGGCGATAAGCCCATTCAAGGTCGCACGAGTTCGTGCGCCCCGCGCGGTCTTTCGGTAGACTTTTGCAAAATGTCCTTTAGTCGTACACAAATGGCATATTGCTTCCCGAGCCGGACATGCCGACCTGGGATGCTGTCGGTTGCCACAGAAGTAACACGTAGCATTTCGCACAGGCCTTGGCCTGGCCGCCGTAGCCGCAGCCAAGCCGGAATCCGAGTCCACCTCGGGAGCGGCCAAGGGCTCCGCTAGCATGGTCGAGTCCGCTCCCGTATCCTCGGCGGTAGCCCTCTCCGGTCGCGCGAGTTGAGAAGTCCCCGCGACGACCCGTGTGTGGTCATAGGCGGTAGATTGTTCCCGGGCCTCAGTGTAGACGTGTGCCACCCGTAGAGCCTCCGTGAACGTCAGGTCAGCTGTCTCCAAAAGTCTGAGCCTGAGAGCAGGAGAGCCGATCCCAGAGACAAAAGCATCTCGGACAAGAGCATCCTGGACTTGCTCGTGAGTGCGGACCTCTTGGGTACTGTCTGCAAGTAATTGTCGTAGCTCCTGGGCGAAGCGATCGATCGACTCAGTGGGCTGTTGACGCCGCGATGAGAGCAGATACCTGGTATACACCACGCTCCGTTTCTTAATGTAAATTCGCTTTAGCTCCGCCACAGCGGCATCGTACGTCGTACATCGTTCAATGCTCCTGTAGACGTGGTGGTCCACTTTAGTCTGCAGAACGTCCAGTTTCGTTTCAGCAGTGGGAACGGTATCCTGGGCTTTGAACTGGTTCTCCAGTGACCTGAGCCAGTGAGTTAACTCCGAGCCCGAGTCCGCAGCTTGTGGGTCGGCACTGAATGTCGGTACATGAATCATCTTGTGTCCCGCCGTTTCCGTAGATCTTGATTGAGATTAAGTGTAGTGAAAATAAACCAAGTCCACAACTTTATCCCATAGGTAGGTTTAATCTCAATCAGATCTTTGGTATCATCCTGTAAAATACAATCATGCAATAGATATCAGGATCACGGCATCGTATAAGAATGATCGATCATCTATCTATAATTCCAGCAATCTCTGTGTGTATGTTTGTATGTTTGTATATTTGTATGTTTGTATGTTTGTATGTTTGTATGTTTGTATGTATGTTTGTCTGTGACCACTGTTTCTCGACAACTACCGGTCCGATATACTTGAAACTTGCCAGGTATATTGCTGGGGACCCGAGGATGTGCCTTTTCAAGGTTTTAAATTAATCGCAGAAGTAGTTACCGAGCTATGTCCAAAAAACGATTCAACCAATCAGAGAGCAGCGAGCTATCACGTGTGCCAAACGTGGCGAACAGACTCTGCCTCGGATGGCACATTTGAGAGCGTATTCATTTATTTCACGTTTGCAAACTATGTTGGCGCTATGTTGGCGTTAAACTATGTTTTAAAACTAATAAAAACTAATTTGCGATTCATCGTAACTGCGATATACGACCTTCCGGAGCTCCCGTGAGAGCGTGCGCCATTACGGATAGTAATTCAATTAAAAACATAAAAACATTGTCCCAATTCAGTCAGAGCGAAGGGCATTGTTTTAAGCGAAGAGCGTTTTATTTTTCCCCTTAAATTCAGTCGCCGGACGGTGAAAGCTTTTTTTTGGGGGCAGCTACTGGCAGCCACGTACGGCCAATCACAGGACACGTTGTTGTGTCGACGTGCCGTGTTGTTTTCCCTCGCGGTTTGGAATGTTTTTCCTTTTCATTTTTTTTCTCTTCCTTACGGAAGTACGGGCATTTCCTTAAATTTGCGATTCTTTCGCTTTCCTGCGCGTTTGGGCACGCTATGGCGATTTCTTTACCAAACTCCGCAAGCCGTTCGCTTTGGACCAAACCATTTCATGTAAATAGAGGGGGGGGATTGTCACCGTACTCGCAAGCCGTTCGCTTTGGACCAAACCATTTCATGTAAATAGAGGGGGGGGGGGGATATAATTTTAGATATAGATATAGTACGGGCATGCCCTAGTCTATCTATAATTCCAGTAATCTCTGTGTGTGTGTGTGTCTGTATGCGACTGCTGTTTCTCGACAACTACCAGTCCGATATACTTGAAACTTGCCAGGTATATTGCTGGGGAGACCCGAGGATGTGCCTTTTCAAGGTTTTAAATTAATCGGACAAGTAGTTACCGAGCTATGGCGATTTCTTTACCAAACTCCGCAAGCCGTTCGCTTTGGACCAAACCATTGCATGTAAATAGAGGGGGGGATTGTCACCGTACTCGCAAGCCGTTCGCTTTGGACCAAACCATTTCATGTAAATAGAGGGGGGGGGGGGGATTGTCACCGTACTCGCAAGCCGTTCGCTTTGGACCAAACCATTTCATGTAAATAGAGGGGGGGGGGGGGGTTGTCACCGTACTCGCAAGCCGTCCGCTTTGGCTTTGCGAATGTACCAAACCATTTCATGTAAATAGAGGGGGGGGATATAATTTTGTACGGGCATGCCCTAGTATTAGTCAAAGCAAGCAAGCCTAGAATATGTGCGGGTATGTACCATAGAAGCCTACATGTCATAGTAAATGTCACAGGAGTGGCTCAGCATCGCGGACGTCCGAGGTCTTATAGACGCCCCTCAACGGTTTAAGTGGGCATCACTCCTGGGTTCAACTTTAGTGCATTGTCACTACAATGATCGTAAAATAATTTCTTAATCAATTGGCTAATAGCATATCTCAACCACTGGTGTTTCGTTTGAAGGTGTATCTTTTTGAAAATTATTTTTAAAAGTCATTAATCGAAAAAATAAACAATTAATTGATTAATCAATAAATAATACATTGATTAAGTAATTCATCAATAAATCAAAAATACTTCAGAGCCACAACACTTGGTCACTGTTGTGTCCGAATATCAGCTTCCTCGCTCAAAAGGTGCCTGAGATATTGCCCAGATGAGATAGAAAATAAAATAGTGATTAATAACGAAATAAATATAAAATAAAGGGTAAAATAATTAAATTCTTAATCAATTGCTTCAGATATGAAATCTTTCCTCTTCTCCAATGGCTTGATCTCTGATCATCAATTTGGTTTCAGACCTGGTCACTCTACTTTGGACATGCTGCTTCTGCTTTCTCAGCAGTGGATGGAGGTCCTCAATGCCAAACAGGAAATTTGAGCTGTCTCCCTTGACATATCACGTGCCTTCGATACGGTCTGACACCCCGCCCTGCTCACCAAACTCTCCTCTGTTGGTATCCATGGAAATCTCCACGCATGGCTGGCGGACTTCCTCTCTAGTCGTAGTCAACGTGTGGCGCTGAATGGGTTTCTCTCATCTCCTCTTCCTGTTCAGGCTGGAGTTCCCCAAGGCAGTGTTCTGGGTCCTGTGCTTTTTCTGGTCTTCATCAATGATCTCCCCGACTCTCTTGAAAATCCTCTCTATCTCTTTGCTGATGACTCTACTCTCTGTCACTCCATTCTTCATCCCTCAGATCGACAGTCTGCAGCCTCCTCACTCTCTGCAGACCTGGACAAAATCACAGACTGGGCAAACAAGTGGAACATGTCTTTCAATCCTGACAAATCTCACACTCTTACAATGTCTCTCCGAAAAGACCGACTGGACAACCCTCCCATCTACTTTCTGAATAATCCTCTCCAAGAAGTTCTGTCACTCAAACTTTTGGGTCTCACTATCTGCCATGATCTTTCCTGGGAAAACCACATTTCAAATCTGGCCTCCAAAGCCAGTCGCCGACTGGGCATCCGCCGTCATGCGAAGTCCTTCCTTGGCACACCTGAGCTCCTCACCACGTACAAGGCTTTCATCCGCAGCTCAATGGAATACTGCTCTCCCCTCTGGGCTGGTGCTCCGGCCTCACACCTAGCTCGTCTTCACGCTGTTGAAAGCAAAGCATTCAGAATCATTGGAATCTCCCGCGATGAAGCTAACTCCAAGGGCCTTTCACTCACTCACCGCAGGCAGGTTGGTGGTCTTTCCGTCTTCTACCGACTCCTCTCTGGCCTTGCCCCCCCAGCTCTCTCTGGGCTCTGTCCCGCAAATATTCCTACAGGTCGCACAAGATCTGCCTGCAACCCTCTTATGGTTAAACTGCCAAAATCAAGACTCTCTGCTCACCTTCACTCCTTCATTCCTCTTTTCTCCCGCCTCTGGAACAAACTACCTCACCCTCTTCAATCCCACTCCACCCTCCAGGTCTTTAAAACAGCTGTTCACCACCATCTCTTATCTTCCCCCATCCAAAACCTTGATCTTTTCTATCCCCGATAATTTCACCCCAATTCCACTTTTTGAAATACCAACTTCTAACCTGGAAGTCCTTGGTGTCCTTGTGTTTTATACTTCTCCCACCCCCCACCCCCCCACCCCTTCCCACGCCTCCTCCCCCCGAGCCCTCTCCCTCCCACACATCTCCCTGCTCTCAAATGTTGTGTGCTCTCAAGTGTTTGTGTGCTTCCCATTCTCTTGTCTTCCGCTCCCTCTTTTTATATATTTTGTTTGTCTGGTTGATTTGTTTGTGAAGTAAATGTCAGCTCTTTCACGAGCCTCGATTCAGTATACAAAAAAAAAACAAAAAAAAACTGGCCAATACAATACCTAAAGCAACACTGTGTCATCAGAATCTGCAACTTCGAAAAAATGAAGTCGGTCATTAATCGAATATTTAAATAATTAATCGATTAATCAATGAAACAACAAATGCAAAATACAATTTACAGCCAAATCACGGTCATTGTCGTGTCCAAGTATCAGCTTATACAGTCTGATATATATCAGCTTATACAGTCTGATATATATCAGCTTATGCAGTATATAAATATCCTATCGCTTATAAATCAGCTCATAAATATCTTATCGCAAAAGGTGCCTGAGATATTGCTCAGATGAGAAAGAAAATAAATAAGTGATTCATAAACTGATAAAATAATTGAGTAATTAATCAATTAATTGATTCATCAAAAAACAAAAAATACCGTTTTTGCCAAAGCAAGTGCTCACTATTGTGCTGAAATGTCAGCTTCCCAGCTCAAAGGATGGATTCCTCCAGTGGGTTGTTCTGCCTTTTCACCAGAGCCAGTGAGAATGACAATGTCTGCCATACCCCTTCACACTGACACAACCGACTGTATCATCCCAACTGTCTACCCTCAGGACAAGTGTGTGTCTATCCTCAGGAGAGCCAGTAAACAATATCTCTCGACTCTCAAGACTGAACTCTCAAACCTGTCTCCCTCCTCCAAATCTTGGTGGCGTCTGGTCAAATCTGTTTCTGGGGTTTGTTCCCCCTCCATCCCATCCCTTACCTCAAACAGATATACAGCTGACTCCGCACTTGAAAAAGATGAATGCCTCAACTCTGTTTGCCTCAAAATCTTGTGTCCCAAACCCGTCCCTCTCTGTACCCACCGTACCCAGTCGTACCCAGCTGCTCCTGGACTCTGTGTCCTTCTCTCCTGACAAGGTGGAGAAGTTTCTGTCAACCTGTCAACCGGGCCGGTGCTCCTGCCTCACACCTAGCTCGGAATCCATCCGAGGAATGGTTTCTCTCATCTCCTCTTCCTGTTCAGGCTGGAGTTCCCCAATGTAGTGTTCTGGGCCCTGTGCTTTTTCTGGTCTTCATCAATGATCTCTCTGACTCTCTTGAAAATCCTCTCTATCTCTTTGCTGACGACTCTACTCTCTGTCGCTCCATTCCTCATCCCTCAGATCGGCAGTCTGCAGCCGCCTCACTCTCTGCAGACCTGGACAAAATCACAGACTGGGCAAACAAATGGAACGTGTCTTTCAATCCTGATAAATCTCACACTCTTACGATGTCTCTCCGAAAAGACCGACTGGAAAACCCTCCCATCCACTTTCTGAATAATCCTCTCCAAGAAGTTCTGTCACTCAAGCTTTTGGGTCTCACTATTTGCCATGATCTTTCCTGGGAAAACCACATTTCAAATCTGGCCTCCAAAGCCAGTCGCCGACTGGGCATCCTCCGTCGTGCGAAGTCCTTCCTTGGCACACCTGAGCTCCTCACCACATACATGGCTTTCATCCGCAGCTCTATGGAATACTGCTCTCCCCTCTGGGCTGGTGCTCCTGCGTCACACCTGGCTTGACTTCACGTTGTTGAAACCAAAGCTTTCAGAATCAATAGAATCTCCCGTGATGAAGCTGATTGTGAGGGTCTTTCACTCTTTCACCACAGGCATGTAGGTGGTCTTTTTGTCTTCTACCGACTCCTATCCGGCCGAGCTCCCCCAGCTCTGTCTGTGCTCTGTCCAAATTTTCCCACAGGTCGCACAAGATCTGCCAGCAACCCTCTTGTGGTGAAATTGCCAAAATCAAGACTCTCTGCTCACCTTCACTCTTTCATTCCTCTTTTCACCCGCCTCTGGAACAAACTCCCTCACTCTCTTCAATCCCACTCCTCCCTCCAGATCTTTCAAACAGCTGTTCAGCACCATCTCTTATCTTCCCCCATCCAAAACCTTGATCTTTTCTACCCCCGTTAATTCACCCCAGATACACTTTGTTGAAATACCAACTTCTTTCCTGGAAGTTCTAGCAGTGTCCATGTGTTTTTAACTCAACTGGACTACCGTGCAGTTGAGTTCATCACATACTGAACCCTCCGGCGTCTGGCGTCTGTCGTTGTCGTTGTCGTCGTCGTCTGTGGTCTGTCGTCCGTTAACTTTTCGACGTTAACACTCCAGCGTCCACAAATATCAACCGATTCTGATCAAACTTGACATGCAGCATCCTTACCGCAAGGACCAGGTTGGTATTACATTTCAGCCCGATCCGTTGAAAAATGGCGGACGTAGGCGACCATTTTTTTTTTTTTTTTTTTTTTTTTTTTTGTATACTGAATCGAGGCTCGTGAAAGAGCTGACATTTACTTCACAAACAAATCAACCAGACAAACAAAATATATAAAAAGAGGGAGCGGAAGACAAGAGAATGGGAAGCACACAAACACTTGAGAGCACACAACATTTAAGAGCAGGGAGATGTGTGTGAGGGAGAGGGCTTGGGGGGAGGAGGGGTGGGAAGGGGGGGTTGGGTGGGAGAAGTATAAAACACAAGGACACCAAGGACTTCCAGGACAGAAGTTGGTATTTCAAAAAAGTGGAATTGGGGTGAAATTAGCGGGGATAGAAACGATCAAGGTTTTGGATGGGGGAAAATAAGAGATGGTGGTGAACAGCTGTTTTAAAGACCTGGAGGGTGGAGTGGGATTGAAGAGAGTGAGGGAGTTTGTTCCAGAGGCGGGAGAAAAGAGGAATGAAGGAGTGAAGGTGAGCAGAGAGTCTTGATTTTGGCAGTTTAACCATAAGAGGGTTGCAGGCAGATCTTGTGCGACCTGTAGGAATATTTGCGGGACAGAGCCCAGAGAGAGCTGGGGGGTGGGGGGGGCAAGGCCAGAGAGGAGTCGGTAGAAGACGGAAAGACCACCAACCTGCCTGCGGTGAGTGAGTGAGAGGTCCTTGGAGTTAGCTTCATCATGGGAGATTCCAATGATTCTGAATGCTTTGCTTTCAACAGCGTGAAGACGAGCTAGGTGTGAGGCAGGAGCATCAGCCCAGAGGGGAGAGCAGTATTCCATTGAGCTGCGGATGAAAGCCTTGTACGTGGTGAGGAGCTCAGGTGTGCCAAGGAAGGACTTCGCACGACGGAGGATGCCCAGTCGGCGATTGGCTTTGGAGGCCAGATTTGAAATGTGGTTTTCCCAGGAAAGATCATGGCAGATAGTGAGACCCAAAAGTTTAAGTGACAGAACTTCTTGGAGAGGATTATTCAGAAAGTGGATGGGAGGGTTGTCCAGTCGGTCTTTTCGGAGAGACATCGTAAGAGTGTGAGATTTGTCAGGATTGAAAGACATGTTCCACTTGTTTGCCCAGTCTGTGATTTTGTCCAGGTCTCCAGAGAGTGACGAGGCTGCAGACTGCCGATCTGAGGGATGAAGAATGGAGCGACAGAGAGTAGAGTCATCAGCAAAGAGATGGAGAGGATTTTCAAGAGAGTCGGAGAGATCATTGATGAAGACCATAAAAAGCACAGGGCCCAGAAACGTTTGGTCATGAACACGACGTTAACACTCTGGCATCCACAAATATTAACAGATTTTGATCAAACTTAGAAACCAGTCAGGTCAGTTGAGTTCTGCTTCCCTGGAAGCTCTAGTTCACCTCTCCCTCCCCCCCCCCCCCCCCTCCCTTGCCGTTCCTCCTCTCTCCAAGGCCTCTCCCTCCCACAGATCTCCCGATGTCCTTGTTCTCTGCTGTTGTACTTGTGTGCTTCCCTCTCTCTCCCCATTTTGTCTCCCGCTCCCTTTATGTTGTGTATTTATGTTTTAGTTTGTCTTTTTGTGATTAATGTTCGCTCTTACACGAGCCTCGATCTTGTATTCAAAAAATAAATAAATAATTTTTATAAGTAAATACAGTGTTCACTGTGCTCAATGACAAATCGAGCGTGCAGTATTTACTTCACCATTACTGAAACTTAACAGAATCACCGATGTTAGTCGACAACCCATCAATCCGATCTGTAAGTTCATCTGCCGAGCACAGACCGCAGCAACGACCGACGGACGACGAACGGTTCGAATTAAGCGTTTGGAGAAGAGGGCGTTCCGCTCGGGTTTGAGGCTTGAGGTTCCGCTTGGTTCTAAACTTAGTAATCCACATGGATTGCAAAGGAATTCTCCCTTTTGTTGTGATGGTGTTGAAGGTATTGCTCAATTACACCAAAAACAAAACTACTTGTTGATGTCAACTCATTCTTTTGCTTCTTTCTTTTTCATTTTCAGATCCATCACCTCCTGAAAATCCCCAAATTTCAACACAAAACTCAACATCTCTCTCCATCTCCTGGACCAACCCAAATGATACAAACCAAGCACGTTATGAATATCTTGTGATGTTGATCATTGACAACATCATGAAAGTAAATGAAACCACAGGGCAAACATACATCACCTTTTCAAACCTCCCTCCTGGCACCGACTACACCGTTTCTGTGTCAACAATCTACAATTACAGAAAAAGCGAAGCTACAGAGATACCTGCTACTACAGGTAGGCATGGAGGATACTTGATTGTAACCATGAAAAATTGAGAAGCTGGAAAATAACTTCCACCCTCAGGGGTATTTTATTTATTTATTTATTCGGATGCAGCCTGTGGCCGATTGGCTGAATCATTTTCTGGGGGCACGGTTGTACTGCTGATGCAATGCCCCCTTACCAGGGAGAACGTTCTCATTTTGCCAACCTTGGAAGTATTATGGGCTGAATTGACCCACCTCGTGCTAATTCGACAACATGACAGGGGCTTGAATTCAAGACCCTAAGATTGTGTGCCACCCCCTTTAACCGTTAAGCCAGCACCAAGGTTCGAGTTTGGACCTGTGGTGTTGGTTTGGAAACGGGGGGGGGGGGGGGGGTTCACGTATCAAGAACCAGCCTTGATTTTAGAAAGCGGTTTCCAATTGGGATAAAAGAAAGTTTTAAAATGGGAAACATTGAGTGAGGACAAAGTGGGCGCATGAAGGATTTGCCAACAATTTGATCTGAATATGGAGAAACTTGACATAAATCAACGTCTCGACGCCACCCGAAAAGCCTCTGCCCACAATAAACTTTTACTTATTCTGACCCTAAACCTGGTGTTGGTGTTAAAGGTTAGGGTGCTGGCTTGGGAGTCTCGGGTCCTGAGTTTGAATCCTGGTCGGTCGTTAAGTTAACTCCAGGTGAGGTTGACTCGGCCTGTCATCCTTCCGAGGTTGGCAAAATGAGTACGAGTTTAAAATGAACCATTCGAGTATCCTGTGTCGGAGTGGCGACCCATCCAGGATTGTGCCCCACAGCCAAGAAACTGCTATGGCAGCCATATGCATCTGAAAATGCAGGAGTGGACATCATCATCATTACTCTGATTTTCACCAAAAAACTCAAGATAATTTGACCTCGATATCTAATCCGTACATGTGTCATGGGACATGCACTTCGTTTCGTTAAAATACCATAGCCAATGGTGTCACATGAACAGGGGTTTTCATGCGATCTCTGACCCTTGACCTTTCAGTCGCAAATAATATATATCTTGGATGGATTCACTGATGGAGGTTTGTACATATTTGAAGCAACTTTCACTTAAATCCCGTCAGCTGTTATCAAGCATCACATGTTCACCTGACATGACCTCTGACCTTTGACCTTTTCATGGTGAAGTCTCATCAGTCCGCTTTCCATTCTCATGTATACGTCTACCAAAATCCCATCGCTGCTTCAAAAGTTAGTGTGGCAACATAATTTTTACCTTACGTGACCTCTGGCTTTTGGCCTTTGACCTCTTGACCCCATAATCTTATCGGTTTATCTTTACACCATTATACGTACAGTGCCGACAGAAAGTCTACACCCTCTTTCAATATTTTAACCTTTTGTTACCTTACAGCCTGGAGTTAAAATGCATTAAATAAGACTTTTTCCACCTTTATCTGCACATCGTAACCTACAACTTCCAAGTGAAAATCGAATTGAACAAATTTCCGAAAATTAATTTAAAACAAGTGGAGCTCCATTCAAAGTACACCGCCCCATTAGTCCAGGGGCCAATACGATATTTTAACAAATTGGTACCACCCAAGGTCAGCAAACAATTTTGGTATTTTTGTCTTCCTGCAGGTTTATAGTTTATATTTTGGGATGATAACCCTGCCTATCTCGTAGCTTAATGATAGTTATCACTCTGTGAACAAACCCACCTCCATGTAATCTGGAAGTTGAATTTTGGGGGAGAGGGGTACCATTTTTGCTTTTAACCTCAGTTCCACTGAACATATTTTGACAAATTATGATTCATTGTGAAGCTCCATCATACATCTACGCAACTGTAATCCAATTTACACCTTTAATTATCAGGTGACCTCCTCGGAGGTCAAAAGGTCATGTTTCATTTGCAAAATCGAAAATTTAGCGTGTTTTTGTTTTCAACTGATCTGATTACTGTTTCGTGATATGTAGATGCTGAAATTATTTCACAATGTATATATAGGACATTGTGGATGATTTTAATAACCTAGCATTCACAAAACTTCAACAATTAACTTCACATTAACCCTTTTTATGCAAGCATTGGTTCTTCGATTTCCGAAAAATTTAGTCATTGCCTGTAAACAAACCCGCCCCCATATAAAATGACTGTATATATCATATATTATGACTTCCAGACAATATTTTTGGAAAACCAATGAATATGTCTCCAATGTGTTTTATCATTGACATACCCGCAAGCGTTGGTATAAAGTTACACATTTATAAGAACACTAGCGGGGTCACCCGTGGGAATCCCACGGGCATGGATGTGTGTGACATTTCGACATATTGAGTTATATGCTGCACATTCATTTTTACAAAATGGTTACTGGCAAGTCATCAGATCCAGAAATGGTGTGAATTTAGTTATTTCACATAATATGTGACCCCTCACTCCTCTCCACCTGACACTCTCCTGTCTCCACCTGACACTCTCCTGTCTCCACCTGACACTCTCCTCTCTCCACCTAGCACTCCTCTCCTCTCCAAACCCTCACATCCCTCTCCTTTCCAATCCCTCACCTCTCCAATCCCTCACACTCCTCTCCTCTGCAATCCTTCACACGCCTCTCCAATCGCGCCTCACACTCCTCTCCAATCGCGCCTCACACTCCTCTCCAATCGCGCCTCACACTCCTCTCCAATCGTGCCTCACACTCCTCTCCAATCGTGCCTCACACTCCCCTCCAATCACTCCTCTCCAATCGTGCCTCACACTCCTCTCCAATCATGCCTCACACTCCTCTCCAATCGTGCCTCACACTCCTCTCCAATCGCGCCTCACACTCCTCTCCAATCGCGCCTCACTCGCCTCTCCAATCGGCTTTCCCCGTCTCGTTTCTCTCCTTTTTCTCCCGTCTCGTTCTTTTTCTTGCTCCAAATCGGCCCGTCGGAATCGGAAATCGGCCCGTCTCGCCCGTCGGCCCGTCGGAATCGGAAATCGGCCCGTCTTGCTTTTGTGCTTGTGCGTAAATAAATTGTGTTCATGACACCATTTCTGGTGTTGGGCTAGCGGCTAGGGTGCCGGCTTAGGATCCTGGGTTCGAATCTCGGTCGATCGCCGAATTAATGCCAGGGGGGTTGACTCAGCCTGTCATCCTTCCGAGGTCGGCTAATTGAGTACCAGTTCACTGGTAATTCCCTGTTTGTCGTTGAAGGCGGCAAAAAGGGTTGGCGTCAGGAAGGGCATCCGGCCGTAAAACATTGCTTCAAAAAGGGGACAAAAAAACAACAACTACCACGGTCCCCGAAAAGGCCAACCCCCGCTTTGCGGGGAAAAATGGCCTCTAAACGGTGGTTTTTACACCATTTCTGGATCTGATGACTTGCCAGTAACCATTTTGTAAAAATGAATGTGCAGCATCTAACTCAATATGTCGAAATGTCACACACATCCATGCCCGTGGGATTCCCACGGGTGACCCCGCAAGTTTGCATTGACGTTCGTCGATGGACTCGTTCGCCCGTCTCATTCGTTTTCTTGCTGCATCCTGTTCAAGTCTGCGTTCTTCATCGATCGTCTCATTCATTTTGGAAATAGAAGTTTCCACGCAGCGCATGAATTGTCACGATCCTCAAGAGGAATTTGTCTCGTAATCATCAAATGATAAATGGCAAGTAAATTATATTGTGGAAAATTAAAGATTTCAAATAAACCTATTTAAAGTGTATTCGCACATAACTAATTTTAAAAAACGAAGAAATATCTCTCGGTAATTTCCTGAAACATATTTTACTTCCGGCTAATAATGTTGAATTAAATAAAAACGAAGAAATATATGTCGGCATCATTGTTGACGTTTTTGTGACGACTGTCATCAAACGAAAAAGTAATATATCTTAACGGAAAAGCAAAAGCGAATTTTTAATATATATCGACACGTTGCCGTCGGTGTCATGTTGGGCGGTGTATGATACACCATGACGCGATTTTTAAAAATATATCTCTGCATTTTCCCGCGTGTGTGGAATGTTCTCAATTATTGCTGACACCGAGTCCAAAACCATCGATAAAAATGAAATCATATGGTGAGTTAGATTGGAGATAAAGGCGTGAGAGAGACTCAATGGCCTTGAAGTTGAAGTTACAGGCGTTTGAGAATTCATTTCGTTCTATAAACGGCAACTTTCATTGGATTTCCTTCCCGTTTTTTTTCAACCGAGTCGAAAACTATGTTAGCGACTGTGAAAAATGAAATGATATATCGAATTTTTAATATGTATCGACACGTTGCCGTCGGTGTCATGTTAGGCGGTGTATGATACACCATGACGCGATTTTAAAAAATATATCTGCATTTTCCCGCGTGTGTGGAATGTTCTCAATTATTGCTGACACCGACTCTAAAACCATCGATAAAAATGAAATCATATGGTGAGTTAGATTGGAGATAAAGGCGTGAGAGAGACTCAATGGCCTTGAAGTTACAGGCATTTGAGAATTCATTTCGTTCTATAAACGGCAACTTTCATCGGATTTTCTTCTCGTTTTTTTTCAACCGAGTCTAAAACTATGTTAGCGACTGTGAAAAATGAAATGATATATCGAATTTAAAATAGATATCGACACATTGCCGTCGGTGTCATGTTGGGCGGTGTATGATACACCATGACGCGATTTTAAAAAATATATCTCTGCATTTTCCCGCGTGTGTGGAATGTTTGTGGAAAATTAAAGATTTCAAATAAACCTATTTAAAGTGTATGCGCACATAACTAATAAAAAAAACGAAGAAATATCTCTCGGTAATTTCCTGAAACATATTTTACTTCCGGCTAATATGTTGAATGAAATAAAAACGAAGAAATATATGTCGGCATCATTGTTGACGTTTTTGTGACGACTATCATCAAACGAAATAGTAATATATCATAACGGAAAAGCAAAAGCGAATTTTTAATATATATCGACACATTGCCGGCGGTGTCATGTTGGGCGGTGTATGATACACCATGACGCGATTTTAAAAAATATATCTCTGCATTTTCCCGCGTGTGTGGATTGTTCTCAATTATTGCTGACACCGAGTCTAAAAGTAAAACCATCGATAAAAATGAAATCATATGGTGAGTTAGATTGGAGATAAAGGCGTGAGAGAGACTCAATGGCCTTGAAGTTACAGGCCTTTGAGAATTCATTTCGTTCTATAAACGGCAACTTTCATCGGATTTTCTTCCCGTTTTTTTTCAACCGAGTCTAAAACTATGTTAGCGACTGTGAAAAATGAAATGATTTATCGAATTTGATTTGAAATAAAACTGGGGGAGAGCAAGACACCACGGGCCTACAAAACAGGACTCAAAGCTATGCGAGTTAATAAAATGGTGGATATTTGTTTATAGCCACTCCCAGAATGGGTGGAGCTATGGGTGGAGCTACTCTGCAAACCGAGTAAGCCACACCCCGGACAGACACCCAACAGATAGACAGACAGACAGACAGAATCATCTACGGCTATTATAATATAGATAAGCAGGTTAAACAATCATCAGAAAATAAGTAAATAAGTTTCATTATCTCTGTTTCAATTTAAAAAAAAAAAAAAACCTTTAGAGGCCATTTTTCCCCGCAAAGCGGGGGTTGGCCTTTTTCGGGCACCGTGGTTGTTGTTGTTTTTGTTGGTCCCCTTTTTGAAGCAATGTTTTACGGCCGGCTGCCCTTCCTGCCGCCAACCCTGTTTGTCGCCTTTTACGACAAACAGGGAATTACCAGTGAACGGGTACTCAATTTGCGGACCTCATAAGGATGGCAGGCTGAGTCAACCCCCCTGGTGTTAATTCAGCAATCGACCGGGATTCGAACCCAGGATCCTTGGATCCTAAGCTGGCACCTTAGCTGCTAAGCCAACACCAGGATATGTTTCAATGGGTGGGGGCGGAGATGAGATCACTTCCGCTTAGTAACGGCGTCACGTGCCCTAGAGCGATGAAAACAATCACGCCGCGCGCTTGCAGTGTGTGTGCTTTGTGCTTGCAGACTTGCGCAGTAAAGTGCTAGATTTTGTGTTGTTGCAACGGTTTAACTTACGACTTTCGTCACATACTACTGGCCACTTGTATCAGCATGTCTTAGAACTATTTTGACAATCTTCCAAGCGAAGCTAAAGAGAGATACGAGACCAAATGATCGGCAATTGGCCTTGCAATTTGTCCATACCGGTTACCGGCAAGTGCGTGGATCAACGACCCGACGGCGCAGCCGGATGTTCAGTTCGCGGATGTGTACATGTACCTCACGAACACACCAGGTATGAAAGTACATCCCGGTACTTTCACCCTCTGACACCTGACAACCGAACGGCCGATGAAAGCAAACACGCATAGCGATGCGTACGTACATGTTTATGCATGCGCGATACACACAACAGTTACTTACTTATATTTTCAGTAGCTGTGATGTAATGAAAATACTAACTGAAGTTAAAAGTAACAGTTTATATTTAAACTTACCCAGCCATGCAAGTGCAGTGGGCAGCTTGCACGACTCCGTCACTGTTTGTGGCTAGCAATGGGCGATGTGAAGCGGCATTAGCCCGCTGTGATTGACGTACATCAGCTTTCAAGATAATCAACCCTGTTGCAGACTTGACATGATGTACTGTCTGCACGAAGCCAGCAGTGAAGTACCGATGGGCCTCCAGTGACTTATAAGCCTATTGCTGTAAGCTATAAGTTGTTGCTGTATATAAGTTGTATAGCTGTTACTATAAGCTGCCCACCCACTGCACTTGCATAGCTGGGTAAGTTTAAATATAAAACTATTACTTTTAACTTCAGTTAGTATTTTCATGACATCACAGCTACTGAAAATATAAGGAAGCAACTGTTGTGTGTATCGCGCATGTATAAACATGTACGCACGCATTGCTACGCGTGTTTGCTTTAATCGGCCGTTCGGTTGTCAGGTGTCAGAGGGTGAAAGTACCCGGATGTACTTTCATACCTGGTGTGCTCGTGAGGAACATGGACAGATCCGCGAACTGAACATCCGGCCAGGCCGTCGGGTCGTTGATCCACGCACTTGCCGGTAACCGGTATGGACAAATTGCAAGGCCAATTGCCGATAATTTGGTCTCGTATCTCTCTTGAGCTTTGCTTGGAAGATTGTCAAAATAGTTGTAAGACATGCTGATATAAGTGGCCAGTAGTATGTGACGAAAGTCGTAAGTTAAACCGTTGCAACAACACAAAATCTAGCACTTTCCTGCGCAAGTCTACAAACACAAAGCATACACACTGCAAGCGCGCGGCGTGATTGTTTTCATCGCTCTAGGGCACGTGACGCCATTACTAAGCGGAAGTGACATCACTCCGCCCCCACCTATAATGTACAAAAATATTCAAATTGTCTAATAAGCCATTGTACTTGTTGTGAACACCATCTAGGTAATGCTCATACATTACAATCTTGTTATTTGAAGTGCGTTTAGACTACAAACAGTTTCCTTCATGTCATTGGGACAAACTCAGTCGGTGTCACAATCGTCCACATCACTGTCATGCAGCTCTATTTGTTCTAGTTAATTTGCTTGGTCGCTGCAGGTTTGAAGCTTACACATGTGTGTGCATTTCAGACCATTTCCAAGGCATGTGCAGATTCGTAATTTGCATGATCGTACACATGAGCAGGATAGCAGGTCCAACACAGCCTCTGGTGCAGGTGTACCTCGCATCCACTCAATGGCCAGATCCCCATCATGAATCTTCCATCCATGAGCCATTGGATCGGGTACACGAGGATTGCACTCCAAACACCTCTGCCAGATTGCAGCCTGATAGTTTGCTCGTGAGGCATGCATGAAAAGACAATCTTCTCAAGGGGGAAGCTGACTGGAGTCAACTTCTCCACGCCTTGCACGAAACAGCTGGAAGCGAAGCTTGTTGACTTGAGTTGTGTTTGTGGAAGGCAAATACATCCGACATGTTACTTCCTGAAGCTTTCCAAATCGTTCATCAGAGACCTCCCAGGACCTTCCCAACTCTCTGAATGTGTCTTGAGAGGTCTTGTTAGTCTTCAGTTGTTTGAACATGGCCGACTTTCCATGCCCAGTGAAAGCACTGACTGTATCACAGCCCGTAAATGAGTGCATTCCAATCAGAGCAGCACAGACATTATCTCCGAGTGCATGACTTAGCTTGCTGATGTCAGTGAACCTTGTGCGGTTCTTGGTGCCACATTTCTGGAACATGGGACATGGAATTCTCTTGCTGACTCCAATGCTTATAATCATTACATCTGTGTCCTCTGCTGTGACTACGATACCCTTGTAGCCTGATTCAGCTGCATGTAGAGCATGGAGTAGAAGACGGGTGTCTGCTTCTTCCTGGGTACTTGATAGCCCCGGAACCTCCTCCCATCGGTCCCTTGTGAGCTTGAAACAGACATCCTCACAGGTAACATACAGATCTTTTTCCTTGATCTCCTCAAGTTGACCTTTCCATTCTTCCACAAAGAACCTGATGAGGTGTGTTTTGTTTTTCGAGCTACACAAAAGCTTCCTCCACTGGTGAATATTGTGGCCAGGCGCAATGCTCCTTAGCTCAATACCTGAATCTGCGCCTCTCTTTGCTCTCTCCAAATCTTTCATGGACATCTCTCTATATACATCAAAGATAACATCAATGCGCTTGCTCTGACCACCTTCATGGATAACTTGAGCCAATACTGATTCTGCCAGTTGGGAGAACGTTTTGTCTTTCCCCTTCATCTTTTGGACCAGGCTCATTCCATCTATCAGAGTGGCTGAAGGTTGAGGGATTATTTCTGCTGGTGAGACATGCTTCTCCAACACCCTGGCAAGAGCAGCCTTGTTGGTCTTACAAAGAGACCCATCAATGTTGGCTCGGGCCCAAGGCAAAGGTCCAAGCGGTGGGCTAAAACTTCACCCATGTGCAGCTGCCTGCTTTCTGCAACAAGAATCATCTGCCCAAACAGCTTCCTATCAGCCTTGAGGATAACTTCCTTTCTGTTGCCAAGGGTACGTGATTTCTTGCCAATGTCTGAGAATGTTTTCAGCTTCTTCTTTGTAATCCTGTCATGAAACTTTATGGCTGGACTGTCTGACTCCATCCTCGCTTGTTTGAAATCTTCATAAGCATCTTTACCTATTTGGTGGGCTTCAATGAGGTTTTCAGCAACATCTGGAGGTGCAGCAATGCCAGTCGACAAACTGACAATGTCTTCATGGTCAGGATCGAAAGGACTGATCCAGCTGGACTCCATCATTTCAACAAGTGACTGAATATCAGCTTCATCCTTCCTGATTCTTGGTAATTGTAGATCAGGATTACTAAAGTTGGAGTCATTCTCACCAATCATGTCCTGATCCTGCAAGATCCTCCAAGGAAAGCAAGGCATCAGACATATTTCATTTAGCATTTACGAGTCACAATATTATTTTAGTATCACAATGCCCTATTTAAAGCAGGTTTCACATTTGTACAGACAATGACAAAAAAATTCGGAAATCGAAGAAATAATGCTTGCATAAAAAGGGTAACATAGGGTTAATTGTTGCAGTTTTGTGAATGATGTGTTATTTTAAATCATCTACAATGTCTTATCTATACATTATGAAATAATTTCAGCATCTACATATCACGAAATAGTAATCAGATCAGTTGAAAATAAAAACACTCTTAATTTTCGATTTTGCAATTGAAACATGACCTTTTGACCTCTGAGGAAGTCACCTGACAACTAAAGATGAAAATATAATACAGTTGTGTAGATATATGATGTAGCTTCGCAATGAATTATGTTTTGTTGAAGTATGTTCAGTAGAACTGAAGTTATAAGCAAAAATGGTACCCCTCTCCCCTAAAATTCAACTTCCAGATTACATGGAGGTGGGTTTGTTTACAGAGTGAAAACTATCATTAAGATACGAGATAGGCAGGGGTATCATACCAAAATATAAACTAGAGACATGAAGGAAGACAAAAATACCAAAATTGTTTGCTGATCTTGGGTGGTACCAAAATCTGTATTGGCCCCTGGACTACATGCCAAATAAATAAATAAATAAATAACACCCTCCAGCGCGGCATTGCCGGGACGCCTTTGGTGACACCGCCATGCAGCACATAGACACTGTATTGGGAGGGACAGGTGTACAATAACTTATTGATGGATTGCGAAAATAAAATCAATAAATAATGATCGTAAAATAATTTCTTAATCAATCGGCTAATAGCATATCTCAACCACTGGTGTTTCGTTTGAAGGTGTATCTTTTTGAAAATTAATTTAAAAAGTCATTAATCGAAAAAATAAACAATTAATTGATTAATCAATAAATAATACATTGGTTAATTAATTAAATCAATAAATCAAAAATACTTCAGAGCCACAACACTTGGTCATTGTCGTGTCCGAATATCAGCTTCCTCGCTCAAAAGGTGCCCGAGATATTGCCCAGATGAGATAGAAAATAAAAAAGTGATTAATAACGAAATAAATATAAAGTAAAGGTAAAATAATTAAATTCTTAATCAATTGGCCAATACAATACCTAAAGCAACACTGTTTCATCAGAATCTGCAATTTAGAAAAAATTAAGTCGGTCATTAATCGAATAATTAAATAATTAATCGATGAATCAATTAAACAATAAATGAAAAGTACAATTTACAGCCAAATGACGGTCATTGTCGTGTCCAAGTATCAGCTTATACAGTCTGATATATATCAGCTTATGCAGTATATAAATATCCTATCGCTTAAAAATCAGCTCATAAATATCTTATCGCAAAAGGTGCCTGAGATATTGCTCAGATGAGAAAGAAAATAAATAAGTGATTAATAAACTGATACTAATTAAATAATTAATCGATTAATCAATTAAACAATAAATGAAAAGTACAATTTACAGCCAAATGACGGTCATTGTCGTGTCCAAGTATCAGCTTATACAGTCTGATATATATCAGCTTATGCAGTATATAAATATCCTATCGCTTAAAAATCAGCTTATAAATATCTTATCGCAAAAGGTGCCTGAGATATTGCTCAGATGAGAAAGAAAATAAATAAGTGATTAATAAACTGATACTAATTAACTAATTAATCAATTAATTGATTCATCAAAAAACAAAAAATACCATTTTTGCCAAAGCAAGTGCTCACTATTGTGCTGAAATGTCAGCTTCCCAGCTCAAAGGATGGATTCCTCCAGTGGGTTGTTCTGCCTTTTCACCAGAGCCAGTGAGAATGACAATGTCTGCCATTCCCCTTCACACAGACACAACAGACACAGACTGTATCATCCCAACTGTCTACCCTCAGGACAAGTGTGTGTCTATCCTCAGGAGAGCCAGGAAACAATATATCTCTACTCTCAAGACTGAACTCTCAAACCTGTCTCCCTCCTCCAAATCTTGGTGGCGTCTGGTCAAATCTGTTTCTGGTGTTTGTTCCCTCTCCATCCCCTCCCTTACCTCAAATAGATACACAGCTGACTCCACACGTGAAAAAGATGAATGCCTCAACTCTGTGTTTGCCTCAAAATCTTGTGTCCCAAACCCATCCCTCTCTGTACCCAGAGTGGCGTTTTGTACCCAAACCCACCCAGAGTGGCATCCCTCTCAAACCAATCTTGGTGGCGTCTGGTCAAATCTGTTTCTGGTGTTTGTTCCCCCTCCATCCCCTCCCTTACCTCAAATAGAAACACAGCTGACTCCGCACGTGAAAAAGATGAATGCCTCAGCTCTGTGTTTGCCTCAAAATCTTGTGTCCCAAACCCATCCCTCTCTGTACCCAGTCATACCCAGATGCGCCTGGAGGTGTCCTTCTGTGTGTGGTGTCCTTCTGAGGTGAGGTGTGTGGTGTGTCCTTCTAAGGTGTCCTTCTCTCCTGACAAGGTGGAGAAGTTTCTGTCACCCCTCGACTCTGATTCTGCAAATGAACATGACGGCATCGGCCCACGGGTCCTAAAATCCTGCTCTGCCGCTCTATCTCACCCTCTCTCTGTTCTCTTCACCCTCTCTTTTGCCCAAAGTCATCTGCCATCAGCTTGGAAATCAACAAACATTACTGCTTTACACAAAAAATGTGCAAAAACAGATCCTTGCAACTACAGACTAATCAGTCTTCTCCCAATTATCAGCAAAGTGATGGAATCCATCATTGCTTCAGACATCAAATCTTTCCTCTTCTCCAATGGCTTGATCTCTGATCGACAATTTGGTTTCAGACCAGGTCACTCTACTCTGGACATGCTGCTTCTGCTGTCTCAACAATGGATGGAGGTCCTCAATGCCAAACAGGAAATCAGAGCTGTCTCCCTTGACATAGACATATCACGTGCCTTCGATACAGTCTGGCACCCCGCTCTGCTCATCGAACTCTCCTCCTATGGTATCCATGGAAATCTCCACGCATGGCTTGCGGACTTCCTCTCTGCTCGTCGTCAACGTGTGGCCCTGAATGGGTTTCTCTCATCTCCCCTTCCTGTTGAGGCTGGAGGTCCTCAAGGCAGTGTTCTGGGCCCTGTGCTTTTTCTGCTCTTCATCAATGATCTCTCACCCAGTGTGTACCCTGGATAAGAATAGGTACGCCGTATCCCTGCGTGTCGTAAGAGGCGACTAAGAGGGTTGGCGTCAGGAAGGGCATCCGGCCATAAAAACATTGCCTCAAAAAGAGAACCATGACAATTACAACTACATGTGGGCAGGGTACAGCCCGAAGTGGAGATCGGTTTCTGAGGTTTGGGACATGGAATGTAGGGACAATGACTGGGAGATCAGGAGAAGTGGTGGAAGTATTGGTCAGAAGAAGAGTGGACATATGTTGTGTGCAAGAGACGAGATGGAAGGGAAGTGGTGTGAAAATGGTGAAGGGTAGGCAAGGAGAGAAATACAAGTTTGTGTGGCAAGGGTGCCTGGAGGGTGTGAATGGTGTTGGTGTCCTGTTTTCTGAGGAGTTTGTAGACAGTGTGGTGAGTGTGACTAGAGTGAGTGATAGGTTGATGATGGTGAAAATGATGATTGGAAAGCTCTTGGTGAACATCATCTCGGGATATGCTCCGCAGGTTGGTCGAAGCGATGAAGAGAAGGACAAGTTCTGGTGTGCGATAGAGATGCTGATGGAAAACGTGAAAGATGAGGAAGTTGTTGTGGTAGGAGGAGACCTAAATGGACATGTGGGAAGGAGTATGGATGGTTTTGACGGAGTTCTTGGGGGTTACGGATATGGTGTGAGAAATAGAGAAGGTGAAAGGATTTTGGAGTTTGCTGATGGAGCTGATTTGTTGATTTGTAATACTCAGTTCCAGAAAGAGGATAATAAGCTTGTTACATACACGTCAGGTGGGTCGACGACAACCGTTGACTACCTGATGGTGCGTAGGCGAGATAGGGGGCACCTCCGGGACACAAAGGTGATCCCGGGGGAGGAGGCTGTTTCACAGCACCACTTGGTTGTCTGCGACGTAAGGGTGAAAGGTGCGAGGAGAGCTCGCCGGGTGAAGTACCAACCGAGAATGAAGGTGTGGAGGTTGAAAGAGGTGACAGTAAGGGAGGCATTAAAAGAGAGGCTGAGTAGGGTCGAGGATGATGTGGTTGAGCTTGAAAGTGGATGGATGTCAATGAAAGCTAGTCTGTTGGGAGCCGTTGGTGAGGTATGTGGATGGACAAAAGGACCGCCGAGGCACTCGGAAACATGGTGGTGGGATGATGAAGTTGGAACGAGGATTGACGAGAAGAGGAAGAAGTTCAAGGAGTGGCAGAAGGCGAAGGGTACGGGAGCAGAAAGAGCAGAGCATGAAAGTTATAAGGCAGCCAGGAAGGCTGCAAAGAAAGAGGTAGCAAAGGCGCAGGAGGCATGTAGGAAAATGTTCTGAGAACGCTTGGATTCGGAAGAGGGTCAGAAAGCAGTATTCAGGATTGCAAAGCAGATAGCGAAAGAGAGGTGTGATGTGATGGGGGTGAGTTGCTTGAAGGATGAAGTAGGACAAATCGTTGTCGACCCAGATGGAATTAAAGGAAGATGGAAAAGATATATGGAAATGCTGTTGAATACAGAGAATGAATGGGATGGCAACATAGAGAGTAACCCAGTTTTAGGACCGGCAGAGAAGATAACTGAGAAGGAAGTTGAGGAAGCGATAAAAGCAATGAAGGGTAGAAAAGCGGGAGGGCCAACGGCAGTTGTGGGAGATATGTTGAAGGCAGCAGGAAGTTGGGGTGTGAAGAGAATGACAGAGATCTGTAAACTGGTGGTGAAAGAAGGCCGCATTCCAGTGATTTGGGAACTGAGTACCCTCGTCCCTCTATACAAGGGGAAAGGTGACCCTCTGGAGTGTGGCTCGTACCGAGCGATAAAGTTATTGGAGCATGGAATGAAGGTATTGGAAAGGGTGTTGGAGAGGAGGATAAGGAAGAAAGTGAAGATCGACGAAATGCAGTTTGGATTCATGCCAGGAAGAGGAACGACAGACGCGCTTTTCATTGTGAGGCAGTTGCAGGAGAAGTACATGGAGAAGAGGAAGAAGTTGTTTCTTGGGTTTGTTGATCTGGAGAAAGCATTCCATCGGGTTCCACGCAAAGTATTGACATGGGCATTGAGGAAGTTAGGAGTGGAGGAATGGTTGATCAGAGTAGTGATGGCAATGTACAAAAGAGCGCGCACAGCTGAAAGGACGAAGGACGGGAACAGTGGTGAGTTTGAGGTGAAGATGGGAGTGCATCAGGGGTCGGTACTAAGTCCACTACTATTTGTTGCTGTGATGGAGGTGCTGGCTCAGAACGTAAAGGAGGGTTTACTGTGGGAGTTGTTGCATGCAGATGATGTGGTGTTGATTGCGGAAAGTATGGATGGACTGAAGGAA
The DNA here is from genome assembly GCF_964187855.1 of Myxine glutinosa. Taxonomy (NCBI): domain Eukaryota; kingdom Metazoa; phylum Chordata; class Myxini; order Myxiniformes; family Myxinidae; genus Myxine; species Myxine glutinosa. Next base: position 2,204,771 of record NC_136265.1, on the reverse strand, counting down.
AAGATGAACACGTGGAAGGAATGTATGGAGACAAAAGGTCTGAAGGTGAATATCGGAAAGACGAAGGTGATGGCAAGTGGTAAAGCATGTGGTGAGGTGGAAAGAACTGGGAAGTGGCCCTGTGCTGTGTGTAGGAAGGGTGTCGGAGTGAACTCCATTCAGTGTACAATGTGCGCTGAGTGGGTTCATCAAAAATGTAGTGGTCTGAGAGAGTCATTAACCAGTGTGGCAGCTACATTCAAATGTAAGGTGTGCACAGAGGGAGCTGCAGATGGAGGAAATGTTGAGTTGGATCTTGGAGACGGCGTGAAGCTGGAAGGTGTGAAAACATTTTGCTACCTCGGAGACATGCTGAATGGAGAAGGTGGATCAGACTCGGCAACGGTTGCTCGAGTGAGATGTGCATGGAAGAAGTTTCGGGAATTGAGTGGCGTGCTGATGATGAGGGGAGTGTCGTTGAAGCTGAAGGGAAAGGTGTATGCTGCATGTGTGAGAAGTGTTATGATTTATGGGAGCGAGACATGGGTAATGAACGTAGAGCAGCAACGAAGGTTGGAAAGGGTGGAAATGCAAATGGTTCGACGGATGTGCGGAGTATCGTTGAGAGAGAGGAAGACAAATGATGAATCGCGAAAGATGATGGGAATAGAGCCTGTGATTGATGCTGTGAAGAGGAACAGGTTGAGATGGTTTGGTCATGTGTTGAGGAAGGATGAAAGTGACTGGTTGAGAAGAGTGATGGAAATGAATGTAGAAGGAAGTAGAAGACGGGGAAGACCGAGAAAGTCTTGGCTAAAGATGGTGGAAGAAGAAATGCGGGCAAGGGGGTTAACAAGGAGAGATGCAGAAAATAGGGCAAAATGGAGAAGATTGTCATGGGGACCGCAAGGCTAACCCCCGCTCTAGCAGGGAAAATGGCCTTTTAAAATGCATGTTGTGTTGTTGTATCAATGATCTCTCTGACTCTCTTGAAAATCCTCTCTATCTCTTTGCTGATGACTCCACTCTCTGCCGCTCCATTCCTCATATTTCAGATCGGCAGTCTGCAGCCTCCTCACTCTCTGCAGACCTGGACAAAATCACAGACTGGGCAAACAAGTGGAACATGTCTTTCAATCCTGACAAATCTCACACTCTTACGATGTCTCGCCGAAAAGACCGACTGCACAACCCTCCCATCCACTTTCTGAATAATCCTCTCCAAGAAGTTCTGTCACTCAAGCTTTTGGGTCTCACTATCTGCCATGATCTTTCCTGGGAATACCACATTTCAAATCTGGCCTCCAAAGACAGTCGCCGACTGGGCATCCTCCGTCGTGCGAAGTCCTTCCTTGGCACACCTGAGCTCCTCACCACATACAAGGCTTTCATCCGCAGCTCAATGGAATACTGCTCTCCCCTCTGGGCTGGTGCTCCTGCCTCACACCTAGCTCGTCTTCACGCTGTTGAAACCAAAGCATTCAGAATCATTGGAATCTCCCGCGATGAAGCTAACTCCAAGGGCCTCTCACTCACTCACTCACCGCAGGCAGGTTGGTGGTCTTTCCGTCTTCTACCGACTCCTCTCTGGCCTTGCCCCTCCAGCTCTCTCTGGGCTCTGTCCCGCAAATATTCCGACAGGTCGCACAAGATCTGCCTGCAACCCTCTTATGGTTAAACTGCCAAAATCAAGACTCTCTGCTCACCTTCACTCCTTCATTTCTCTTTTCTCCCACCTCTGGAACAAACCCCCTCACTCTCTTCAATCCCACTCCTCCCTCCAGGTCTTTAAAATAGCTGTTCACCACCATCTCTTATCTTCCCCCATTCAAAACCTTGATCTGTTCTACCCCCACTAATTTCACCCCAAAACCTCTTTTTTGAAATACCAACTTCTTTCCTGGAAGTCCTCGGTGTCCTTGTGTTTATACTTCTCCCACCGCCCCCCCCCCCCCCTTCCCACGCCGCCTCCCCCCAAGCCCTCTCCTTCCCACACATTCCCGATGTCCCTCACAAATGTTGTGTTTGTGTGCTTCCCCTTCTCTCCCCATCTTGTCTACCGCTCCCCTTTTTATACACTTTGTTTGTTTGTCTGTTTGATTTGTTTGTGTGATAAATGTTAGCTCTTTCACGAGCCTCGATTATGTATACACGCACAAAAAAAAATAATTGCCCGGGCACCTTTGGTGATACCACCGTGCAGCACACAGAGACGGTATTGGGAGGGTCAGGTGTACCATAATTAATTGATGGATTGCGTTATTAAAATCAATAAATATTAATCATAAAATAATTTCTTAATCAATTGGCTAATGGCATATCTCAACCACTGGTGTTTCGTTTGAAGGTGTATCTTTTTGAAAATCTTACTATAATTCAGCAAATGTCTGTCTGTCTGTCCATTTGAAGGTACCGTAAAAACTGCCAAACCGATCGCAAAGATATTTTGGGTGGATAATCCTGGGATCCCCAGGAGTAAAATAGGCTATTTCGTTTTCCCAATTACAGCTTTACTCTCCAGCATTCTCAGGTTTGGACTCCCGCATAACATTCGCGTTTGCATGACGTTCATTGTGACGTCTTCTTTCGTCGAGCAACGGTACCCACCCTATGGGCGGGGCTTCAATTGGGAGGCCCAAATGAAAAGGCTAAATATCGGAAATTGAAGCCTTTTTTTCTTTTAAACGGTTTATATAAACATCCTTCATGTGGAAACGTCATGCGGGAGCAAGTATCAGCAGGATGTGGCAGTGTGGGAGTCCACGTTTTCACCGATCGCTGCAGCGTGTTCCACACAAACGGCGGATGTGGCATGAAGGAGGATCTGCACTTCGGCATGAAGGAGGATCAGCTCTAACAGATCGCTGTCTCCATCGATCTTGCCAAGGCCGTAACACCTATCGGCTCAAAATCCTTTTAACTGTTGATTTGGTACAGTTACACGTTTCTTGAATTTGGTACACGTGTCGGGAGTACATACGACATGGGGATTGTGAACATGATTATCGATCACGATTCACGATCACGATCATCACGATCATCACGATCATAGTGTATCGATCACGATTTGAAACACGATGGAATAATATTTACCGACATGAACAGTGATGTGGCTTTTATTGAAATTTTAAAGTAAAGATACAGTTTAGATTTTGATGATTTGCGTGTGATAAGATTCAACGGATGTTTATAACATTCGCATTCGTTTATAACATTCGCGTTCAACGGACTCACTGGCATGTCCGAATATCAGCTTCCCAGCTCGAAAGGTGCCCGAGATATTGCCCAGATGAGATAGAAAATAAATAAATGAAAAACAAGTACAGATACTTTCAAAGTACACCGCCCCCTTGCCAAATAATTAAATATCCTACAGCACGGCATTGCCGGGGCGCCTCTGGCGCCCGGCAATACCGCAGTGCAGCTCATTGAGGCTGCATTGGGAGGGAGAGGTGTACGCTAATTGATCAATTAATTGTATAATTAAAATAAATAAAAGATTATCACAAAATATTTTCTTAATCAATTGGCTAATAGCATAACTAAACCACTAGTGCTTCATCCGAAGATGTATCTTTTAGAAATTTAATTAAATCAGTCATTAATAAAAAATTAAATAATTAATTGATTAATCAATAAATAATTAATCAATTAATCAATAAATAATTAATCGATTAAATGATTAATCAATCAATCAAAAATATCCTTGACAGCCACATCACTTGGTCACTGTCATGTCCAAATATTAGCTTCCCAGCTCAAAAGGTGCCTGAGATATTGGCCAAATGAGAAAGAAAATAAATAAATGATTAATAATGAAAATAAATAAATAATAATCATTAAAAATTGAAATTATTAATCAATTCAGTCATAGAACACATAAACCACCACCATTTCATCAGAATCTGTAACTAAAAAAAAACATTTTTAGTCATTAATCGAATAATTAAATAATTAATCGATTAATTGATTAACTGATTAATTAACAAGTACAGATACATTCAAAGTACACCGCCCCATGCCAAATAATTAAATATGCTGCAGCGCGGCATTGCCGGGGCGCCTCCGGCACCCGGCAATACCACAGTGCAGCTCATTGAGGCTGCATTGGGAGGGAGAGGTGTACACTAATTGATTGATTAATTGTATAATTAAAATAAATAAAAGATTATCACAAAATATTTTCTTAATCAATTGGCTAATAGCATAACTAAACCACTAGTGCTTCATCCGAAGATGTATCTTTTAGAAATTTAATTAAATCAGTCATTAATAAAAAATTAAATAATTAATTGATTAATCAATAAATAATTAATCAATTAATCAATAAATAATTAATCGATTAAATGATTAATCAATCAAAAATATCCTTGACAGCCACATCACTTGGTCACTGTCATGTCCAAATATTAGCTTCCCAGCTCAAAAGGTGCCTGAGATATTGGCCAAATGAGAAAGAAAATAAATAAATGATTAATAATGAAAATAAATAAATAATAATCATTAAAAATTGAAATTATTAATCGATTCAGTCATAGAACACATAAACCACCACCATTTCATCAGAATCTGTAACTAAAAAAAAAAAAATTTAGTCATTAATCGAATAATTAAATAATTAATCGATTAATTGATTAACTGATTAATTAACAAGTACAGATACATTCAAAGTACACCGCCCCATGCCAAATAATTAAATATGCTGCAGCGTGGCATTGCCGGGGCGCCTCCGGCACCCGGCAATACCACAGTGCAGCTCATTGAGGCTGCATTGGGAGGGAGAGGTGTACACTAATTGATTGATTAATTGTATAATTAAAATCAATAAAATATTATCACAAAATATTTTCATAATCAATTGGCTAATCGCATAACTAAACCACGAGTGCTTCATCCGAAGATGTATCTTTTAGAAATTTAATTAAATAAGTCATTTATAAAAAATTAAATAATTAATTGATTACTCAATAAATAATTAATCGATTAATCAATAAATAATTAATAGATGAAATGATTAATCAATAAATCAAAAATATCCTTGATAGCCACATCACTTGGTCACTCATGTCCAAATATTAGCTTCCCAGCTCAAAAGGTGCCTGAGATATTGGCCAAATGAGAAAGAAAATAAATAAATGATTAATAATGAAAATAAATAAATAATAATCATAAAAAAATTAAATTATTAATCAATTTGGTCAGAGAACACATAAACTACCACTATTTCATCAGAATCTGTAACTTTAAAAAAAAAAATTTTTTGGCATTAATCGAATAATTAAATAATTAATCGATGAATTGATTAATTAATAAATCAAAAATAGCCTTTGCAGCCAAATCACCTGGTCATTGGCATGTCCAAATAACAGCTTCCTAACTCAAAAGGTGCCTGAGTTAATGATCAGAAGAGAAAGGAAATTTGATTAATTAAATAAGTACTTAATTAATCGCTAATAATTAAATAACTCCTCAATTTATTGATTATTCAAAAAACAAAAAATAACGTTTTTGACAAAGGACTTGCTCACTATTGTGCCGAAATTTCAGCTTCCTAGCTCAAAGGATGGCTGAGATATCGCCCGGACAACCAAACAAACAAGAAAGCAAGAAAACAAGAAACCAAGAAAACAAACAAACAAACAAACAACCAGAGTGAAAACTGAGTACTCTCTTTCAGCATGCGTCACTGCCGAGCCCCCTTCGGTGCCCGGCAATGACGATTTGCAATGCCTGGAGATGGCATAGGAAAAGAGCGGTGTACAACAAACAAACAACCAGAGTGAAAACTGAGTACTCTCTTTCAGCGTGCGTCACTGCCGAGCCCCCTTCGGTGCCCGGCAATGACGATTTGCAATGCCTGGAGATGGCATAGGAAAGGAGCGGTGTACAATTAATAATGAAAATAAATAAATAATAATCATTTAAAAAAAAATTATTAATCAATTCGGTCAGAGTTGGTCAGGTCAATTCAGGTCAGGTCAGGTCAGGTCAGGTCAAATTCGGTCAGGTCAATTCGGTCACCACCATTTCATCAGAATCTGTAACTTCAAAAAAACAAAAAAACATCGTCATTAATTGAATAATTAAATAATTAATCGATTAATTGATTAATTGATTAATTAATAATTGATTAATCAATAAATCAAAAATATCCTTGATAGCCACATCACTTGGTCACTCATGTCCAAATATTAGCTTCTGAGCTCAAAAGGTGCCTGAGATATTGGCCAAATGAGAAAGAAGATAAATAAATGATTAATAACGAAAATAAATAAATAATAATCATAAAAAAATGAAATTATTAATCAATTCGGTCAGAGAACACAAAAACCACCACCATTTCATCAGAATCTGCAACTTAAAAAAAAAAAAAATTTGGTCATTAATCAAATAATTAAATAATTAATCGATTAATTGATTAATTAATAATTGATTAATCAATAAATCAAAAGTATCCTTGATAGCCACATCACTAGCGTTCGGAAAAAATTTTTTGGCATTAATCGAATAATTAAATAATTAATCGATTAATTGATTAATTGATTCATTAATAATTGATTAATCAATAAATAAAAAATATCCTTGATAGCCACATCACTTGGTCACTCATGTCCAAATATTAGCTTCTGAGCTCAAAATTGATTGGAGGTCTCGTCTCTTCAAAGCTGTCCATGCGCGCTCGCTTTCGAAGTTAAGTAACTTTTCACAATTGTGTTTTTTGTCGAAACTGTATCTTTCTCTCGGTGTATGTACCTATTGGGGTGTCTTTAATAGTATTCTTGGTGTTGGTTTTTCATATTTGTGTACAGAATCGTCGGTCTTTCGTATCGCGTATTCTGAGGCCTAAGTAAAGTACTAGGCTACCGTGTCCGACCTTGGCTTGAGGCTTTGTTTTTGTCTCAGCGGTTCTCCGATCGCGCTGCAATTACTTTCCGGTCTCTGTTTTTCACGGTCTTTTCACCCCATACTTCCTTGTTTTAAAATCTCCTCAAAAAAAAAAAAAACCAAAAATATTTCCTTCTGTTCTTATTCGTTTATTCGTTCTTATTTGTTCGTTTGTTCTTCGACCACGTTGCTTGTGATCACGTGATCACGTTGTTAAAAAATGTCTAATCTGTCCCCTGAAGACCTGTATTCAGTCATATTCTATAACACCTTTTTCTTCTTCTTCCATAAAAGGATGCTTTCGACTTGCTCACCAAATCTATTCATTCCAAAAAAAAATTCCATCTCTTATAGTGCATCTTTCATTCATTCCCTAAACTCTCCAGCACTCCATCCTCCCTCCAGCGTCCTCAAACGTATTTTTGACTCGAATGTCTCAAGAAACCCATTTTGCAATAAATGTTCGTTTCCCATTAATCGTACACTTTTCAAAATCCAATCTCACTCTTCCCCTCCAAATCTTCCCCATCACCCATTCCCTCCAAAACTTCCCCATCACCCCTCCCCTCCAAAACTTCCCCCACCCCTCCCCTCTAAATCTACCCCCTTGCCCCTCCCCTCCAAATCATCCCCATCACCCATCTCTTTCAAATCTTCCCCCTTGCCCCTCCCCTCCAAATCTTACCCATCGCCCCTCCCCTCCAAATCTTCCCCATCGCCCCTCCCCTCCAAATCTTCCCCATCGCCCCTCCCCTCCAAATCTTCCCCATCACCCACCCCTTTCAAATCTTCCCCCTTGCCCCTCCCCTCCAAATCTTCCCCATCACCCATCCCTTTCAAATCTTCCCCCTTGCCCCTCCCCTCCAAATCTTCCCCATCACCCCTTCCCTCCAAAACTTCCCCATCACCCCTCCCCTCCAAAACTTCCCCATCACCCCTCCCCTCTAAATCTACCCCCTTGCCCCTCTCCTCCAAATCATCCCCATCACCCATCTCTTTCAAATCTTCCCCCTTGCCCCTCCCCTCCAAATCTTCCCAATCACCCATTCCTTTCAAATCTCCCCCCACACCCCTCCCCTCCGAGACTCTCCCTCGCTCCTCCCCTCCTAGACTCCCCTCTCACCCCTCCTCCTCAAAGCGTCCTCCCCGCTTCTTCCCCCTTCCAACTTTCACCTTCATCTTCCTCAACCTTCTGCCTCGCTCTTCCCCCTCATCAAATAACACCTCACTGCGCCTCTCCCAATTACCATCAAACCTTTTGTCCACCCCATTCTTCCCTTTCTCCAAGCTATTCTGTAATCTCTGACACACCTTCAACAGCTCTCCCTACCTCTTCCTCCTCTTCCACATCTTACCCTACTGCTCCCGCCCCACCCCCCCCCCCCCCCCCCACTGTTCTGTATCCGATGCTCCCCCTTCCTCTTCCTTAACAGTATGGACCTCAAACATCCGGGGCCTTCGCTCAAACTTGTCTAATCTCTCCATACAGGTTGCTTCTGACAAACCAGACGTGATCTGCTTAACAGAAACTTTCCTCCTTCATGATGTCTCTGATTCCTTGGTATCTCTCCCAGGTTACTCCCTCCTCCGGTATGATAGACCTGAGCCTCGTCCTGGAGGTGGGGTTGCTATCTTTATAAAAAACTCTCTTCCTCACTCGCCCTGCACTGCCCTCTCTCCACCTCACCCCCAGGAATACCTTTGGCTACGGCTTCCCCTTCGCTCCCACCTTTTGTTCATATGTGTGTTGTACCGTCCACCAAACAGTGATGACTCCATCTACATCTCGCTGTCTGTAAATATGGACCAACTTCTATCTACCCATCCCAACTCTCTCTTCCTCATATGTGGTGATTTCAACTGTCACCATGCCAGTTGGCTGGGTGTGGGTACCTCTCTCACCAGCCATGGCTCTTCAGCAAAGGACTTCTGTGACTCACTGGGACTGACACAATTTGTCAATTTCCCGACCCGGATTTCAGTCAACGGAGCATCTTCTCTTCTGGACTTGGTTATGACTAACTTCCCTGAAAAGGTCTGCTGCTCTTCTTCTCCTCCAATCGGCTCTTCTGATCATGTGCTTGTTAAAGTGGACATCTCTCTGACCATTCTCAGAGAGCCTCCTCAGCGTCGACGAGTCTGGCATTTCACTCAGGCCAACTGGCACGGTCGTCAAGCAGCCATCAATCATCTGGACTGGTCTCCCATCTCTACCGCCTCTGACATCAACTCATCCTGGGAATTCTTCCAAAGTAAATTGCTCTCTCTCATGCACAGATTTATCCCATCTCGTCTTCAGTTGTCATACCCTTCCTCCCGTCCATGGTACACGGAATCTTGTGGTGAGGCTATTGCCCAGAAACAACTTGCTTTTGTCTCCTGGAAAGCAAATCCAACGGAAGGAAATCTCATTTCCTTTCACAAAGCCCGAAACAAGTGTGTGTCCACCCTCAGGAGAGCCAGGAAACAATATCTCTCCATTCTCAGGACCGAACTCTCTTATCTGTCTCCCTCTTCCAAATCCTGGTGGCATCTGGTCAAATCTGTTTCTGGTGTTTGTGCCCCCTCCATCCACTCCCTCACCTCAAATGGCCACATGGCTGACTCCACACGTGAAAAAGCTGAATGCCTCAACTCTGTGTTTGCCTCTAAATCTTGTGTCCCAAACCCATCCCTCTCTGTACCCACCGTACCCAGTCGTACCCAGCTGCTCCTGGACTCTGTGTCCTTTCCTCCTGACAAGGTGGAAAAGTTTCTGTCAACCCTCGACTCGGATTCTGCAACTGGACCTGACGGCATCAGCCCACGGGTCCTCAAATCCTGTTCTTCCACTCTTTCACTCCCTCTCTCTGTTCTCTTCACCCTCTCTTTTGCTCAAGGTCATCTTCCATCTGCTTGGAAATCTGCCAACATCACCGCTTTGCACAAAAAAGGTGCAAAAACAGATCCCAGCAACTACAGACCAATCAGCCTTCTCCCAATTATCAGCAAAGTCATGGAATCCATCGTTGCTTCAGATATGAAATCTTTCCTCTTCTCCAATGGCTTGATCTCTGATCATCAATTTGGTTTCAGACCTGGACACTCTACTCTGGACATGCTGCTTCTGCTTTCTCAACAATGGATGGAGGTCCTCAATGCCAAACAGGAAATTAGAGCAGTCTCCCTTGACATGTCACGTGCCTTCGATACGGTCTGGCACCCCGCTCTGCTCACCAAACTCTCCTCTTTTGGTATCCATGGAAATCTCCACGCATGGCTGGCGGACTTCCTCTCGAGTCGTAGTCAACGTGTGGCCCTGAATGCGTTTCTCTCATCTCCTCTTCCTGTTCAGGCTGGAGTTCCACAAGGCAGTGTTCTGGGCCCTGTGCTTTTTCTGGTCTTCATCAATGATCTCTCTGACTCTCTTGAAAATCCTCTGTATCTCTTTGCTGATGACTCTACTCTCTGTCGCTCCATTCTTCATCCCTCAGATCGGCAGTCTGCAGCCTCCTCACTCTCTGCAGATCTGGACAAAATCACAGGCTGGGCAAACAAGTGGAACATGTTTTTCAATCCTGACAAATCTCACACTCTTACGATGTCTCTCCGAAAAGACTGACTGGACAACCCTCCCACCCACTTTCTGAATAATCCTCTCCAAGAAGTTCTGTCACTCAAGCTTTTGGGTCTCACTATCTGCCATGATCTTTCCTGGGAAAACCACATTTCAAATCTGGCCTCCAAAGCCAGTCGCCGACTGGGCATCCTCTGTCATGCGAAGTCCTTCCTTGGCACACCTGAGCTCCTCACCACATACAAGGCTTTCATCCGCAGCTCAATGGAATACTGCTCTCCTCTCTGGGCTGGTGCTCCTGCCTCACACCTAGCTCGTCTTCACGCTGTTGAAACCAAAGCTTTCAGAATCATTGGAATCTCCCATGATGAAGCTAACTCCAAGGGCCTCTCACTCACTCACCGCAGGCAGGTTGGTGGTCTTTCCGTCTTCTACCGACTCCTCTCTGGCCTTGCCCCCCCAGCTCTCTCTGGGCTCTGTCCCGCAAATATTCCTGCAGGTCGCACAAGATTTGCCTGCAACCCTCTTATGGTCAAACTGCCAAAACCAAGACTGTCTGCTCACCTTCACTCCTTCATTCCTCTTTTCTCCCGCCTCTGGAACAAACTCCCTCACTCTCTTCAATCCCACTCCACCCTCCAGGTCTTTAAAACAGCTGTTCACCACCATCTCTTATCTTCCCCCATCCAAAACCTTGATCTTTTCTATCCCCGCTAATTTCACCCCAATTCCACTTTTTTGAAATACCAACTTCTGTCCTGGAAGTCCTTGGTGTCCTTGTGTTTTGTACTTCTCCCACCCCCCCCCCCCCTTCCCACGCCTCCTCCCCCCAAGCCCTCTCCCTTCCACACATCTCCCTGCTCTCAAATGTTGTGTTTGTGTGCTTCCCCTTCTCTCCCCATCTTGTCTTCTGCTCCCTCTTTTTATATATTTTGTTTGTCTGGTTGATTTGTTTGTGAAGTAAATGTTAGCTCTTTCACGAGCCTCGATTCAGTATACAAAAAAGAAAAAAAAAAGAAAGAAAAAAGGTGCCTGAGATATTGGCCAAATGAGAAAGAAAATAAATAAATGATTAATAATGAAAATAAATAAATAATAATCATTAAAAAATAAATTATTAACCAATTCGGTCATAGAACACATAAACCACCACCATTTCATCAGAATCTGTAACTGAAAAAAAAAAAAATTAGTACTTAATCGAATAATTGAAGAGTTAATCGATTAATTGATTAATTGATCAATAAATCAAAAATATCCTTGATAGCCACATAACTTGGTCACTCATGTCCAAATATTTGCTTCTGAGCTCAAAAGGTGCTTGAGATATTGGCCAAATGAGAAACATAAATGATTAATAATGAAAATAAATAAATAATAATCATAAAAAAATTAAATTATTAACAATTCGGTCAGAGAACACATAAACCACCACCATTTCATCAGAATCTGTAACTTAAAAAAAAACAAAATTAGTCATTAATCGAATAATTAAATAATTAATCGATCAATTGATTAATTGATTAATTAATAAATCAAAAATAGCCTTTGCAGCAAAATCACCTGGTCATTGGCATGTCCAAATATCAGCTTCCTAACTCAAAAGGTGCCTGAGTTAATGGTCAGAAGAGAAAGGAAATTTGATTAATTAAATAAGTACTTAATTAATCGCTAATAATTAAATAACTCCTCAATTAATTGATTAATCAAAGAACAAAAAATAACATTTTTGAGAAAGGACTTGCTCACTGCTGTGCCGAAATTTCAGCTTCCTAGCTCAAAGGATGGCTGAGATATCGCCCGGACAAACAAACAAACAAGAAAGCAAGAAAACAAACAACCAGACTGAAAACTGAGTACTCCCTTTCAGCGTGCGTCACTGCCGAGCCCCCTTCGGTGCCCAGCAATGACGATTTGCAATGCCTGGAGATGGCATAGGAAAGGTGCTGTGTACAATAACGAAATAAATATAAAATAATGGTAAAATAATTAAACAAGTACAGATACATTCAAAGTACACCGCCCCCATGCCAAATAATTAAATATCCTACAGCGCGGCATTGCCGGGGCGCCTCTGGCGCCCGGCAATACCGCAGTGCAGCTCATAGAGGCTGCATTGGGAGGGAGAGGTGTACACTAATTGATTGATTAATTGTATAATTAAAATCAATAAAAGATTATCACAAAATATTTTCTTAATCAATTGGCTAATAGCATAACTAAACCACTCGTGCTTCATCTGAAGATGTATCTTTTAGAAATTTAATTAAAGAAGTCATTAGTAAAAAATTAAATAATTAATTGATTAATCAAAAAATAATTAATCGATTAAATGATTAATCAATAAATCAAAAGTATCCTTGATAGCCACCTCACTTGGTCACTCATGTCCAAATATTAGCTTCCGAGCTCAAAAGGTGCCTGAGATATTGGCCAAATGAGAAAGAAAATAAATAAATGAATAATAATGAAAATAAATAAATAATCATAGAAAAATTAAATTATTAATCAATTCGGTCACAGAACACATAAACCACCACCATTTCATCAGAATCTGTAAGTAAAAAAAAAAAATTGTTTAGTCATTAATCGAATAATTAAATAATTAATCGATTCATTGATTAATTGATTAATTCATAAATCAAAAATAGCCTTTGCAGCCAAATCACCTGGTCATTGGCATGTCCAAATATCAGCTTTCCAACTCAAAAGGTGCCTGAGTTAATGGTCAGAAGAGAAAGGAAATGTAATTAATTAAATAAGTACTTAATTAATCGCTAATAATTAAATAACTCCTTAATTAATTGATTATTCAAAAAACAAAAAATATCGTTTTTGACAAAGGACTTGCTCACTACTGTGCCGAAATTTCAGCTTCCTAGCTCAAAGGATGGCTGAGATATCGTCCGGAAAAACAAACAAGAAAACAAGAAAACAAACAAACAACCAGAGTGAAAACTGAGTACACCCTTTCAGCGTGCGTCACTGCCGAGCCCCCTTCGGTGCCCAGCAATGACGATTTGCAATGCTTGGAGATGGTATAGGAAAGGTGCGGTGTACAATTATTAATCAATTGGCTAATACAATTCCTAAAGCACCACTGTTTCATCGGAATCTGCAACTTGAAAAAAATTAAGTCGGTCATTAATCGAATAATTAAATAATTAATTGATTAGTCAATTAAACAATAAATCAAAAATACAATTTACAGCCAAATCACTGTCATTGTCGTGTCCAAATATCAGCTTCCTATCGCAAAAGGTGCCTGAGATATTGCTCAGATGAGAAAGAAAATAAACAAGTTCAGATACATTCAAAGTACACCGCCCCATGCCAAATAATTAAATATGCTGCAGCGCGGCATTGCCGGGGCGCCTCCGGCGCCCGGCAATACCGCAGTGCAGCTCATTGAGGCTGCATTGGGAGGGAGAGGTGTACACTAATTGATTGATTAATTGTATAATTAAAATCAATAAAAGATTATCACAAAATATTTTCATAATCAATTGGCTAATCCCATAACTAAACCACTCGTGCTTCATCCGAAGATGTATCTTTTAGAAATTTAATTAAATAAGTCATTTATAAAAAATTAAATAATTAATTGATTACTCAATAAATAATTAATCGATTAATCAATAAATAATTAATAGATGAAATGATTAATCAATAAATCAAAAATATCCTTGATAGCCACATAACTTGGTCACTCATGTCCAAATATTAGCTTCCCAGCTCAAAAGGTGCCTGAGATATTGGCCAAATGAGAAAGAAAATAAATAAATGATTAATAATGAAAATAAATAAATAATAATCATAAAAAAATTAAATTATTAATCAATTTGGTCAGAGAACACATAAACTACCACTATTTCATCAGAATCTGTAACTTTAAAAAAAAAAAAATTTTTTTGTCATTAATCGAATAATTCAATAATTAATCGATTAATTGATTAATTAATAAATCAAAAATATCCTTTGCAGCCAAATCACCTGGTAAGTGGCATGTCCAAATATCAGCTTCCTAACTCAAAAGGTGCCTGAGTTAATGGTCAGAAGAGAAAGGAAATTTGATTAATTAAATAAGTACTTAATTAATCGCTAATAATTAAATAACTCCTCAATTTATTGATTATTCAAAAAAAAAAATACCGTTTTTGAGAAAGGACTTGCTCACTTTTGTGCCGAAATTTCAGCTTCCTAGCTCAAAGGATGGCTGAGATATCGCCCGGACAAACAAACAAGAAAACAAGAAAACAAACAAGAAAACAAGAAAACAAACAAACAAACAACCAGAGTGAAAACTGAGTACTCTCTTTCAGCGTGCGTCACTGCCAAGCCCCCTTCGGTGCCCAGCAATGACGATTTGCAATGCCTGGAGATGGCATAGGAAAGGTGCGGTGTACAATTATTAATCAATTGGCTAATACAATTCCTAAAGCACCACTGTTTCATCGGAATCTGCAACTTGAAAAAAATTAAGTCGGTCATTAATCGAATAATTAAATAATTAATTGATTAGTTAATTAAACAATAAATCAAAAATACAATTTACAGCCAAATCACTGTCATTGTCGTGTCCAAATATCAGCTTCCTATCGCAAAAGGTGCCTGAGATATTGCTCAGATGAGAAAGAAAATAAATAAGTGATTATTAAACCGATAATAATTAAGTAATTAATCAATTAATTGATTCATTAAAAAAAAAAATACCGTTTTTGACAAATCAAGTGCTGAAATGTCAGCTTTCTCGCTCAAAGGATGGCTGAGATATCGCCCTGACACAAACAAACAATCAAACTGGGAGAAAGGGGGAGTACCCGCTTTCAGCGCGCGTCACTGCCGGGCGCCCTTCGGGGATGGAAGATGGATGTGTACAACAGGAGCAGTGTGGAGGAAAGGAGCGGTGTGCAACAGAGAAAAACGGTGGTTTGCGTGCTCGCACACAAAATGGCAGACAGAGGGGAAAAAAGGCACCTCCGCCCCAGACCCGAGTTGTTGCTGTTGTTGTTGTTGGGCGTCAACATACACCCTTCAACATATTCAACTAAACCTTGTTCTTGGTTGTTTTATAATAAGGTACAGAAAAAGTTTGAGTTTCGGGACGTTTCACCAATTTTTCACGTAGTTTTGGCGTTTTTGGACGTAGAAAACATCACATATTATTACCTGGGTCAGTTTTCCAGACTTTTCCCCCTAATCCTTTAACTTGTTGAACTGAAACTTAGCAATCCACCTGGATTGCAAAGGAATTCTCCCTCTTGTTGTGATGGTGTTGAAAGTATTGCTCAATTACACCAAAAACAAAAACTACTTGTTGATGTTAACTCATTGTTTTGCTTCTTTCTTTTTCATTTTCAGATCCATCACCTCCTCAAAATCCCCAAATTTCAACACAAAACTCAACATCTCTCTCCATCTCCTGGACCAACCCAAATGATACAAACCAAGCACGTTATGAATATATTGTGATGTTGATCATTGACAACAAGATCAACCCGGTAAAAAATGAAACCACAGGGCAAACAACCATCACCTTTTCAGACCTCTCCCCTGGAACTGACTACAACATGTATGTGTCATCACTCTACCATGGCAGACAAAGCCAAGCTGTAGAGATACCTGCTACTACAAGTAGGTATTTTGAAACTTTTAATGAAGTTATGGAGCTGAAATTAAGAACAGACCAGAAATAACTAATCACAGTAAAATTATCTGTATGAACTGATAATGCTTGACATTTGCTGTCCGTGTGTTTTACTGTTTTTGTGTTCTTCGTCAAGGCTCATATAAGAGCAAACACATATAACATATAATAAAGGGAGTGGGAGGAAAGAGGGAGCGGGAGGGAGGGAAGCATAATAACAGTAAAGAACAGGGACATCGGGAGATCTGTGGAAGGTTGGCGGGGGGGGGGGGGGTGCGTACACGGTATAAACAAGATGGACACTCCTCGGGATTTCAGGAATGAAAACTGAATTTTAAAAGGTTGGTTTGGGGTGAATTAAGGGGGGTAGAAAAGATCAAGGTTTTGGATGGGGGAAGATAAGAGATGATGGTGAACAGCTGTTTTAAGGACCTGGAGGGAGGAGTGGGATTGAAGAGAGTTAGGGAGTTTGTTCCAGAGGCGGGAGAAAAGAGGAATGAAAGAGTGAAGGTGAGCAGAGAGTCTTGATTTTGGGAGATTCCAATGATTCTGAAAGCTTTGGTTTCAACAGCGTGAAGCCGAGCTAGGTGTGAGGCAGGGGCACCGGCCCAGAGGGGAGAGCAGTATTCCATTGAGCTGCGGATGAAAGCCTTGTATGTGGTGAGGAGCTCAGGTGTGCCAAGGAAGGACTTCGCACGGCGGAGGATGCCCAGTCGGCTGTGTTCAGTGTTCACTGTGCTCAATGACAAATCGAGCGTGCAGTATTTACTTCACCATTACTGAAACTTAACAGAATCACCGATGTTCGTCGACAACCCATCAATCCGATCTGTAAGTTCATCTGCCGAGCACAGACCGCAGCAACGACCGACGGACGACGAACGGTTCGAATTAAGCGTTTGAAGAAGAGGGCGTTCCGCTCGGGTTTGAGGCTTGAGGTTCCGCTTGGTTCTAAACTCAGTAATCCACATTGATTGCAAAGGAATTCTCCCTCTTGTTGTGATAGTGTTGAAAGTATTGCTCAATTACACCAAAACCAAAAACTACTTGTTGATGTTAACTCATTCTTTTGCTTCTTTCTTTTGCATTTTCAGATCCATCACCTCCTGAAAATCTCCAAATTTCAACACAAAACTCAACATCTCTCTCCATCTCCTGGACCAAACCAAATGATACAAACCAAGCACGTTATGAATATATTGTGATGTTGATCATTGACAACATCACGGTAGAAAATGAAACCACAGGGCGAACAAACATCACCTTTTCAAACCTCCCTCCTGGCACCGACTACAACGTTTCTGTGTCAACAATCTACAATGACACACAAAGCCAACCTACAGAGATACCTGCTACTACAGGTAGGCATGGCGAATACTTGATTGTAAACATGAGAAATTGAGAAGCTGGAAAATAACTTACACCCTCAGGGGTATTTTATTTATTTATTTATTCGGATGCAGCCTGTTTTTTTTTTTGTTTTTTTTTTGAATACTGAATCGAGGCTCGTAAAAGAGCTAACATTTACTTCACAAACAAATCGACCAGACAAACAAAATATATAAAAAGAGGGAGCAGAAGACAAGAGAAGGGGAAGCACACAAACACTTGAGAGCACACAACATTTAAGAGCAGGGAGATGTGTGGGAGGGAGAGGGCTTGGGGGGAGGAGGCGTGGGAAGGGGGGGGGGGGGTGGGAGAAGTACAAAACACAAGGACACCAAGGACTTCCAGGACAGAAGTTGGTATTTCAAAAAAGTGGAATTGGGGTGAAATTAGCGGGAATAGAAAAGATCAAGGTTTTGGATGGGGGAAGATAAGAGATGGTGGTGAACAGCTGTTTTAAAGACCTGGAGGGTGGAGTGGGATTGAAGAGAGTGAGGGAGTTTGTTCCAGAGGCGGGAGAAAAGAGGAATGAAGGAGTGAAGGTGAGCAGACAGTCTTGGTTTTGGCAGTTTGACCATAAGAGGGTTGCAGGCAAATCTTGTGCGACCTGCAGGATTATTTGCGGGACAGAGCCCAGAGAGAGCTGGGGGGGCAAGGCCAGAGAGGAGTCGGTAGAAGACGGAAAGACCACCAACCTGCCTGCGGTGAGTGAGTGAGAGGCCCTTGGAGTTAGCTTCATCATGGGAGATTCCAATGATTCTGAAAGCTTTGGTTTCAACAGCGTGAAGACGAGCTAGGTGTGAGGCAGGAGCACCAGCCCAGAGGGGAGAGCAGTATTCCATTGAGCTGCGGATGAAAGCCTTGTATGTGGTGAGGAGCTCAGGTGTGCCAAGGAAGGACTTCGCACAGCGGAGGATGCCCAGTCGGCGACTGTCTTTCAAGGTCAGATTTGAAATGTGGTTTTGTGGCCCATTGGCTGAATCATTTTCTGCGGGCACGGTTGTCCTGCTGATGCAATGCCCCCTTACCAGGGAGAACGTTCTCATTTTGCCAACCTTGGAAGAATGATGGGCTGAATTGACCCACCTCGTGCTAATTCGACAACATGACAGGGGCTTGAATTCAAGACTCGAAGATTGTGTGCCACCCCATTTAACCGTTAAGCCAGCACCAAGGTGCGAGTTTGGACCTGTGATGTTGGTTTGGAAATGGGGGGGGGGGGAGGGTGGAGTTGGGTTCATGCATGGGTGTCATGTTCAGCCTTGAATTTAGAAAGCGGTTTCCAATTGGGATAAAATTAAGTTTTTAAATGGGAAACATTGAGTGAGGACAAAGTGGGCGCATGAA
Organism: Myxine glutinosa; assembly: GCF_964187855.1. Lineage (NCBI taxonomy): Eukaryota > Metazoa > Chordata > Myxini > Myxiniformes > Myxinidae > Myxine > Myxine glutinosa. Next base: position 2,185,971 of record NC_136265.1, on the reverse strand, counting down.
GGATTTGCCAACAATTTGATCTGAATATGGAGAAACTTGACATAAATCAACGTCTCTACGTCACCCGAAAAGCCTCTGCCCACAATAAACTTTTGCTTCTTCTGACCCTAAACCTGGTGTTGGTGTTAAAGGTTAGGGTGCTGGCTTGGGAGTCTCGGGTCCTGAGTTTGAATCCCGGTCGGTCGTTAAGTTAACTCCAGGTGAGGTTGACTCGGCCTGTCATCCTTCCGAGGTTGGCAAAATGAGTACCAGTTTAAAATGAACCATTCGAGTATCCCGTGTCAGAGTGGCGACCCATCCAGGATTGTGCCCCACAGCCAGGAAACTGCTCTGGCAGCCATATGCATCTGAAAATGCAGGAGTGGACATCATCACCATTACTCTGACTTTCACCAATCATTACATAATAACAGTAATGACTTTCCCCCCTAATCCTTTAACTTGTTGAACTGAAACTTAGTAATCCACCTGGATTGCAAAGGAATTCTCCCTCTTGTTGTGATGGTGTTGAAGGTATTGCTCAATTACACCAAAAACAAAACCTACTTGTTGATGTCAACTCATTGTTTTGCTTCTTTCTTTTTCATTTTCAGATCCATCACCTCCTGAAAATCCCCAAATTTCAACACAAAACTCAACATCTCTCTCCATCTCCTGGACCAACCCAAATGATACAAACCAAGCAGATTATGAATATCTTGTGATGTTGATCTTTGACAACAAACCGGTAAAAAATGAAACCACAGGGCAAACAGCCATCACCTTTTCAAACCTCTCCCCTGGAACTGACTACAACATGAATGTGTCATCACTCTACCATGGCAGACAAAGCCAAGCTGTAGAGATATCTGCTACTACAAGTAGGTATTTTGAAACTTTTAATGAATTTATGGAGCTGAAATTAAGAACAGACCAGAAATAACTAATCACAGTAAAATTATCTGTATGAACTGATAATGTTTGACATTTGCTGTCCATGTGTTTTACTGTTTTTGTGTTCTTCGTCAAGGCTCATATAAGAGCTAACACATGTAACATATCATAAAGGGAGTGGGAGGCAAGAGGGGGGGGGGGGGGGAGGGAGGAAAGCATTATAACAGTAATGACCAGGGACATCGGCAGATCTGTGGAAGGTTGAGGGGGGGGGGGGGCGTCGTACTCGGTATAGACAAGATGGACACTACTCGGGATTTCAGGAATGAAAACTGAATTTTAAAAGGTTGGTTTGGGGTGAATTAAGGGGGGTAGAAAAGATCTTGGTTTTGGATTGGGGAAGATAAGAGATGGTGCTGAACAGCTGTTTTAAGGACCTGGAGGGAGGAGTGGGATTGAAGAGAGTGAGGGAGCTTGTTCCAGAGGTGGGAGAAAAAAGGAATGAAAGAGTGAAGGTGAGCAGAGAGTCTTGATTTTGGGAGATTACAATGATTCTGAAAGCTTTGGTTTCAACAGCGTGAAGCCGAGCTAGGTGTGAGGCAGGAGCACCGGCCCAGAGGGGAGAGCAGTATTCCATTGAGCTGCGGATGAAAGGCTTGTATGTGGTGAGGAGCTCAGGTGTGCCAAGGAAGGACTTCGCACGACGGAGGATGCCCAGTCGGCGACTGGCTTTGGAGGCCAGCTTGGAAATGTGGTTTTCCCAGGAAAAATCATGGCAGATAGTGAGACCCAAGAAATTGAGTGACAGAACTTCTTGGAGAGGATTGTTGAGAAAGTAGATGGGAGGGTTGTCCAGTCGGTCTTTTCAGAGAGACAAGGTGAGTGAGCTTGTGTGTGCCAACTGCTGGCATTAGCAGGTGGACATTGAGCAACCCATGTTGTGTTTTGTGAAGAGGGGATGAGTTATCATTGGAATCCTGAACAAATGACAAATTCCTGCTCGAATCAACGTCATCTTTGGCCTCACCAGCCGATTTGTAAAATATTTGGGACAATCCCTTTCACTGGTTGAATCCACAATAATTTGGGAATAAGGTGGGGGTATTAAAGTAGTAGTGGGAGCAGTAGTAGTACTGCAGAAGCAGCCGGGATGAGGACGAAGACGACCAGGTCAAGATGTTGCTGTGCTTTAAAACTACTTTTGATCATGTTTGTGGAATGCGGGTTAGAACCACCTTTAGAGGCCATTTCCCCCACAGAGCGGGGGTTGGCCTTTTTGGGACACCGAGGTCCCCTTTTTGAAGCAATGTTTTACAGCCGGATGCCCTTCCTGCCGCCAACCCTGTTGGTCGCCTCTTGCGGCACGCAATGAATTACCAGTGAACTGGTACTCAATTTGCGGACCTCAGAAGGATGACAGGCTGAGTCAACCCCCCTGGTGTTAATTCAGCGATCGACCAGGATGCAAAAACAGGATCGTCAGATCCGAAGCCGCACCCTAACCGCGAAGCCAACACCAGTTAGACGCAGATATAATGGGGCATGGAGGAACTCCCTACACAGTTACACACCTTTGACTTTCTTCCTCAACCCCTGGAAGGTCAGATGCTTTTAAGCCTCAATTAAATTCATGTGATTGTCTTTTCAGGAAAATTTTGGAAAAAATTTGGGAAATTTCTTTTGGAAAGTCAAAGTTTTGGAAACGAAAAAAAATTGGAAACGGAGGGTTGGGGGGGGGGGGGGGTTAATGTATCAAGAACCAGCCTTGATTTTAGAAAGTGGTTTCCAATTGGGATAAAAGAAAGTTTTTAAATGGGAAACATTGAGTGAGGACAAAGTGGGCGCATGAAGGATTTGCCAACAATTTGATCTAAATATGGAGAAACTTGACATAAATCAACGTCTCGACGCCACCCGAAAAGCCTCTGCCCACAATAAACATTTGCTTATTCTGACCCTAAACCTGGTGTTGGTGTTTAAGGTGAGGGTGCTGGCTTGGGAGTCTAGGGTCCTGAGTTTGAATCCTGGTCGGTCGTTAAATTAACTCCAGGTGAGGTTGACTCGGCCTGTCATCCTTCCGAGGTTGGCAAAATGAGTACCAGTTTAAAATGAACCATTTGAGTATCCTGTGTCGGAGTGGCGACCCATCCAGGATTGTGCCCCACAGCCAAGAAACTGCTATGGCAGCCATATGCATCTGAAAATGCAGGAGTGGACATCATCATCATTACTCTGACTTTCACCAAAAAACCCAGGATAATTTGACCTCAATATCTAATCCGTACATGTGTATCATGGGACATGCACTTCGTTTAGTTCAAATACCATAGCCAATGGTGTCACATGAACAGGGGTTTTCATGTGATCTCTGACCCTTTACCTTTCAGTCGCAAATAATATATATCTTGGATGGATTCACTGATGGAGGTTTATAGATATTTGAAACAACTTTAACTTAAATCCCTTCAGCTGTTATCAAGCATCACATGTTCACCTGACATGACCTGTGACCTTAGACCTTTTCATGGTAAAGTCTCATCAGTTGCTCTTTGCATTCTCGTGTATACTTTTGCCAAAATCCCATCGCTGCTTCAAAAGTTAGTGCGGCAACATAATTTTTACCTTACGGGACCTCTGGCTTTTGGCCTTTGACCTCTTGACCCCATAATCTTATCGGTTTATCGTTACATCATTATACATACAGTGCCGACAGAAAGTCTACACCCTCTTTCAATATTTTAACCTTTTGTTACCTTACAGCCTGGAGTTAAAATGCATTAAATAAGACTTTTTCCACCTTTATCTACACATCGTAACCTACAACTTCCAAGTGAAAATCAAATTCAACAAATTTCCGAAAATTCTTTAAAAACAAATAGAGCTCCATTCAAAGTACACCGCCCCCATGCCAAATAAATAAATAACATCCTCCAGCGCGGCATTGCCGGGGCGCCTTTGGTGACACCGCCGTGCAGCACATTGAGGCGGTATTGGGAGGGAGAGGTGTACAATAACTAATTGATGGATTGTGTAAATAAAATCAATAAATAATGATTGTTGTGAAAATAAACCAAGTCCACAACTTTATCCCATAGGTAGGTTTAATCTCAATGAGATCTTTGGTATCATCCTGTAAAATACAATCATGCAATAGATATCAGGATCTCGGCATCGTATAAGAATGATCGATCATATTAGTCAAAGCAAGCAAGCCTAGAATATGTGCGGGTACGTACCATACAAGACTACATGTCATAGTAAATGTCACAGGAGTGGCTCAGCGTCGCGGACATCCGAGGTCTTATAGACGCCCCTCAGCGGTTTAAGTGGGCATCACTCCTGGGTTCAACTTTAGTACATTTTCACTACATTCTGCCCGCCGTTAGAACTACACTGCCGCTAGGCAGGAATCAAGCGTGCGTCAGCATTAATTGATTGGGGAAGTCATTCCATGTCAGTCGGTCCATCCGTAGCGGTCAGGGTGGTGAAATACCCGGCCGGCACGTGTCCGGAAACTACCGGGTGTGGCATCCCCAAGCCCAGAGTCCCCCGCTTCGGAGTAACCGCTGTAGGTAGGTGTTGGTGGGGGCACCTCAGAGCCTCCAGGCGGGGGATTGTTTGACGAAGGAAGGGACGGCAGATGTTCCATAGAGGAAGCTTCGGGAGAGTCCATAGACTCGTAGATCGGTTCGTCGATATCCCTATAAGGGTCGATGACCCCACATGGGGCGAGATGGCGTACGGAGACAGTGGACTCGCGTCCATCTGCCGTCATCACACGAGCATGCTCGGGATTAGCCTGGAGTACCTGCACCTTATCCACAAAGGGGTCATACTTGCTTGTGCGAACCGCACGTATGAGATAGGCCGGCCCCGGCTCAGCGAGCCAACTGGGTAAAGATCGGATACTACCCGAGCTTCTAGGGTGGTGGAACAGTCTTTCGTGGGGAGTCTGGTTGGTGGCCGTACATAGTAGAGCCCTGATCGAGTTCAGCGCCGCAGGTAGCGACCAAGCCCATTTATCGAGGCCACGGCCGAGGGTCCGGAGGCTTAGCATGACGGCCCTCCATATAATCCCATTGAAGCGTTTGACCTGCCCATTCGCCTGGGTTCTGTACTGTGTGGTGTAGCTCGAAGCGACATTATTTTGGAGCAGGTAACCTCTCACTTCCTGAGACAGGAACACCGCACCCCGATCGGTATGCACATAGGCCGGATACCCAAACATAGAAAACAAATTCTGCAGGCACCGTATGACCGTGGCAGCCGTCATATCCACGCACGTGTAAGCAAAAGGGAATCGCGAGTACTCATCAACGATAGTGAGCAGATAACGAGAGTTACTCGACACCGGCAGCGGCCCTTTGAAATCCATTGCCAATCTCTCCCACGGTCTAGTAGCCCTAACCAGCGTCAGCATGGGAGGGTTGTAAAAACACGGTTTGAGTTCCGCACATATAGCGCAGTCGCGGCAGATCCGGCGGACGTCCTCAATCGAGTACGGCAGATTACCACTACGCACAAAATGAGCGAAACGCGTCACCCCAGGATGACACATAGTGCCGTGCAAAGTGCACAGACCCTCCAGAGTTATGATACCCGCGCACGTAGCCGGCCTCGATAAGACGTTGGCGACCAGGTTATCCTTCCCCGGGTGATATTTGATGGTGTAGCAGAAGTCGGCGAGTTCGATATGCCAGCGAGTGATTTTCTCATTCTTAATGCGCTGAGCATGTAAGGTGTCGTACATGAACGCTACACTTTGTTGGTCCGTGATGATTTGGAAGCATCGCCCGAGTAAGTACGGTCGCCATCGCCGAATCGACTCGACGATCGCGTACGCTTCCTTTTCGACAGACGAATGCCTCCGCTCAGCGGAGGTGAGAGTCCGCGAAAAGAAAGCCACAGGGCACCCCCCCTGGGAGCTGTCGCCGCTATCGCATGATCCGAGGCATCACTTTCCAAGACGAAAGATTCGCTCTCGTCGATCGTTGCCACAGCGGCGCCAGCGATATCGGCCTTAAGGCCCCCAAAGGCTGCCAAGGCGGCTGGACTCATGGGGAACGTGTCGCAGGCCACAAGGGGGCGGAGCTTCGCGGAGAAATTTTGCACCCACTTAGAATAATGGGCGAACAGCCCGAGAGCACGCTTCAGCGAAGCTCAATCGCTAGGCGGAGCCATATCGAGCAAAGGTCGCAGATGCTCCTTATCTGGAGCGACAGAGCCGTGGGTCACGGTGTACCCCAGAAGATATATCGTGCGTAGAGAGTAATGACACATAGCCTCATTCGTGGTTAGGCGATACCTCTGCGCGACCTCGAGGAAGCACTTCAGATTCGCATCATGATGCCCCTGGTCATGCCCACAAACCGTAAGATTGTCCAGATATACAAAGACATCTGTTAAGTTCTCCTTAGTAACGAGGTCGTCCATAGCCCTCTGAAAACAGGCGACCCCGTTCGTCACCCCAAAAGGTAGTCAGGTGAACTGGTATAACCTTTGACCCGATTCAAAGGCGGTATAGATGCGATCAGCCCTAGAGATGGGGATCTGATGATACGCACTACGCAGATCGAGAGTGCTGTAGACTGAGTACTGGGCCACCTGTCGTACCAGAGCCTCCATCCCCGGAAGGGGGTAGGCGTCCAGCTGTGTAAAGCGATTAATCGTCTGTGAATAATTGATTACCATGCGTCGGCGATGCGCTTCACTTCGCACCACTAGGACCTGGGCCCGCCAAGGCGACCGGCTGGGTTCTATGATACCTCCCTTTAAGAGCTGGGCCGTTTCTTCCGCAATGATTTGCGCATCTGCTCGTGAGTAGCGCCGTGATTTCACCGCTATGGGAGTGCAGTCAGTGGTCAGGTTGGGGAACAGCGAAAGAGGCTCAATTTCCATTTTCGTGAGCGCACACACAGCAAGCGTATCAGTCCCACCGAATTCCATTTCCAAACGTCCGTGTCGTTTAAGAAAATCGTGTCCGAACAGAATGTCAGCACATAATGCAGGCAAGACCATAAGATGTACATCTGGGAACATGCGTCCCTTTATCACAAGTTTCAATCGACATTCCCCTTTTGTGCTGAGCCTAAGCCCCTGGGAGGCCATAAAGATCCGTCGTGTTGTCCCGAGGACCGGCCATCCATGTTGACGCACTAGTCGATGATCGATAAAACTATCCGTAGACCCCGTGTCGACTAAAGCCCGCGCAAAAACGCCTTCGACCATGAGTGGAATAATGGCCTGACCAAGGCCGGAAGATCCGGCAGGTATTGAGCCATCAGAGCGAGAAGATCGCGCCTCGCGTGTGGATCCCACGCCGGCTGCAGTTTTCCGGTCGTTCGAGCAGCCTCCGGAGGGCACTCATGTCAAAGGCATAGTTGGTCGTGCCAAAGCAGGAGCGTCAGGAGCTTGTAGTCCGTACGAGCTGCCATCAGGGGGCGCTCGTGTCACGCGAGAAGGATTGCTGCCATCTGTAGTTTTACGTGCTGAAGCAAGAGCGTGTAGTTCGTACGAGCTGCCATCAGATGGCGCTCGTGTCACGTGCATTGTTTGCCGTGTCAAAGCAGGAGCTTGTCGATTGTTTGAGTCGCCTTCGGAGGGCGTTCGGATTCCAGTCAAGGACGGTCGCTCCCCGGTCGGTCGTGTTCGCGCCATTTGTTTTGGCGGCCCGATGTATCTCACCAAGGTCGGGCGTACAGCCAGAGGCCCATGAGGAGGAGAACCGCTCATCAAAGTCGGGTGAGGCGCCCCGCTCTGTGCTCGGTCCGTTGGCTCGGCGATAAGCCCATTCAAGGTCGCACGAGTTCGTGCGCCCCGCGCGGTCTTTCGGTAGACTTTTGCAAAATGTCCTTTAGTCGTACACAAATGGCATATTGCTTCCCGAGCCGGACACGCCGACCTGGGATGCTGTCGGTTGCCACAGAAGTAACACGTAGCATTTCGCACAGGCCTTGGCCTGGCCGCCGTAGCCGCAGCCAAGCCGGAATCCGAGTCCACCTCGGGAGCGGCCAAGGGCTCCGCTAGCATGGTCGAGTCCGCTCCCGTATCCTCGGCGGTAGCCCTCTCCGGTCGCGCGAGTTGAGAAGTCCCCGCGACGACCCGTGTGTGGTCATAGGCGGTAGATTGTTCCCGGGCCTCAGTGTAGACGTGTGCCACCCGTAGAGCCTCCGTGAACGTCAGGTCAGCTGTCTCCAAAAGTCTGAGCCTGAGAGCAGGAGAGCCGATCCCAGAGACAAAAGCATCTCGGACAAGAGCATCCTGGACTTGCTCGTGAGTGCGGACCTCTTGGGTACTGTCTGCAAGTAATTGTCGTAGCTCCTGGGCGAAGCGATCTATCGACTCAGTGGACTGTTGACGCCGCGATGAGAGCAGATACCTGGTATACACCACGCTCCGTTTCTTAATGTAAATTCGCTTTAGCTCCGCCACAGCGGCATCGTACGTCGTACATCGTTCAATGCTCCTGTAGACGTGGTGGTCCACTTTAGTCTGCAGAACGTCCAGTTTCGTTTCAGCAGTGGGAACGGTATCCTGGGCTTTGAACTGGGTCTCCAGTGACCTGAGCCAGTGAGTTAACTACGAGCCCGAGTCCGCAGCTTGTGGGTCGGCACTGAATGTCGGTACATGAATCATCTTGTGTCCCGCCGTTTCCGTAGATCTTGATTGAGATTAAGTGTAGTGAAAATAAACCAAGTCCACAACTTTATCCCATAGGTAGGTTTAATCTCAATCAGATCTTTGGTATCATCCTGTAAAATACAATCATGCAATAGATATCAGGATCACGGCATCGTATAAGAATGATCGATCATATTAGTCAAAGCAAGCAAGCCTAGAATATATGCGGGTATGTACCATAGAAGCCTACATGTCATAGTAAATGTCACAGGAGTGGCTCAGCATCGCGGACGTCCGAGGTCTTATAGACGCCCCTCAGCGGTTTAAGTGGGCATCACTCCTGGGTTCAAATTTAGTGCATTGTCACTACAATGATCGTAAAATAATTTCTTAATCAATTGGCTAATAGCATATCTCAACCACTGGTGTTTCGTTTGAGGGTGTATCTTTTTGAAAATTATTTTAAAAAGTCATTAATCGAAAAAATAAACAATTAATTGATTAATCAATAAATATTACATTGATTAAGTAATTCATCAATAAATCAAAAATACTTCAGAGCCACAACACTTGGTCACTGTCGTGTCCGAATATCAGCTTCCTCGCTCAAAAGGTGCCTGAGATATTGCCCAGATGAGATAGAAAATAAAATAGTGATTAATAACGAAATAAATATAAAATAAAGGGTAAAATAATTAAATTCTTAATCAATTGCTTCAGATATGAAATCTTTCCTCTTCTCCAATGGCTTGATCTCTGATCATCAATTTGGTTTCAGACCTGGTCACTCTACTCTGGACATGCTGCTTCTGCTTTCTCAGCAATGGATGGAGGTCCTCAATGCCAAACAGGAAATTCGAGCTGTCTCCCTTGACATATCACGTGCCTTCGATACGGTCTGGCACCCCGCCCTGCTCACCAAACTCTCCTCTGTTGGTATCCATGGAAATCTCCACGCATGGCTGGCGGACTTCCTCTCTAGTCGTAGTCAACGTGTGGCGCTGAATGGGTTTCTCTCATCTCCTCTTCCTGTTCAGGCTGGAGTTCCCCAAGGCAGTGTTCTGGGCCCTGTGCTTTTTCTGGTCTTCATCAATGATCTCCCCGACTCTCTTGAAAATCCTCTCTATCTCTTTGCTGATGACTCTACTCTCTGTCACTCCATTCTTCATCCCTCAGATCGACAGTCTGCAGCCTCCTCACTCTCTGCAGACCTGGACAAAATCACAAACTGGGCAAACAAGTGGAACATGTCTTTCAATCCTGACAAATCTCACACTCTTACAATGTCTCTCCGAAAAGACCGACTGGACAACCCTCCCATGTACTTTCTGAATAATCCTCTCCAAGAAGTTCTGTCACTGAAACTTTTGGGTCTCACTATCTGCCATGATCTTTCCTGGGAAAACCACATTTCAAATCTGGCCTCCAAAGCCAGTCGCCGACTGGGCATCCTCCGTCGTGCGAAGTCCTTCCTTGACACACCTGAGCTCCTCACCACGTACAAGGCTTTCATCCGCAGCTCAATGGAATACTGCTCTCCCCTCTGGGCTGGTGCTCCTGCCTCACACCTAGCTCGTCTTCACGCTGTTGAAAGCAAAGCATTCAGAATCATTGGAATCTCCCGCGATGAAGCTAACTCCAAGGGCCTTTCACTCACTCACCGCAGGCAGGTTGGTGGTCTTTCCGTCTTCTACCGACTCCTCTCTGGCCTTGCCCACCCAGCTCTCTCTGGGCTCTGTCCCGCAAATATTCCTACAGGTCGCACAAGATCTGCCTGCAACCCTCTTATGGTTAAACTGCCAAAATCAAGCTCTCTGCTCACCTTCGCTCCTTCATTCCTCTTTTCTCCCGCCTCTGGAACAAACTCCCTCACTCTCTTCAATCCCACTCCACCCTCCAGGTCTTTAAAACAGCTGTTCACCACCATCTCTTATCTTCCCCCATCCAAAACCTTGATCTTTTCTATCCCCGATAATTTCACCCCAATTCCACTTTTTGAAATACCAACTTCTAACCTGGAAGTCCTTGGTGTCCTTGTGTTTTATACTTCTCCCACCCCCCCCCACCCCCCACCCCTTCCCACGCCTCCTCCCCCCGAGCCCTCTCCCTCCCACACATCTCCCTGCTCTCAAATGTTGTGTGCTCTCAAGTGTTTGTGTGCTTCCCATTCTCTTGTCTTCCGCTCCCTCTTTTTATATATTTTGTTTGTCTGGTTGATTTGTTTGTGAAGTAAATGTCAGCTCTTTCACGAGCCTCGATTCAGTATACAAAAAAAAAAAACAAAAAAAAAAAACATTGGCCAATACAATACCTAAAGCAACACTGTTTCATCAGAATCTGCAACTTAGAAAAAATGAAGTCGGTTATTAATCGAATATTTAAATAATTAATCGATTAATCAATGAAACAACAAATGCAAAATACAATTTACAGCCAAATCACGGTCATTGTCGTGTCCAAGTATCAGCTTATACAGTCTGATATATATCAGCTTATACAGTCTGATATATATCAGCTTATGCAGTATATAAATATCCTATCCCTTATAAATCAGCTCATAAATATCTTATCGCAAAAGGTGCCTGAGATATTGCTCAGATGAGAAAGAAAATAAATAAGTGATTCATAAACTGATAATAATTGAGTAATTAATCAATTAATTGATTCATCAAAAAACAAAAAATAGCGTTTTTGCCAAAGCAAGTGCTCACTATTGTGCTGAAATGTCAGCTTCCTAGCTCAAAGGATGGATTCCTCCAGTGGGTTGTTCTGCCTTTTCACCAGAGCCAGTGAGAACGACAATGTCTGCCATACCCCTTCACACTGACACAACCGACTGTATCATCCCAACTGTCTACCCTCAGGACAAGTGTGTGTCTATCCTCAGGAGAGCCAGTAAACAATATCTCTCGACTCTCAAGACTGAACTCTCAAACCTGTCTCCCTCCTCCAAATCTTGGTGGCGTCTGGTCAAATCTGTTTCTGGGGTTTGTTCCCCCTCCATCCCATCCCTTACCTCAAACAGATATACAGCTGACTCCGCACTTGAAAAAGATGAATGCCTCAACTCTGTTTGCCTCAAAATCTTGTGTCCCAAACCCGTCCCTCTCTGTACCCACCGTACCCAGTCGTACCCAGCTGCTCCTGGACTCTGTGTCCTTCTCTCCTGACAAGGTGGAGAAGTTTCTGTCAACCTGTCAACCGGGCCGGTGCTCCTGCCTCACACCTAGCTCGGAATCCATCCGAGGAATGGTTTCTCTCATCTCCTCTTCCTGTTCAGGCTGGAGTTCCCCAATGTAGTGTTCTGGGCCCTGTGCTTTTTCTGGTCTTCATCAATGATCTCTCTGACTCTCTTGAAAATCCTCTCTATCTCTTTGCTGACGACTCTACTCTCTGTTGCTCCATTCCTCATCCCTCAGATCGGCAGTCTGCAGCCGCCTCACTCTCTGCAGACCTGGACAAAATCACAGACTGGGCAAACAAATGGAACGTGTCTTTCAATCCTGATAAATCTCACACTTTTACGATGTCTCTCCGAAAAGACCGACTGGAAAACCCTCCCAACCACTTTCTGAATAATCCTCTCCAAGAGGTTCTGTCACTCAAGCTTTTGGGTCTCACTATTTGCCATGATCTTTCCTGGGAAAACCACATTTCAAATCTGGCCTCCAAAGCCAGTCGCCAACTGGGCATCCTCCGTCGTGCGAAGTCCTTCCTTGGCACACCTGAGCTCCTCACCACATACATGGCTTTCATCCGCAGCTCTATGGAATACTGCTCTCCCCTCTGGTCTGGTGCTCCTGCCTCACACCTAGCCCGTCTTCACGCTGTTGAAACCAAAGCGTTCAGAATCATTGGAATCTCCCGCGATGAAGCTAACTCCAAGGGCCTTTCACTCACTCACCGCAGGCAGGTTGGTGGTCTTTCCGTCTTCTACCGACTCCTCTCTGGCCTTGCCCCCCCAGCCCTCTCTGGGCTCTGTCCCCCAAATATTCCTACAGGTCGCACAAGATCTGCCTGCAACCCTCTTATGGTTAAACTGCCAAAATCAAGACTTTCTGCTCACCTTCACTCCTTCATTCCTCTTTTCTCCCGCCTCTGGAACAAACTCCCTCACTCTCTTCAATCCCACTCCACCCTCCAGGTCTTTAAAACAGCTGTTCACCACCATCTCTTATCCTCCCCCATCCAAAACCTTGATCTTTTCTACCCCCGCCAATTTCGGTCCCCTTGTGTTTTATACCTCTTTCCCCCCCCCCCCCCCCCCCCGCTCCCCTTCCCACGCCTCCTGCCCCCAAGCCCTCTCCCTCCCACACTTCTCCCTGTTCTCAAATGTTGTGGTTGTGTGCTTCCCCTTCTCTCCCCATCTTGTCTTCCGCTCCCTCTTTTTGTATATTTTGTTTGTCTGGTTGATTTGTTTGTGAAATAAATGTTAGCTCTTTCACGAGCCTCGATTCAGTATACAAAAACAAACAAACAAACAAACAAAAAAAAAACCCTCGACTCTGATTCTGCAACTGGACATGACGGCATCGGCGCACGGGTCCTAAAATCCTGCTCTGCCGCTCTCTCTCACCCTCTCTTTGTTCTATTCACCCTTTCTTTTGCTCAAGGTCATCTGCCATCAGCTTGGAAATCAGCAAACATTACCGCTTTACACAAAAAAGGTGCAAAAACGGATCCTTGCAACTGCAGACCAATCAGCCTTCTCCCAATGATCAGCAAAGTGATGGAATCCATCATTGCTTCGGATATCAAATCTTTTCTCTTCTCCAACCACATTTCCAAGCTGGCCTCCAAAGCCAGTCGCCAACTGGGCATCCTCCGTCGTGCGAGGTCCTTCCTTGGCACAACTGAGCTCCTCATCACATACATGGCTTTCATCGACAGCTCAATGGAATACTGCTCTCCCCTCTGGGCTGGTGCTCCTGCGTCACACCTGGCTCGGCTTCACGTTGTTGAAACCAAAGTTTCAGAATCAATAGAATCTCCCGTGATGAAGCTGATTGCGAGGGTCTTTCACTCTCTCACCACAGGCATGTAGGTGGTCTTTTTGTCTTCTACCGACTCCTATCCGGCCGAGCTCCCCCAGCTCTGTCTGTGCTCTGTCCTCCAAATTTTCCCACAGGTCGCACAAGATCTGCCAGCAACCCTCTTGTGGTGAAATTGCCAAAATCAAGACTTCTGCTCACCTTCACTCTTTCATTCCTCTTTTCACCCGCCTCTGGAACAAACTCCCTCACTCTCTTCAATCCCACTCCTCCCTCCAGGTCTTTCAAACAGCTGTTCAGCACCATCTCTTATCTTCCCCCATCCAAAACCTTGATCTTTTCTACCCCCGTTAATTCACCCCAGATACACTTTGTTGAAATACCAACTTCTTTCCTGGAAGTTCTAGCAGTGTCCATGTGTTTTTAACTCAACTGGACTACCGTGCAGTTGAGTTCATCACATACTGAACCCTCCGGCGTCTGGCGTCTGTCGTTGTCGTTGTCGTCGTCGTCTGTGGTCTCTCGTCCGTTAACTTTTCGACGTTAACACTCCAGCGTCCACAAATATCAACCGATTCTGATCAAACTTGACATGCAGCATCCTTACCGCAAGGACCAGGTTGGTATTACATTTCAGCCCGATCCGTTGAAAAATGGCGGACGTAGGCGACCATTTTGTGTTTTTTTGTTTTTTTTGTTTTTTTGTATACTGAATCGAGGCTCGTGAAAGAGCTGACATTTACTTCACAAACAAATCAACCAGACAAATAAAATATATAAAAAGAGGGAGCGGAAGACAAGAGAATGGGAAGCACACAAACACTTGAGAGCACACAACATTTAAGAGCAGGGAGATGTGTGTGAGGAAGAGGGCTTGGGGGGAGGAGGGGTGGGAAGGGGGGGTTGGGTGGGAGAAGTATAAAACACAAGGACACCAAGGACTTCCAGGACAGAAGTTGGTATTTCAAAAAAGTGGAATTGGGGTGAAATTAGCGGGGATAGAAAAGATCAAGGTTTTGGATGGGGGAAGATAAGAGATGGTGGTGAACAGCTGTTTTAAAGACCTGGAGGGTGGAGTGGGATTGAAGAGAGTGAGGGAGTTTGTTCCAGAGGCGGGAGAAAAGAGGAATGAAGGAGTGAAGGTGAGCAGAGAGTCTTGATTTTGGCAGTTTAACCATAAGAGGGTTGCAGGCAGATCTTGTGCGACCTGTAGGAATATTTGCGGGACAGAGCCCAGAGAGAGCTGGGGGGTGGGGGGGGCAAGGCCAGAGAGGAGTCGGTAGAAGACGGAAAGACCACCAACCTGCCTGCGGTGAGTGAGTGAGAGGTCCTTGGAGTTAGCTTCATCATGGGAGATTCCAATGATTCTGAATGCTTTGCTTTCAACAGCGTGAAGACGAGCTAGGTGTGAGGCAGGAGCATCAGCCCAGAGGGGAGAGCAGTATTCCATTGAGCTGCGGATGAAAGCCTTGTACGTGGTGAGGAGCTCAGGTGTGCCAAGGAAGGACTTCGCACGACGGAGGATGCCCAGTCGGCGATTGGCTTTGGAGGCCAGATTTGAAATGTGGTTTTCCCAGGAAAGATCATGGCAGATAGTGAGACCCAAAAGTTTAAGTGACAGAACTTCTTGGAGAGGATTATTCAGAAAGTGGATGGGAGGGTTGTCCAGTCGGTCTTTTCGGAGAGACATCGTAAGAGTGTGAGATTTGTCAGGATTGAAAGACATGTTCCACTTGTTTGCCCAGTCTGTGATTTTGTCCAGGTCTCCAGAGAGTGACGAGGCTGCAGACTGCCGATCTGAGGGATGAAGAATGGAGCGACAGAGAGTAGAGTCATCAGCAAAGAGATGGAGAGGATTTTCAAGAGAGTCGGAGAGATCATTGATGAAGACCATAAAAAGCACAGGGCCCAGAAACGTTTGGTCATGAACACGACGTTAACACTCTGGCGTCCACAAATATTAACAGATTTTGATCAAACTTAGAAACCAGTCAGGTCAGTTGAGTTCTGCTTCCCTGGAAGCTCTAGTTCACCTCTCCCTCCCCCCCCCCCCCCCCTCCCTTGCCGTTCCTCCTCTCTCCAAGGCCTCTCCCTCCCACAGATCTCCCGATGTCCTTGTTCTCTGCTGTTGTACTTGTGTGCTTCCCTCTCTCTCCCCATTTTGTCTCCCGCTCCCTTTATGTTGTGTATTTATGTTTTAGTTTGTCTTTTTGTGATTAATGTTCGCTCTTACACGAGCCTCGATCTTGTATTCAAAAAATAAATAAATAATTTTTATAAGTAAATACAGTGTTCACTGTGCTCAATGACAAATCGAGCGTGCAGTATTTACTTCACCATTACTGAAACTTAACAGAATCACCGATGTTAGTCGACAACCCATCAATCCGATCTGTAAGTTCATCTGCCGAGCACAGACCGCAGCAACGACCGACGGACGACGAACGGTTCGAATTAAGCGTTTGGAGAAGAGGGCGTTCCGCTCGGGTTTGAGGCTTGAGGTTCCGCTTGGTTCTAAACTCAGTAATCCACCTGGATTGCAAAGGCATTCTCCCTGTTGCTGTGATAGTGTTGAAAGTATTGCTCAATTACACCAAAAACAAAAACTACTTGTTGATGTCAACTCATTCTTTTGCTTCTTTCTTTTTCATTTTCAGATCCATCACCTCCTGAAAATCCCCAAATTTCAACACAAAACTCAACATCTCTCTCCATCTCCTGGACCAACCCAAATGATACAAACCAAGCACGTTATGAATATCTTGTGATGTTGATCATTGACAACATCATGAAAGTAAATGAAACCACAGGGCAAACATACATCACCTTTTCAAACCTCCCTCCTGGCACCGACTACACCGTTTCTGTGTCAACAATCTACAATTACAGAAAAAGCGAAGCTACAGAGATACCTGCTACTACAGGTAGGCATGGAGGATACTTGATTGTAACCATGAAAAATTGAGAAGCTGGAAAATAACTTCCACCCTCAGGGGTATTTTATTTATTTATTTATTCGGATGCAGCCTGTGGCCGATTGGCTGAATCATTTTCTGGGGGCACGGTTGTACTGCTGATGCAATGCCCCCTTACCAGGGAGAACGTTCTCATTTTGCCAACCTTGGAAGAATGATGGGCTGAATTGACCCACCTCGTGCTAATTCGACAACATGACAGGGGCTTGAATTCAAGACCCTAAGATTGTGTGCCACCCCCTTTAACCGTTAAGCCAGCACCAAGGTTCGAGTTTGGACCTGTGGTGTTGGTTTGGAAACGGGGGGGGGGGGGGGGTTCACGTATCAAGAACCAGCCTTGATTTTAGAAAGCGGTTTCCAATTGGGATAAAAGAAAGTTTTAAAATGGGAAACATTGAGTGAGGACAAAGTGGGCGCATGAAGGATTTGCCAACAATTTGATCTGAATATGGAGAAACTTGACATAAATCAACGTCTCGACGCCACCCGAAAAGCCTCTGCCCACAATAAACTTTTACTTATTCTGACCCTAAACCTGGTGTTGGTGTTAAAGGTTAGGGTGCTGGCTTGGGAGTTTCGGGTCCTGAGTTTGAATCCTGGTCGGTCGTTAAGTTAACTCCAGGTGAGGTTGACTCGGCCTGTCATCCTTCCGAGGTTGGCAAAATGAGTACGAGTTTAAAATGAACCATTCGAGTATCCTGTGTCGGAGTGGCGACCCATCCAGGATTGTGCCCCACAGCCAAGAAACTGCTATGGCAGCCATATGCATCTGAAAATGCAGGAGTGGACATCATCATCATTACTCTGATTTTCACCAAAAAACTCAAGATAATTTGACCTCGATATCTAATCCGTACATGTGTCATGGGACATGCACTTCGTTTCGTTAAAATACCATAGCCAATGGTGTCACATGAACAGGGGTTTTCATGCGATCTCTGACCCTTGACCTTTCAGTCGCAAATAATATATATCTTGGATGGATTCACTGATGGAGGTTTGTACATATTTGAAGCAACTTTCACTTAAATCCCGTCAGCTGTTATCAAGCATCACATGTTCACCTGACATGACCTCTGACCTTTGACCTTTTCATGGTGAAGTCTCATCAGTCCGCTTTCCATTCTCATGTATACGTCTACCAAAATCCCATCGCTGCTTCAAAAGTTAGTGTGGCAACATAATTTTTACCTTACGTGACCTCTGGCTTTTGGCCTTTGACCTCTTGACCCCATAATCTTATCGGTTTATCTTTACACCATTATACGTACAGTGCCGACAGAAAGTCTACACCCTCTTTCAATATTTTAACCTTTTGTTACCTTACAGCCTGGAG
This sequence comes from Myxine glutinosa, assembly GCF_964187855.1. Lineage (NCBI taxonomy): Eukaryota > Metazoa > Chordata > Myxini > Myxiniformes > Myxinidae > Myxine > Myxine glutinosa. The sequence continues at coordinate 2,168,176 of NC_136265.1, read as the reverse complement.
TTAAAATGCATTAAATAAGACTTTTTCCACCTTTATCTGCACATCGTAACCTACAACTTCCAAGTGAAAATCGAATTGAACAAATTTCCGAAAATTAATTTAAAACAAGTGGAGCTCCATTCAAAGTACACCGCCCCATTAGTCCAGGGGCCAATACGATATTTTAACAAATTGGTACCACCCAAGGTCAGCAAACAATTTTGGTATTTTTGTCTTCCTGCAGGTTTATAGTTTATATTTTGGGATGATAACCCTGCCTATCTCGTAGCTTAATGATAGTTATCACTCTGTGAACAAACCCACCTCCATGTAATCTGGAAGTTGAATTTTGGGGGAGAGGGAGGGGTACCATTTTTGCTTTTAACCTCAGTTCCACTGAACATATTTTGACAAATTATGATTCATTGTGAAGCTCCATCATACATCTACGCAACTGTAATCCAATTTACACCTTTAATTATCAGGTGACTTCCTCGGAGGTCAAAAGGTCATGATTCATTTGCAAAATCGAAAATTTACCGTGTTTTTGTTTTCAACTGATCTGATTACTGTTTCGTGATATGTAGATGCTGAAATTATTTCACAATGTATATATAGGACATTGTGGATGATTTTAATAACCTAGCATTCACAAAACTTCAACAATTAACTTCACATTAACCCTTTTTATGCAAGCATTGGTTCTTCGATTTCCGAAAAATTTAGTCATTGCCTGTAAACAAACCCGCCCCCATATAAAATGACTGTATATATCATATATTATGACTTCCAGACAATATTTTTGGAAAACCAATGAATATGTCTCCAATGTGTTTTATCATTGACATACCCGCAAGCGTTGGTATAAAGTTACACATTTATAAGAACATAAGCAGGTTAAACAATCATCAGAAAATAAGTAAATAAGTTTCATTATCTCTGTTTCAATTTAAAAAAAACAAAAAACCTTTAGAGGCCATTTTTCCCCGCAAAGCGGGGGTTGGCCTTTTTCGGGCACCGTGGTTGTTGTTGTTTTTGTTGGTCCCCTTTTTGAAGCAATGTTTTACGGCCGGCTGCCCTTCCTGCCGCCAACCCTGTTTGTCGCCTTTTACGACAAACAGGGAATTACCAGTGAACGGGTACTCAATTTGCGGACCTCAGAAGGATGGCAGGCTGAGTCAACCCCCCTGGTGTTAATTCAGCAATCGACCGGGATTCGAACCCAGGATCCTAGGATCCTAAGCTGGCACCTTAGCTGCTAAGCCAACACCAGGATATGTTTCAATGGGTGGGGGCGGAGATGAGATCACTTCCGCTTAGTAACGGCGTCACGTGCCCTAGAGCGATGAAAACAATCACGCCGCGCGCTTGCAGTGTGTGTGCTTTGTGCTTGCAGACTTGCGCAGTAAAGTGCTAGATTTTGTGTTGTTGCAACGGTTTAACTTACGACTTTCGTCACATACTACTGGCCACTTGTATCAGCATGTCTTAGAACTATTTTGACAATCTTCCAAGCGAAGCTAAAGAGAGATACGAGACCAAATGATCGGCAATTGGCCTTGCAATTTGTCCATACCGGTTACCGGCAAGTGCGTGGATCAACGACCCGACGGCGCAGCCGGATGTTCAGTTCGCGGATGTGTACATGTACCTCACGAACACACCAGGTATGAAAGTACATCCCGGTACTTTCACCCTCTGACACCTGACAACCGAACGGCCGATGAAAGCAAACACGCATAGCGATGCGTACGTACATGTTTATGCATGCGCGATACACACAACAGTTACTTACTTATATTTTCAGTAGCTGTGATGTAATGAAAATACTAACTGAAGTTAAAAGTAACAGTTTATATTTAAACTTACCCAGCCATGCAAGTGCAGTGGGCAGCTTGCACGACTCCGTCACTGTTTGTGGCTAGCAATGGGCGATGTGAAGCGGCATTAGCCCGCTGTGATTGACGTACATCAGCTTTCAAGATAATCAACCCTGTTGCAGACTTGACATGATGTACTGTCTGCACGAAGCCAGCAGTGAAGTACCGATGGGCCTCCAGTGACTTATAAGCCTATTGCTGTAAGCTATAAGTTGTTGCTGTATATAAGTTGTATAGCTGTTACTATAAGCTGCCCACCCACTGCACTTGCATAGCTGGGTAAGTTTAAATATAAAACTATTACTTTTAACTTCAGTTAGTATTTTCATGACATCACAGCTACTGAAAATATAAGGAAGCAACTGTTGTGTGTATCGCGCATGTATAAACATGTACGCACGCATTGCTACGCGTGTTTGCTTTAATCGGCCGTTCGGTTGTCAGGTGTCAGAGGGTGAAAGTACCCGGATGTACTTTCATACCTGGTGTGCTCGTGAGGAACATGGACAGATCCGCGAACTGAACATCCGGCCAGGCCGTCGGGTCGTTGATCCACGCACTTGCCGGTAACCGGTATGGACAAATTGCAAGGCCAATTGCCGATAATTTGGTCTCGTATCTCTCTTGAGCTTTGCTTGGAAGATTGTCAAAATAGTTGTAAGACATGCTGATATAAGTGGCCAGTAGTATGTGACGAAAGTCGTAAGTTAAACCGTTGCAACAACACAAAATCTAGCACTTTCCTGCGCAAGTCTACAAACACAAAGCATACACACTGCAAGCGCGCGGCGTGATTGTTTTCATCGCTCTAGGGCACGTGACGCCATTACTAAGCGGAAGTGACATCACTCCGCCCCCACCTATAATGTACAAAAATATTCAAATTGTCTAATAAGCCATTGTACTTGTTGTGAACACCATCTAGGTAATGCTCATACATTACAATCTTGTTATTTGAAGTGCGTTTAGACTACAAACAGTTTCCTTCATGTCATTGGGACAAACTCAGTCGGTGTCACAATCGTCCACATCACTGTCATGCAGCTCTATTTGTTCTAGTTAATTTGCTTGGTCGCTGCAGGTTTGAAGCTTACACATGTGTGTGCATTTCAGACCATTTCCAAGGCATGTGCAGATTCGTAATTTGCATGATCGTACACATGAGCAGGATAGCAGGTCCAACACAGCCTCTGGTGCAGGTGTACCTCGCATCCACTCAATGGCCAGATCCCCATCATGAATCTTCCATCCATGAGCCATTGGATCGGGTACACGAGGATTGCACTCCAAACACCTCTGCCAGATTGCAGCCTGATAGTTTGCTCGTGAGGCATGCATGAAAAGACAATCTTCTCAAGGGGGAAGCTGACTGGAGTCAACTTCTCCACGCCTTGCACGAAACAGCTGGTAGCGAAGCTTGTTGACTTGAGTTGTGTTTGTGGAAGGCAAATACATCCGACATGTTACTTCCTGAAGCTTTCCAAATCGTTCATCAGAGACCTCCCAGGACCTTCCCAACTCTCTGAATGTGTCTTGAGAGGTCTTGTTAGTCTTCAGTTGTTTGAACATGGCCGACTTTCCATGCCCAGTGAAAGCACTGACTGTATCACAGCCCGTAAATGAGTGCATTCCAATCAGAGCAGCACAGACATTATCTCCGAGTGCATGACTTAGCTTGCTGATGTCAGTGAACCTTGTGCGGTTCTTGGTGCCACATTTCTGGAACATGGGACATGGAATTCTCTTGCTGACTCCAATGCTTATAATCATTACATCTGTGTCCTCTGCTGTGACTACGATACCCTTGTAGCCTGATTCAGCTGCATGTAGAGCATGGAGTAGAAGACGGGTGTCTGCTTCTTCCTGGGTACTTGATAGCCCCGGAACCTCCTCCCATCGTTCCCTTGTGAGCTTGAAACAGACATCCTCACAGGTAACATACAGATCTTTTTCCTTGATCTCCTCAAGTTGACCTTTCCATTCTTCCACAAAGAACCTGATGAGGTGTGTTTTGTTTTTCGAGCTACACAAAAGCTTCCTCCACTGGTGAATATTGTGGCCAGGCGCAATGCTCCTTAGCTCAATACCTGAATCTGCGCCTCTCTTTGCTCTCTCCAAATCTTTCATGGACATCTCTCTATATACATCAAAGATAACATCAATGCGCTTGCTCTGACCACCTTCATGGATAACTTGAGCCAATACTGATTCTGCCAGTTGGGAGAACGTTTTGTCTTTCCCCTTCATCTTTTGGACCAGGCTCATTCCATCTATCAGAGTGGCTGAAGGTTGAGGGATTATTTCTGCTGGTGAGACATGCTTCTCCAACACCCTGGCAAGAGCAGCCTTGTTGGTCTTACAAAGAGACCCATCAATGTTGGCTCGGGCCCAAGGCAAAGGTCCAAGCGGTGGGCTAAAACTTCACCCATGTGCAGCTGCCTGCTTTCTGCAACAAGAATCATCTGCCCAAACAGCTTCCTATCAGCCTTGAGGATAACTTCCTTTCTGTTGCCAAGGGTACGTGATTTCTTGCCAATGTCTGAGAATGTTTTCAGCTTCTTCTTTGTAATCCTGTCATGAAACTTTATGGCTGGACTGTCTGACTCCATCCTCGCTTGTTTGAAATCTTCATAAGCGTCTTTACCTATTTGGTGGGCTTCAATGAGGTTTTCAGCAACATCTGGAGGTGCAGCAATGCCAGTCGACAAACTGACAATGTCTTCATGGTCAGGATCGAAAGGACTGATCCAGCTGGACTCCATCATTTCAACAAGTGACTGAATATCAGCTTCATCCTTCCTGATTCTTGGTAATTGTAGATCAGGATTACTAAAGTTGGAGTCATTCTCACCAATCATGTCCTGATCCTGCAAGATCCTCCAAGGAAAGCAAGGCATCAGACATATTTCATTTAGCATTTACGAGTCACAATATTATTTTAGTATCACAATGCCCTATTTAAAGCAGGTTTCACATTTGTACAGACAATGACAAAAAAATTCGGAAATCGAAGAAATAATGCTTGCATAAAAAGGGTAACATAGGGTTAATTGTTGCAGTTTTGTGAATGATGTGTTATTTTAAATCATCTACAATGTCTTATCTATACATTATGAAATAATTTCAGCATCTACATATCACGAAATAGTAATCAGATCAGTTGAAAAGAAAAACACTCTTGATTTTCGATTTTGCAATTTAAACATGACCTTTTGACCTCTGGGAAAGTCACCTGACAACTAAAGATGAAAATATAATACAGTTGTGTAGATATATGATGTAGCTTCGCAATGAATTATGTTTTGTTGAAGTATGTTCAGTAGAACTGAAGTTATAAGCAAAAATGGTACCCCTCTCCCCTAAAATTCAACTTCCAGATTACATGGAGGTGGGTTTGTTTACAGAGTGAAAACTATCATTAAGATACGAGATAGGCAGGGGTATCATACCAAAATATAAACTAGAGACATGAAGGAAGACAAAAATACCAAAATTGTTTGCTGATCTTGGGGGGTACCAAAATCTGTATTGGCCCCTGGACTACATGCCAAATAAATAAATAAATAAATAACACCCTCCAGCGCGGCATTGCCGGGACGCCTTTGGTGACACCGCCATGCAGCACATAGACACTGTATTGGGAGGGACAGGTGTACAATAACTTATTGATGGATTGCGAAAATAAAATCAATAAATAATGATCGTAAAATAATTTCTTAATCAATCGGCTAATAGCATATCTCAACCACTGGTGTTTCGTTTGAAGGTGTATCTTTTTGAAAATTAATTTAAAAAGTCATTAATCGAAAAAATAAACAATTAATTGATTAATCAATAAATAATACATTGGTTAATTAATTAAATCAATAAATCAAAAATACTTCAGAGCCACAACACTTGGTCATTGTCGTGTCCGAATATCAGCTTCCTCGCTCAAAAGGTGCCCGAGATATTGCCCAGATGAGATAGAAAATAAAAAAGTGATTAATAACGAAATAAATATAAAGTAAAGGTAAAATAATTAAATTCTTAATCAATTGGCCAATACAATACCTAAAGCAACACTGTTTCATCAGAATCTGCAATTTAGAAAAAATTAAGTCGGTCATTAATCGAATAATTAAATAATTAATCGATGAATCAATTAAACAATAAATGAAAAGTACAATTTACAGCCAAATGACGGTCATTGTCGTGTCCAAGTATCAGCTTATACAGTCTGATATATATCAGCTTATGCAGTATATAAATATCCTATCGCTTAAAAATCAGCTTATAAATATCTTATCGCAAAAGGTGCCTGAGATATTGCTCAGATGAGAAAGAAAATAAATAAGTGATTAATAAACTGATACTAATTAACTAATTAATCAATTAATTGATTCATCAAAAAACAAAAAATACCATTTTTGCCAAAGCAAGTGCTCACTATTGTGCTGAAATGTCAGCTTCCCAGCTCAAAGGATGGATTCCTCCAGTGGGCTGTTCTGCCTTTTCACCAGAGCCAATGAGAATGACAATGTCTGCCATTCCCCTTCACACAGACACAACAGACACAGACTGTATCATCCCAACTGTCTACCCTCAGGACAAGTGTGTGTCTATCCTCAGGAGAGCCAGGAAACAATATATCTCTACTCTCAAGACTGAACTCTCAAACCTGTCTCCCTCCTCCAAATCTTGGTGGCGTCTGGTCAAATCTGTTTCTGGTGTTTGTTCCCCCTCCATCCCCTCCCTTACCTCAAATAGATACACAGCTGACTCCACACGTGAAAAAGATGAATGCCTCAACTCTGTGTTTGCCTCAAAATCTTGTGTCCCAAACCCATCCCTCTCTGTACCCAGAGTGGCGTTTTGTACCCAAACCCACCCAGAGTGGCATCCCTCTCAAACCAATCTTGGTGGCGTCTGGTCAAATCTGTTTCTGGTGTTTGTTCCCCCTCCATCCCCTCCCTTACCTCAAATAGAAACACAGCTGACTCCGCACGTGAAAAAGATGAATGCCTCAGCTCTGTGTTTGCCTCAAAATCTTGTGTCCCAAACCCATCCCTCTCTGTACCCAGTCATACCCAGATGCGCCTGGAGGTGTCCTTCTGTGTGTGGTGTCCTTCTGAGGTGAGGTGTGTGGTGTGTCCTTCTAAGGTGTCCTTCTCTCCTGACAAGGTGGAGAAGTTTCTGTCACCCCTCGACTCTGATTCTGCAAATGAACATGACGGCATCGGCCCACGGGTCCTAAAATCCTGCTCTGCCGCTCTATCTCACCCTCTCTCTGTTCTCTTCACCCTCTCTTTTGCCCAAAGTCATCTGCCATCAGCTTGGAAATCAACAAACATTACTGCTTTACACAAAAAATGTGCAAAAACAGATCCTTGCAACTACAGACTAATCAGTCTTCTCCCAATTATCAGCAAAGTGATGGAATCCATCATTGCTTCAGACATCAAATCTTTCCTCTTCTCCAATGGCTTGATCTCTGATCGACAATTTGGTTTCAGACCAGGTCACTCTACTCTGGACATGCTGCTTCTGCTGTCTCAACAATGGATGGAGGTCCTCAATGCCAAACAGGAAATCAGAGCTGTCTCCCTTGACATAGACATATCACGTGCCTTCGATACAGTCTGGCACCCCGCTCTGCTCATCGAACTCTCCTCCTATGGTATCCATGGAAATCTCCACGCATGGCTTGCGGACTTCCTCTCTGCTCGTCGTCTACGTGTGGCCCTGAATGGGTTTCTCTCATCTCCCCTTCCTGTTGAGGCTGGAGGTCCTCAAGGCAGTGTTCTGGGCCCTGTGCTTTTTCTGCTCTTCATCAATGATCTCTCACCCAGTGTGTACCCTGGATAAGAATAGGTACGCCGTATCCCTGCGTGTCGTAAGAGGCGACTAAGAGGGTTGGCGTCAGGAAGGGCATCCGGCCATAAAAACATTGCCTCAAAAAGAGAACCATGACAATTACAACTACATGTGGGCAGGGTACAGCCCGAAGTGGAGATCGGTTTCTGAGGTTTGGGACATGGAATGTAGGGACAATGACTGGGAGATCAGGAGAAGTGGTGGAAGTATTGGTCAGAAGAAGAGTGGACATATGTTGTGTGCAAGAGACGAGATGGAAGGGAAGTGGTGTGAAAATGGTGAAGGGTAGGCAAGGAGAGAAATACAAGTTTGTGTGGCAAGGGTGCCTGGAGGGTGTGAATGGTGTTGGTGTCCTGTTTTCTGAGGAGTTTGTAGACAGTGTGGTGAGTGTGACTAGAGTGAGTGATAGGTTGATGATGGTGAAAATGATGATTGGAAAGCTCTTGGTGAACGTCATCTCGGGATATGCTCCGCAGGTTGGTCGAAGCGATGAAGAGAAGGACAAGTTCTGGTGTGCGATAGAGATGCTGATGGAAAACGTGAAAGATGAGGAAGTTGTTGTGGTAGGAGGAGACCTAAATGGACATGTGGGAAGGAGTATGGATGGTTTTGACGGAGTTCATGGGGGTTACGGATATGGTGTGAGAAATAGAGAAGGTGAAAGGATTTTGGAGTTTGCTGATGGAGCTGATTTGTTGATTTGTAATACTCAGTTCCAGAAAGAGGATAATAAGCTTGTTACATACACGTCAGGTGGGTCGACGACAACCGTTGACTACCTGATGGTGCGTAGGCGAGATAGGGGGCACCTCCGGGACACAAAGGTGATCCCGGGGGAGGAGGCTGTTTCACAGCACCACTTGGTTGTCTGCGACGTAAGGGTGAAAGGTGCGAGGAGAGCTCGCCGGGTGAAGTACCAACCGAGAATGAAGGTGTGGAGGTTGAAAGAGGTAACAGTAAGGGAGGCATTAAAAGAGAGGCTGAGTAGGGTCGAGGATGATGTGGTTGAGCTTGAAAGTGGATGGATGTCAATGAAAGCTAGTCTGTTGGGAGCCGTTGGTGAGGTATGTGGATGGACAAAAGGACCGCCGAGGCACTCGGAAACATGGTGGTGGGATGATGAAGTTGGAACGAGGATTGACGAGAAGAGGAAGAAGTTCAAGGAGTGGCAGAAGGCGAAGGGTACGGGAGCAGAAAGAGCAGAGCATGAAAGTTATAAGGCAGCCAGGAAGGCTGCAAAGAAAGAGGTAGCAAAGGCGCAGGAGGCATGTAGGAAAATGTTCTGAGAACGCTTGGATTCGGAAGAGGGTCAGAAAGCAGTATTCAGGATTACAAAGCAGATAGCGAAAGAGAGGTGTGATGTGATGGGGGTGAGTTGCTTGAAGGATGAAGTAGGACAAATCGTTGTCGACCCAGATGGAATTAAAGGAAGATGGAAAAGATATATGGAAATGCTGTTGAATACAGAGAATGAATGGGATGGCAACATAGAGAGTAACCCAGTTTTAGGACCGGCAGAGAAGATAACTGAGAAGGAAGTTGAGGAAGCGATAAAAGCAATGAAGGGTAGAAAAGCGGGAGGGCCGACGGCAGTTGTGGGAGATATGTTGAAGGCAGCAGGAAGTTGGGGTGTGAAGAGAATGACAGAGATCTGTAAACTGGTGGTGAAAGAAGGCCGCATTCCAGTGATTTGGGAACTGAGTACCCTCGTCCCTCTATACAAGGGGAAAGGTGACCCTCTGGAGTGTGGCTCGTACCGAGCGAAAAAGTTATTGGAGCATGGAATGAAGGTATTGGAAAGGGTGTTGGAGAGGAGGATAAGGAAGAAAGTGAAGATCGACGAAATGCAGTTTGGATTCATGCCAGGAAGAGGAACGACAGACGCGCTTTTCATTGTGAGGCAGTTGCAGGAGAAGTACATGGAGAAGAGGAAGAAGTTGTTTCTTGGGTTTGTTGATCTGGAGAAAGCATTCCATCGGGTTCCACGCAAAGTATTGACATGGGCATTGAGGAAGTTAGGAGTGGAGGAATGGTTGATCAGAGTAGTGATGGCAATGTACAAAAGAGCGCGCACAGCTGAAAGGACGAAGGACGGGAACAGTGGTGAGTTTGAGGTGAAGATGGGAGTGCATCAGGGGTCGGTACTAAGTCCACTACTATTTGTTGCTGTGATGGAGGTGCTGGCTCAGAACGTAAAGGAGGGTTTACTGTGGGAGTTGTTGCATGCAGATGATGTGGTGTTGATTGCGGAAAGTATGGATGGACTGAAGGAAAAGATGAACACGTGGAAGGAATGTATGGAGACAAAAGGTCTGAAGGTGAATATCGGAAAGACGAAGGTGATGGCAAGTGGTAAAGCATGTGGTGAGGTGGAAAGAACTGGGAAGTGGCCCTGTGCTGTGTGTAGGAAGGGTGTCGGAGTGAACTCCATTCAGTGTACAATGTGCGCTGAGTGGGTTCATCAAAAATGTAGTGGTCTGAGAGAGTCATTAACCAGTGTGGCAGCTACATTCAAATGTAAGGTGTGCACAGAGGGAGCTGCAGATGGAGGAAATGTTGAGTTGGATCTTGGAGACGGCGTGAAGCTGGAAGGTGTGAAAACATTTTGCTACCTCGGAGACATGCTGAATGGAGAAGGTGGATCAGACTCGGCAACGGTTGCTCGAGTGAGATGTGCATGGAAGAAGTTTCGGGAATTGAGTGGCGTGCTGATGATGAGGGGAGTGTCGTTGAAGCTGAAGGGAAAGGTGTATGCTGCATGTGTGAGAAGTGTTATGATTTATGGGAGCGAGACATGGGTAATGAACGTAGAGCAGCAACGAAGGTTGGAAAGGGTGGAAATGCAAATGGTTCGACGGATGTGCGGAGTATCGTTGAGAGAGAGGAAGACAAATGATGAATCGCGAAAGATGATGGGAATAGAGCCTGTGATTGATGCTGTGAAGAGGAACAGGTTGAGATGGTTTGGTCATGTGTTGAGGAAGGATGAAAGTGACTGGTTGAGAAGAGTGATGGAAATGAATGTAGAAGGAAGTAGAAGACGGGGAAGACCGAGAAAGTCTTGGCTAAAGATGGTGGAAGAAGAAATGCGGGCAAGGGGGTTAACAAGGAGAGATGCAGAAAATAGGGCAAAATGGAGAAGATTGTCATGGGGACCGCAAGGCTAACCCCCGCTCTAGCAGGGAAAATGGCCTTTTAAAATGCATGTTGTGTTGTTGTATCAATGATCTCTCTGACTCTCTTGAAAATCCTCTCTATCTCTTTGCTGATGACTCCACTCTCTGCCGCTCCATTCCTCATATTTCAGATCGGCAGTCTGCAGCCTCCTCACTCTCTGCAGACCTGGACAAAATCACAGACTGGGCAAACAAGTGGAACATGTCTTTCAATCCTGACAAATCTCACACTCTTACGATGTCTCGCCGAAAAGACCGACTGCACAACCCTCCCATCCACTTTCTGAATAATCCTCTCCAAGAAGTTCTGTCACTCAAGCTTTTGGGTCTCACTATCTGCCATGATCTTTCCTGGGAATACCACATTTCAAATCTGGCCTCCAAAGACAGTCGCCGACTGGGCATCCTCCGTCGTGCGAAGTCCTTCCTTGGCACACCTGAGCTCCTCACCGCATACAAGGCTTTCATCCGCAGCTCAATGGAATACTGCTCTCCCCTCTGGGCTGGTGCTCCTGCCTCACACCTAGCTCGTCTTCACGCTGTTGAAACCAAAGCATTCAGAATCATTGGAATCTCCCGCGATGAAGCTAACTCCAAGGGCCTCTCACTCACTCACTCACCGCAGGCAGGTTGGTGGTCTTTCCGTCTTCTACCGACTCCTCTCTGGCCTTGCCCCTCCAGCTCTCTCTGGGCTCTGTCCCGCAAATATTCCGACAGGTCGCACAAGATCTGCCTGCAACCCTCTTATGGTTAAACTGCCAAAATCAAGACTCTCTGCTCACCTTCACTCCTTCATTTCTCTTTTTCTCCCACCTCTGGAACAAACCCCCTCACTCTCTTCAATCCCACTCCTCCCTCCAGGTCTTTAAAATAGCTGTTCACCACCATCTCTTATCTTCCCCCATTCAAAACCTTGATCTGTTCTACCCCCACTAATTTCACCCCAAAACCTCTTTTTTGAAATACCAACTTCTTTCCTGGAAGTCCTCGGTGTCCTTGTGTTTATACTTCTCCCACCGCCCCCCCCCCCTTCCCACGCCGCCTCCCCCCAAGCCCTCTCCTTCCCACACATTCCCGATGTCCCTCACAAATGTTGTGTTTGTGTGCTTCCCCTTCTCTCCCCATCTTGTCTACCGCTCCCCTTTTTATACACTTTGTTTGTTTGTCTGTTTGATTTGTTTGTGTGATAAATGTTAGCTCTTTCACGAGCCTCGATTATGTATACACGCACAAAAAAAAATAATTGCCCGGGCACCTTTGGTGATACCACCGTGCAGCACACAGAGACGGTATTGGGAGGGTCAGGTGTACCATAATTAATTGATGGATTGCGTTATTAAAATCAATAAATATTAATCATAAAATAATTTCTTAATCAATTGGCTAATGGCATATCTCAACCACTGGTGTTTCGTTTGAAGGTGTATCTTTTTGAAAATCTTACTATAATTCAGCAAATGTCTGTCTGTCTGTCCATTTGAAGGTACCGTAAAAACTGCCAAACCGATCGCAAAGATATTTTGGGTGGATAATCCTGGGATCCCCAGGAGTAAAATAGGCTATTTCGTTTTCCCAATTACAGCTTTACTCTCCAGCATTCTCAGGTTTGGACTCCCGCATAACATTCGCGTTTGCATGACGTTCATTGTGACGTCTTCTTTCGTCGAGCAACGGTACCCACCCTATGGGCGGGGCTTCAATTGGGAGACCCAAATGAAAAGGCTAAATATCGGAAATTGAAGCCTTTTTTTCTTTTAAACGGTTTATATAAACATCCTTCATGTGGAAACGTCATGCGGGAGCAAGTATCAGCAGGATGTGGCAGTGTGGGAGTCCACGTTTTCACCGATCGCTGCAGCGTGTTCCACACAAACGGCGGATGTGGCATGAAGGAGGATCTGCACTTCGGCATGAAGGAGGATCAGCTCTAACAGATCGCTGTCTCCATCGATCTTGCCAAGGCCGTAACACCTATCGGCTCAAAATCCTTTTAACTGTTGATTTGGTACAGTTACACGTTTCTTGAATTTGGTACACGTGTCGGGAGTACATACGACATGGGGATTGTGAACATGATTATCGATCACGATTCACGATCACGATCATCACGATCATCACGATCATAGTGTATCGATCACGATTTGAAACACGATGGAATAATATTTACCGACATGAACAGTGATGTGGCTTTTATTGAAATTTTAAAGTAAAGATACAGTTTAGATTTTGATGATTTGCGTGTGATAAGATTCAACGGATGTTTATAACATTCGCATTCGTTTATAACATTCGCGTTCAACGGACTCACTGGCATGTCCGAATATCAGCTTCCCAGCTCGAAAGGTGCCCGAGATATTGCCCAGATGAGATAGAAAATAAATAAATGAAAAACAAGTACAGATACTTTCAAAGTACACCGCCCCCTTGCCAAATAATTAAATATCCTACAGCACGGCATTGCCGGGGCGCCTCTGGCGCCCGGCAATACCGCAGTGCAGCTCATTGAGGCTGCATTGGGAGGGAGAGGTGTACGCTAATTGATCAATTAATTGTATAATTAAAATAAATAAAAGATTATCACAAAATATTTTCTTAATCAATTGGCTAATAGCATAACTAAACCACTAGTGCTTCATCCGAAGATGTATCTTTTAGAAATTTAATTAAATCAGTCATTAATAAAAAATTAAATAATTAATTGATTAATCAATAAATAATTAATCAATTAATCAATAAATAATTAATCGATTAAATGATTAATCAATCAATCAAAAATATCCTTGACAGCCACATCACTTGGTCACTGTCATGTCCAAATATTAGCTTCCCAGCTCAAAAGGTGCCTGAGATATTGGCCAAATGAGAAAGAAAATAAATAAATGATTAATAATGAAAATAAATAAATAATAATCATTAAAAATTGAAATTATTAATCAATTCAGTCATAGAACACATAAACCACCACCATTTCATCAGAATCTGTAACTAAAAAAAAAATTTTTTAGTCATTAATCGAATAATTAAATAATTAATCGATTAATTGATTAACTGATTAATTAACAAGTACAGATACATTCAAAGTACACCGCCCCATGCCAAATAATTAAATATGCTGCAGCGCGGCATTGCCGGGGCGCCTCCGGCACCCGGCAATACCACAGTGCAGCTCATTGAGGCTGCATTGGGAGGGAGAGGTGTACACTAATTGATTGATTAATTGTATAATTAAAATCAATAAAAGATTATCACAAAATATTTTCTTAATCAATTGGCTAATAGCATAACTAAACCACTAGTGCTTCATCCGAAGATGTATCTTTTAGAAATTTAATTAAATCAGTCATTAATAAAAAATTAAATAATTAATTGATTAATCAATAAATAATTAATCAATTAATCAATAAATAATTAATCGATTAAATGATTAATCAATCAAAAATATCCTTGACAGCCACATCACTTGGTCACTGTCATGTCCAAATATTAGCTTCCCAGCTCAAAAGGTGCCTGAGATATTGGCCAAATGAGAAAGAAAATAAATAAATGATTAATAATGAAAATAAATAAATAATAATCATTAAAAATTGAAATTATTAATCGATTCAGTCATAGAACACATAAACCACCACCATTTCATCAGAATCTGTAACTAAAAAAAAAAAAATTTAGTCATTAATCGAATAATTAAATAATTAATCGATTAATTGATTAACTGATTAATTAACAAGTACAGATACATTCAAAGTACACCGCCCCATGCCAAATAATTAAATATGCTGCAGCGTGGCATTGCCGGGGCGCCTCCGGCACCCGGCAATACCACAGTGCAGCTCATTGAGGCTGCATTGGGAGGGAGAGGTGTACACTAATTGATTGATTAATTGTATAATTAAAATCAATAAAATATTATCACAAAATATTTTCATAATCAATTGGCTAATCGCATAACTAAACCACGAGTGCTTCATCCGAAGATGTATCTTTTAGAAATTTAATTAAATAAGTCATTTATAAAAAATTAAATAATTAATTGATTACTCAATAAATAATTAATCGATTAATCAATAAATAATTAATAGATGAAATGATTAATCAATAAATCAAAAATATCCTTGATAGCCACATCACTTGGTCACTCATGTCCAAATATTAGCTTCCCAGCTCAAAAGGTGCCTGAGATATTGGCCAAATGAGAAAGAAAATAAATAAATGATTAATAATGAAAATAAATAAATAATAATCATAAAAAAATTAAATTATTAATCAATTTGGTCAGAGAACACATAAACTACCACTATTTCATCAGAATCTGTAACTTTAAAAAAAAAAATTTTTTGGCATTAATCGAATAATTAAATAATTAATCGATGAATTGATTAATTAATAAATCAAAAATAGCCTTTGCAGCCAAATCACCTGGTCATTGGCATGTCCAAATAACAGCTTCCTAACTCAAAAGGTGCCTGAGTTAATGATCAGAAGAGAAAGGAAATTTGATTAATTAAATAAGTACTTAATTAATCGCTAATAATTAAATAACTCCTCAATTTATTGATTATTCAAAAAACAAAAAATAACGTTTTTGACAAAGGACTTGCTCACTATTGTGCCGAAATTTCAGCTTCCTAGCTCAAAGGATGGCTGAGATATCGCCCGGACAACCAAACAAACAAGAAAGCAAGAAAACAAGAAACCAAGAAAACAAACAAACAAACAAACAACCAGAGTGAAAACTGAGTACTCTCTTTCAGCATGCGTCACTGCCGAGCCCCCTTCGGTGCCCGGCAATGACGATTTGCAATGCCTGGAGATGGCATAGGAAAAGAGCGGTGTACAACAAACAAACAACCAGAGTGAAAACTGAGTACTCTCTTTCAGCGTGCGTCACTGCCGAGCCCCCTTCGGTGCCCGGCAATGACGATTTGCAATGCCTGGAGATGGCATAGGAAAGGAGTGGTGTACAATTAATAATGAAAATAAATAAATAATAATCATTAAAAAAAAAATTATTAATCAATTCGGTCAGAGTTGGTCAGGTCAATTCAGGTCAGGTCAGGTCAGGTCAAATTCGGTCAGGTCAATTCGGTCACCACCATTTCATCAGAATCTGTAACTTCAAAAAAACAAAAAAACATTGTCATTAATTGAATAATTAAATAATTAATCGATTAATTGATTAATTGATTAATTAATAATTGATTAATCAATAAATCAAAAATATCCTTGATAGCCACATCACTTGGTCACTCATGTCCAAATATTAGCTTCTGAGCTCAAAAGGTGCCTGAGATATTGGCCAAATGAGAAAGAAGATAAATAAATGATTAATAACGAAAATAAATAAATAATAATCATAAAAAAATGAAATTATTAATCAATTCGGTCAGAGAACACAAAAACCACCACCATTTCATCAGAATCTGCAACTTAAAAAAAAAAAAAATTTGGTCATTAATCAAATAATTAAATAATTAATCGATTAATTGATTAATTAATAATTGATTAATCAATAAATCAAAAGTATCCTTGATCGCCACATCACTAGCGTTCGGGAAAATTTTTTTGGCATTAATCGAATAATTAAATAATTAATCGATTAATTGATTAATTGATTCATTAATAATTGATTAATCAATAAATAAAAAATATCCTTGATAGCCACATCACTTGGTCACTCATGTCCAAATATTAGCTTCTGAGCTCAAAATTGATTGGAGGTCTCGTCTCTTCAAAGCTGTCCATGCGCGCTCGCTTTCGAAGTTAAGTAACTTTTCACAATTGTGTTTTTTGTCGAAACTGTATCTTTCTCTCGGTGTATGTACCTATTGGGGTGTCTTTAATAGTATTCTTGGTGTTGGTTTTTCATATTTGTGTACAGAATCGTCGGTCTTTCGTATCGCGTATTCTGAGGCCTAAGTAAAGTACTAGGCTACCGTGTCCGACCTTGGCTTGAGGCTTTGTTTTTGTCTCAGCGGTTCTCCGATCGCGCTGCAATTACTTTCCGGTCTCTGTTTTTCACGGTCTTTTCACCCCATACTTCCTTGTTTTAAAATCTCCTCAAAAAAAAAAAAAACCAAAAATATTTCCTTCTGTTCTTATTCGTTTATTCGTTCTTATTTGTTCGTTTGTTCTTCGACCACGTTGCTTGTGATCACGTGATCACGTTGTTAAAAAATGTCTAATCTGTCCCCTGAAGACCTGTATTCAGTCATATTCTATAACACCTTTTTCTTCTTCTTCCATAAAAGGATGCTTTCGACTTGCTCACCAAATCTATTCATTCCAAAAAAAAATTCCATCTCTTATAGTGCATCTTTCATTCATTCCCTAAACTCTCCAGCACTCCATCCTCCCTCCAGCGTCCTCAAACGTATTTTTGACTCGAATGTCTCAAGAAACCCATTTTGCAATAAATGTTCGTTTCCCATTAATCGTACACTTTTCAAAATCCAATCTCACTCTTCCCCTCCAAATCTTCCCCATCACCCCTTCCCTCCAAAACCTCCCCATCACCCCTCCCCTCCAAAACTTCCCCCACCCCTCCCCTCTAAATCTACCCCCTTGCCCCTCCCCTCCAAATCATCCCCATCACCCATCTCTTTCAAATCTTCCCCCTTGCCCCTCCCCTCCAAATCTTCCCCATCGCCCCTCCCCTCCAAATCTTCCCCATCGCCCCTCCCCTCCAAATCTTCCCCATCGCCCCTCCCCTCCAAATCTTCCCCATCACCCACCCCTTTCAAATCTTCCCCCTTGCCCCTCCCCTCCAAATCTTCCCCATCACCCATCCCTTTCAAATCTTCCCCCTTGCCCCTCCCCTCCAAATCTTCCCCATCACCCCTTCCCTCCAAAACTTCCCCATCACCCCTCCCCTCCAAAACTTCCCCATCACCCCTCCCCTCTAAATCTACCCCCTTGCCCCTCTCCTCCAAATCATCCCCATCACCCATCTCTTTCAAATCTTCCCCCTTGCCCCTCCCCTCCAAATCTTCCCAATCACCCATTCCTTTCAAATCTCCCCCCACACCCCTCCCCTCCGAGACTCTCCCTCGCTCCTCCCCTCCTAGACTCCCCTCTCACCCCTCCTCCTCAAAGCGTCCTCCCCGCTTCTTCCCCCTTCCAACTTTCACCTTCATCTTCCTCAACCTTCTGCCTCGCTCTTCCCCCTCATCAAATAACACCTCACTGCGCCTCTCCCAATTACCATCAAACCTTTTGTCCACCCCATTCTTCCCTTTCTCCAAGCTATTCTGTAATCTCTGACACACCTTCAACAGCTCTCCCTACCTCTTCCTCCTCTTCCACATCTTACCCTACTGCTCCCCCCCCCCCCCCCCCCCCCCCACTGTTCTGTATCCGATGCTCCCCCTTCCTCTTCCTTAACAGTATGGACCTCAAACATCCGGGGCCTTCGCTCAAACTTGTCTAATCTCTCCATACAGGTTGCTTCTGACAAACCAGACGTGATCTGCTTAACAGAAACTTTCCTCCTTCATGATGTCTCTGATTCCTTGGTATCTCTCCCAGGTTACTCCCTCCTCCGGTATGATAGACCTGAGCCTCGTCCTGGAGGTGGGGTTGCTATCTTTATAAAAAACTCTCTTCCTCACTCGCCCTGCACTGCCCTCTCTCCACCTCACCCCCAGGAATACCTTTGGCTACGGCTTCCCCTTCGCTCCCACCTTTTGTTCATATGTGTGTTGTACCGTCCACCAAACAGTGATGACTCCATCTACATCTCGCTGTCTGTAAATATGGACCAACTTCTATCTACCCATCCCAACTCTCTCTTCCTCATATGTGGTGATTTCAACTGTCACCATGCCAGTTGGCTGGGTGTGGGTACCTCTCTCACCAGCCATGGCTCTTCAGCAAAGGACTTCTGTGACTCACTGGGACTGACACAATTTGTCAATTTCCCGACCCGGATTTCAGTCAACGGAGCATCTTCTCTTCTGGACTTGGTTATGATTAACTTCCCTGAAAAGGTCTGCTGCTCTTCTTCTCCTCCAATCGGCTCTTCTGATCATGTGCTTGTTAAAGTGGACATCTCTCTGACCATTCTCAGAGAGCCTCCTCAGCGTCGACGAGTCTGGCATTTCACTCAGGCCAACTGGCATGGTCGTCAAGCAGCCATCAATCATCTGGACTGGTCTCCCATCTCTACCGCCTCTGACATCAACTCATCCTGGGAATTCTTCCAAAGTAAATTGCTCTCTCTCATGCACAGATTTATCCCATCTCGTCTTCAGTTGTCATACCCTTCCTCCCGTCCATGGTACACGGAATCTTGTGGTGAGGCTATTGCCCAGAAACAACTTGCTTTTGTCTCCTGGAAAGCAAATCCAACGGAAGGAAATCTCATTTCCTTTCACAAAGCCCGAAACAAGTGTGTGTCCACCCTCAGGAGAGCCAGGAAACAATATCTCTCCATTCTCAGGACCGAACTCTCTTATCTGTCTCCCTCTTCCAAATCCTGGTGGCATCTGGTCAAATCTGTTTCTGGTGTTTGTGCCCCCTCCATCCCCTCCCTCACCTCAAATGGCCACATGGCTGACTCTGCACGTGAAAAAGCTGAATGCCTCAACTCTGTGTTTGCCTCTAAATCTTGTGTCCCAAACCCATCCCTCTCTGTACCCACCGTACCCAGTCGTACCCAGCTGCTCCTGGACTCTGTGTCCTTTCCTCCTGACAAGGTGGAAAAGTTTCTGTCAACCCTCGACTCGGATTCTGCAACTGGACCTGACGGCATCAGCCCACGGGTCCTCAAATCCTGTTCTTCCACTCTTTCACTCCCTCTCTCTGTTCTCTTCACCCTCTCTTTTGCTCAAGGTCATCTTCCATCTGCTTGGAAATCTGCCAACATCACCGCTTTGCACAAAAAAGGTGCAAAAACAGATCCCAGCAACTACAGACCAATCAGCCTTCTCCCAATTATCAGCAAAGTCATGGAATCCATCGTTGCTTCAGATATGAAATCTTTCCTCTTCTCCAATGGCTTGATCTCTGATCATCAATTTGGTTTCAGACCTGGACACTCTACTCTGGACATGCTGCTTCTGCTTTCTCAACAATGGATGGAGGTCCTCAATGCCAAACAGGAAATTAGAGCAGTCTCCCTTGACATGTCACGTGCCTTCGATACGGTCTGGCACCCCGCTCTGCTCACCAAACTCTCCTCTTTTGGTATCCATGGAAATCTCCACGCATGGCTGGCGGACTTCCTCTCGAGTCGTAGTCAACGTGTGGCCCTGAATGCGTTTCTCTCATCTCCTCTTCCTGTTCAGGCTGGAGTTCCACAAGGCAGTGTTCTGGGCCCTGTGCTTTTTCTGGTCTTCATCAATGATCTCTCTGACTCTCTTGAAAATCCTCTGTATCTCTTTGCTGATGACTCTACTCTCTGTCGCTCCATTCTTCATCCCTCAGATCGGCAGTCTGCAGCCTCCTCACTCTCTGCAGATCTGGACAAAATCACAGGCTGGGCAAACAAGTGGAACATGTTTTTCAATCCTGACAAATCTCACACTCTTACGATGTCTCTCCGAAAAGACCGACTGGACAACCCTCCCACCCACTTTCTGAATAATCCTCTCCAAGAAGTTCTGTCACTCAAGCTTTTGGGTCTCACTATCTGCCATGATCTTTCCTGGGAAAACCACATTTCAAATCTGGCCTCCAAAGCCAGTCGCCGACTGGGCATCCTCTGTCATGCGAAGTCCTTCCTTGGCACACCTGAGCTCCTCACCACATACAAGGCTTTCATCCGCAGCTCAATGGAATACTGCTCTCCTCTCTGGGCTGGTGCTCCTGCCTCACACCTAGCTCGTCTTCACGCTGTTGAAACCAAAGCATTCAGAATCATTGGAATCTCCTGCGATGAAGCTAACTCCAAGGGCCTCTCACTCACTCACCGCAGGCAGGTTGGTGGTCTTTCCGTCTTCTACCGACTCCTCTCTGGCCTTGCCCCCCCATCTCTCTCTGGGCTCTGTCCCGCAAACATTCCTACAGGTCGCACAAGATCTGCCTGCAACCCTCTTATGGTCAAACTGCCAAAATCAAGACTCTCTGCTCACCTTCACTCCTTCATTCCTCTTTTCTCCCGCCTCTGGAACAAACTCCCTCACTCTCTTCACTCCCACTCCACCCTCCAGGTCTTTAAAACATCTGTTCACCACCATCTCTTATCTTCCCCCATCCAAAACCTTGATCTTTTCTACCCCCGCTAATTTCACCCCAATTCCACTTTTTTGAAATACCAACTTCTGTCCTGGAAGTCCTTGGTGTCCTTGTGTTTTATACTTCTCCCTCCCCCCCCCCCCCCCTTCCCACGCCTCCTCCCCCCAAGCCCTCTCCCTTCCACACATCTCCCTGCTCTCAAATGTTGTGTTTGTGTGCTTCCCCTTCTCTCCCCATCTTGTCTTCTGCTCCCTCTTTTTATATATTTTGTTTGTCTGGTTGATTTGTTTGTGAAGTAAATGTTAGCTCTTTCACGAGCCTCGATTCAGTATACAAAAAAGAAAGAAAAAAGGTGCCTGAGATATTGGCCAAATGAGAAAGAAAATAAATAAATGATTAATAATGAAAATAAATAAATAATAATCATTAAAAAATAAATTATTAACCAATTCGGTCATAGAACACATAAACCACCACCATTTCATCAGAATCTGTAACTGAAAAAAAAAAAAATTAGTACTTAATCGAATAATTGAAGAGTTAATCGATTAATTGATTAATTGATCAATAAATCAAAAATATCCTTGATAGCCACATAACTTGGTCACTCATGTCCAAATATTAGCTTCTGAGCTCAAAAGGTGCTTGAGATATTGGCCAAATGAGAAACATAAATGATTAATAATGAAAATAAATAAATAATAATCATAAAAAAATTAAATTATTAACAATTCGGTCAGAGAACACATAAACCACCACCATTTCATCAGAATCTGTAACTTAAAAAAAAACAAAATTAGTCATTAATCGAATAATTAAATAATTAATCGATCAATTGATTAATTGATTAATTAATAAATCAAAAATAGCCTTTGCAGCAAAATCACCTGGTCATTGGCATGTCCAAATATCAGCTTCCTAACTCAAAAGGTGCCTGAGTTAATGGTCAGAAGAGAAAGGAAATTTGATTAATTAAATAAGTACTTAATTAATCGCTAATAATTAAATAACTCCTCAATTAATTGATTAATCAAAGAACAAAAAATAACATTTTTGAGAAAGGACTTGCTCACTGCTGTGCCGAAATTTCAGCTTCCTAGCTCAAAGGATGGCTGAGATATCGCCCGGACAAACAAACAAACAAGAAAGCAAGAAAACAAACAACCAGACTGAAAACTGAGTACTCCCTTTCAGCGTGCGTCACTGCCGAGCCCCCTTCGGTGCCCAGCAATGACGATTTGCAATGCCTGGAGATGGCATAGGAAAGGTGCTGTGTACAATAACGAAATAAATATAAAATAATGGTAAAATAATTAAACAAGTACAGATACATTCAAAGTACACCGCCCCCATGCCAAATAATTAAATATCCTACAGCGCGGCATTGCCGGGGCGCCTCTGGCGCCCGGCAATACCGCAGTGCAGCTCATAGAGGCTGCATTGGGAGGGAGAGGTGTACACTAATTGATTGATTAATTGTATAATTAAAATCAATAAAAGATTATCACAAAATATTTTCTTAATCAATTGGCTAATAGCATAACTAAACCACTCGTGCTTCATCCGAAGATGTATCTTTTAGAAATTTGATTAAAGAAGTCATTAGTAAAAAATTAAATAATTAATTGATTAATCAAAAAATAATTAATCGATTAAATGATTAATCAATAAATCAAAAGTATCCTTGATAGCCACATCACTTGGTCACTCATGTCCAAATATTAGCTTCCGAGCTCAAAAGGTGCCTGAGATATTGGCCAAATGAGAAAGAAAATAAATAAATGAATAATAATGAAAATAAATAAATAATCATAGAAAAATTAAATTATTAATCAATTCGGTCACAGAACACATAAACCACCACCATTTCATCAGAATCTGTAAGTAAAAAAAAAAAATTGTTTAGTCATTAATCGAATAATTAAATAATTAATCGATTCATTGATTAATTGATTAATTCATAAATCAAAAATAGCCTTTGCAGCCAAATCACCTGGTCATTGGCATGTCCAAATATCAGCTTTCCAACTCAAAAGGTGCCTGAGTTAATGGTCAGAAGAGAAAGGAAATGTAATTAATTAAATAAGTACTTAATTAATCGCTAATAATTAAATAACTCCTTAATTAATTGATTATTCAAAAAACAAAAAATATCGTTTTTGACAAAGGACTTGCTCACTACTGTGCCGAAATTTCAGCTTCCTAGCTCAAAGGATGGCTGAGATATCGTCCGGAAAAACAAACAAGAAAACAAGAAAACAAACAAACAACCAGAGTGAAAACTGAGTACACCCTTTCAGCGTGCGTCACTGCCGAGCCCCCTTCGGTGCCCAGCAATGACGATTTGCAATGCTTGGAGATGGTATAGGAAAGGTGCGGTGTACAATTATTAATCAATTGGCTAATACAATTCCTAAAGCACCACTGTTTCATCGGAATCTGCAACTTGAAAAAAATTAAGTCGGTCATTAATCGAATAATTAAATAATTAATTGATTAGTCAATTAAACAATAAATCAAAAATACAATTTACAGCCAAATCACTGTCATTGTCGTGTCCAAATATCAGCTTCCTATCGCAAAAGGTGCCTGAGATATTGCTCAGATGAGAAAGAAAATAAACAAGTTCAGATACATTCAAAGTACACCGCCCCATGCCAAATAATTAAATATGCTGCAGCGCGGCATTGCCGGGGCGCCTCCGGCGCCCGGCAATACCGCAGTGCAGCTCATTGAGGCTGCATTGGGAGGGAGAGGTGTACACTAATTGATTGATTAATTGTATAATTAAAATCAATAAAAGATTATCACAAAATATTTTCATAATCAATTGGCTAATCCCATAACTAAACCACTCGTGCTTCATCCGAAGATGTATCTTTTAGAAATTTAATTAAATAAGTCATTTATAAAAAATTAAATAATTAATTGATTACTCAATAAATAATTAATCGATTAATCAATAAATAATTAATAGATGAAATGATTAATCAATAAATCAAAAATATCCTTGATAGCCACATAACTTGGTCACTCATGTCCAAATATTAGCTTCCCAGCTCAAAAGGTGCCTGAGATATTGGCCAAATGAGAAAGAAAATAAATAAATGATTAATAATGAAAATAAATAAATAATAATCATAAAAAAATTAAATTATTAATCAATTTGGTCAGAGAACACATAAACTACCACTATTTCATCAGAATCTGTAACTTTAAAAAAAAAAAAATTTTTTGTCATTAATCGAATAATTCAATAATTAATCGATTAATTGATTAATTAATAAATCAAAAATATCCTTTGCAGCCAAATCACCTGGTCAGTGGCATGTCCAAATATCAGCTTCCTAACTCAAAAGGTGCCTGAGTTAATGGTCAGAAGAGAAAGGAAATTTGATTAATTAAATAAGTACTTAATTAATCGCTAATAATTAAATAACTCCTCAATTTATTGATTATTCAAAAAAAAAAATACCGTTTTTGAGAAAGGACTTGCTCACTATTGTGCCGAAATTTCAGCTTCCTAGCTCAAAGGATGGCTGAGATATCGCCCGGACAAACAAACAAGAAAACAAGAAAACAAACAAGAAAACAAGAAAACAAACAAACAAACAACCAGAGTGAAAACTGAGTTCTCTCTTTCAGCGTGCGTCACTGCCAAGCCCCCTTCGGTGCCCAGCAATGACGATTTGCAATGCCTGGAGATGGCATAGGAAAGGTGCGGTGTACAATTATTAATCAATTGGCTAATACAATTCCTAAAGCACCACTGTTTCATCGGAATCTGCAACTTGAAAAAAATTAAGTCGGTCATTAATCGAATAATTAAATAATTAATTGATTAGTTAATTAAACAATAAATCAAAAATACAATTTACAGCCAAATCACTGTCATTGTCGTGTCCAAATATCAGCTTCCTATCGCAAAAGGTGCCTGAGATATTGCTCAGATGAGAAAGAAAATAAATAAGTGATTATTAAACCGATAATAATTAAGTAATTAATCAATTAATTGATTCATTAAAAAAAAAAATACCGTTTTTGACAAATCAAGTGCTGAAATGTCAGCTTTCTCGCTCAAAGGATGGCTGAGATATCGCCCTGACACAAACAAACAATCAAACTGGGAGAAAGGGGGAGTACCCCCTTTCAGCGCGCGTCACTGCCGGGCGCCCTTCGGGGATGGAAGATGGATGTGTACAACAGGAGCAGTGTGGAGGAAAGGAGCGGTGTGCAACAGAGAAAAACGGTGGTTTGCGTGCTCGCACACAAAATGGCAGACAGAGGGGAAAAAAGGCATCTCCGCCCCAGACCCGAGTTGTTGCTGTTGTTGTTGTTGGGCGTCAACATACACCCTCCAACATATTCAACTAAACCTTGTACTTGGTTGTTTTATAATAAGGTACAGAAAAAGTTTGAGTTTCGGGACGTTTCACCAATTTTTCACGTAGTTTTGGCGTTTTTGGACGTAGAAAACATCACATATTATTACCTGGGTCAGTTTTCCAGACTTTTCCCCCTAATCCTTTAACTTGTTGAACTGAAACTTAGCAATCCACCTGGATTGCAAAGGAATTCTCCCTCTTGTTGTGATGGTGTTGAAAGTATTGCTCAATTACACCAAAAACAAAAACTACTTGTTGATGTTAACTCATTCTTTTGCTTCTTTCTTTTTCATTTTCAGATCCATCACCTCCTCAAAATCCCCAAATTTCAACACAAAACTCAACATCTCTCTCCATCTCCTGGACCAACCCAAATGATACAAACCAAGCACGTTATGAATATATTGTGATGTTGATCATTGACAACAAGATCAACCCGGTAAAAAATGAAACCACAGGGCAAACAACCATCACCTTTTCAGACCTCTCCCCTGGAACTGACTACAACATGTATGTGTCATCACTCTACCATGGCAGACAAAGCCAAGCTGTAGAGATACCTGCTACTACAAGTAGGTATTTTGAAACTTTTAATGAAGTTATGGAGCTGAAATTAAGAACAGACAAGAAATAACTAATCACAGTAAAATTATCTGTATGAACTGATAATGTTTGACATTTGCTGTACGTGTGTTTTACTGTTTTTGTGTTCTTCGTCAAGGCTCATATAAGAGCAAACACATATAACATATAATAAAGGGAGTGGGAGGAAAGAGGGAGCGGGAGGGAGGGAAGCATAATAACAGTAAAGAACAGGGACATCGGGAGATCTGTGGAAGGTTGGCGGGGGGGGGGGGCGTACACGGTATAAACAAGATGGACACTCCTCGGGATTTCAGGAATGAAAACTGAATTTTAAAAGGTTGGTTTGGGGTGAATTAAGGGGGGTAGAAAAGATCAAGGTTTTGGATGGGGGAAGATAAGAGATGATGGTGAACAGCTGTTTTAAGGACCTGGAGGGAGGAGTGGGATTGAAGAGAGTTAGGGAGTTTGTTCCAGAGGCGGGAGAAAAGAGGAATGAAAGTGTGAAGGTGAGCAGAGAGTCTTGATTTTGGGAGATTCCAATGATTCTGAAAGCTTTGGTTTCAACAGCGCGAAGCCGAGCTCGGTGTGAGGCAGGAGCACCGGCCCAGAGGGGAGAGCAGTATTCCATTGAGCTGCGGATGAAAGCCTTGTATGTGGTGAGGAGCTCAGGTGTGCCAAGGAAGGACTTCGCACGGCGGAGGATGCCCAGTCGGCTGTGTTCAGTGTTCACTGTGCTCAATGACAAATCGAGTGTGCAGTATTTACTTCACCATTACTGAAACTTAACAGAATCACCGATGTTAGTCGACAACCCATCAATCCGATCTGTAAGTTCATCTGCCGAGCACAGACCGCAGCAACGACCGACGGACGACGAACGGTTCGAATTAAGCGTTTGAAGAAGAGGGCGTTCCGCTCGGGTTTGAGGCTTGAGGTTCCGCTTGGTTCTAAACTCAGTAATCCACCTGGATTGCAAAGGAATTCTCCCTGTTGCTGTGATGGTGTTGAAAGTATTGCTCAATTACACCAAAACCAAAAACTACTTGTTGATGTTAACTCATTCTTTTGCTTCTTTCTTTTGCATTTTCAGATCCATCACCTCCTGAAAATCTCCAAATTTCAACACAAAACTCAACATCTCTCTCCATCTCCTGGACCAACCCAAATGATACAAACCAAGCACGGTATGAATATATTGTGATGTTGATCATTGACAACATCACGGTAGAAAATGAAACCACAGGGCGAACAAACATCACCTTTTCAAACCTCCCTCCTGGCACCGACTACAACGTTTCTGTGTCAACAATCTACAATGACACACAAAGCCAACCTACAGAGATACCTGCTACTACAGGTAGGCATGGCGAATACTTGATTGTAAACATGAGAAATTGAGAAGCTGGAAAATAACTTACACCCTCAGGGGTATTTTATTTATTTATTTATTCGGATGCAGCCTGTTTTTTTTTTTGTTTTTTTTTTGAATACTGAATCGAGGCTCGTAAAAGAGCTAACATTTACTTCACAAACAAATCGACCAGACAAACAAAATATATAAAAAGAGGGAGCAGAAGACAAGAGAAGGGGAAGCACACAAACACTTGAGAGCACACAACATTTAAGAGCAGGGAGATGTGTGGGAGGGAGAGGGCTTGGGGGGAGGAGGCGTGGGAAGGGGGGGGGGGTGGGAGAAGTACAAAACACAAGGACACCAAGGACTTCCAGGACAGAAGTTGGTATTTCAAAAAAGTGGAATTGGGGTGAAATTAGCGGGGATAGAAAAGATCAAGGTTTTGGATGGGGGAAGATAAGAGATGGTGGTGAACAGCTGTTTTAAAGACCTGGAGGGTGGAGTGGGATTGAAGAGAGTGAGGGAGTTTGTTCCAGAGGCGGGAGAAAAGAGGAATGAAGGAGTGAAGGTGAGCAGACAGTCTTGGTTTTGGCAGTTTGACCATAAGAGGGTTGCAGGCAAATCTTGTGCGACCTGCAGGAATATTTGCGGGACAGAGCCCAGAGAGAGCTGGGGGGGCAAGGCCAGAGAGGAGTCGGTAGAAGACGGAAAGACCACCAACCTGCCTGCGGTGAGTGAGTGAGAGGCCCTTGGAGTTAGCTTCATCATGGGAGATTCCAATGATTCTGAAAGCTTTGGTTTCAACAGCGTGAAGACGAGCTAGGTGTGAGGCAGGAGCACCAGCCCAGAGGGGAGAGCAGTATTCCATTGAGCTGCGGATGAAAGCCTTGTATGTGGTGAGGAGCTCAGGTGTGCCAAGGAAGGACTTCGCACAGCGGAGGATGCCCAGTCGGCGACTGTCTTTCAAGGTCAGATTTGAAATGTGGTTTTGTGGCCCATTGGCTGAATCATTTTCTGGGGGCACGGTTGTACTGCTGATGCAATGCCCCCTTACCAGGGAGTACGTTCTCATTTTGCCAACCTTGGAAGAATGATGGGCTGAATTGACCCACCTCGTGCTAATTCGACAACATGACAGGGGCTTGAATTCAAGACCCCAAGATTGTGTGCCACCCCATTTAACCGTTAAGCCAGCACCAAGGTGCGAGTTTGGACCTGTGATGTTGGTTTGGAAATGGGGGGGGGGGGGGAGGGTGGAGTTGGGTTCATGCATGGGTGTCATGTTCAGCCTTGAATTTAGAAAGCGGTTTCCAATTGGGATAAAATTAAGTTTTTAAATGGGAAACATTGAGTGAGGACAAAGTGGGCGCATGAAGGATTTGCCAACAATTTGATCTGAATATGGAGAAACTTGACATAAATCAACGTCTCTACGTCACCCGAAAAGCCTCTGCCCACAATAAACTTTTGCTTCTTCTGACCCTAAACCTGGTGTTGGTGTTAAAGGTTAGGGTGCTGGCTTGGGAGTCTCGGGTCCTGAGTTTGAATCCCGGTCGGTCGTTAAGTTAACTCCAGGTGAGGTTGACTCGGCCTGTCATCCTTCCGAGGTTGGCAAAATGAGTACCAGTTTAAAATGAACCATTCGAGTATCCCGTGTCAGAGTGGCGACCCATCCAGGATTGTGCCCCACAGCCAGGAAACTGCTCTGGCAGCCATATGCATCTGAAAATGCAGGAGTGGACATCATCACCATTACTCTGACTTTCACCAATCATTACATAATAACAGTAATGACTTTCCCCCCTAATCCTTTAACTTGTTGAACTGAAACTTAGTAATCCACCTGGATTGCAAAGGAATTCTCCCTCTTGTTGTGATGGTGTTGAAGGTATTGCTCAATTACACCAAAAACAAAACCTACTTGTTGATGTCAACTCATTCTTTTGCTGCTTTCTTTTTCATTTTCAGATCCATCACCTCCTGAAAATCCCCAAATTTCAACACAAAACTCAACATCTCTCTCCATCTCCTGGACCAAACCAAATGATACAAACCAAGCAGATTATGAATATCTTGTGATGTTGATCTTTGACAACAAACCGGTAAAAAATGAAACCACAGGGCAAACAGCCATCACCTTTTCAAACCTCTCCCCTGGAACTGACTACAACATGAATGTGTCATCACTCTACCATGGCAGACAAAGCCAAGCTGTAGAGATATCTGCTACTACAAGTAGGTATTTTGAAACTTTTAATGAATTTATGGAGCTGAAATTAAGAACAGACCAGAAATAACTAATCACAGTAAAATTATCTGTATGAACTGATAATGTTTGACATTTGCTGTCCGTGTGTTTTACTGTTTTTGTGTTCTTCGTCAAGGCTCATATAAGAGCTAACACATGTAACATATAATAAAGGGAGTGGGAGGCAAGAGGGGGGGGGGGGGGGGGAGGGAGGAAAGCATTATAACAGTAATGACCAGGGACATCGGCAGATCTGTGGAAGGTTGAGGGGGGGGGGGGGCGTCGTACTCGGTATAGACAAGATGGACACTACTCGGGATTTCAGGAATGAAAACTGAATTTTAAAAGGTTGGTTTGGGGTGAATTAATGGGGGTAGAAAAGATCTTGGTTTTGGATGGGGGAAGATAAGAGATGGTGGTGAACAGCTGTTTTAAGGACCTGGAGGGAGGAGTGGGATTGAAGAGAGTGAGGGAGCTTGTTCCAGAGGTGGGAGAAAAAAGGAATGAAAGAGTGAAGGTGAGCAGAGAGTCTTGATTTTGGGAGATTACAATGATTCTGAAAGCTTTGGTTTCAACAGCGTGAAGCCGAGCTAGGTGTGAGGCAGGAGCACCGGCCCAGAGGGGAGAGCAGTATTCCATTGAGCTGCGGATGAAAGGCTTGTATGTGGTGAGGAGCTCAGGTGTGCCAAGGAAGGACTTCGCACGACGGAGGATGCCCAGTCGGCGACTGGCTTTGGAGGCCAGCTTGGAAATGTGGTTTTCCCAGGAAAAATCATGGCAGATAGTGAGACCCAAGAAATTGAGTGACAGAACTTCTTGGAGAGGATTGTTGAGAAAGTAGATGGGAGGGTTGTCCAGTCGGTCTTTTCAGAGAGACAAGGTGAGTGAGCTTGTGTGTGCCAACTGCTGGCATTAGCAGGTGGACATTGAGCAACCCATGTTGTGTTTTGTGAAGAGGGGATGAGTTATCATTGGAATCCTGAACAAATGACAAATTCCTGCTCGAATCAACGTCATCTTTGGCCTCACCAGCCGATTTGTAAAATATTTGGGACAATCCCTTTCACTGGTTGAATCCACAATAATTTGGGAATAAGGTGGGGGTATTAAAGTAGTAGTGGGAGCAGTAGTAGTACTGCAGAAGCAGCCGGGATGAGGACGAAGACGACCAGGTCAAGATGTTGCTGTGCTTTAAAACTACTTTTGATCATGTTTGTGGAATGCGGGTTAGAACCACCTTTAGAGGCCATTTCCCCCACAGAGCGGGGGTTGGCCTTTTTGGGACACCGAGGTCCCCTTTTTGAAGCAATGTTTTACAGCCGGATGCCCTTCCTGCCGCCAACCCTGTTGGTCGCCTCTTGCGGCACGCAATGAATTACCAGTGAACTGGTACTCAATTTGCGGACCTCAGAAGGATGACAGGCTGAGTCAACCCCCCTGGTGTTAATTCAGCGATCGACCAGGATGCAAAAACAGGATCGTCAGATCCGAAGCCGCACCCTAACCGCGAAGCCAACACCAGTTAGACGCAGATATAATGGGGCATGGAGGAACTCCCTACACAGTTACACACCTTTGACTTTCTTCCTCAACCCCTGGAAGGTCAGATGCTTTTAAGCCTCAATTAAATTCATGTGATTGTCTTTTCAGGAAAATTTTGGAAAAAATTTGGGAAATTTCTTTTGGAAAGTCAAAGTTTTGGAAACGAAAAAAAATTGGAAACGGAGGGTTGGGGGTGGGGGGGGGTTAATGTATCAAGAACCAGCCTTGATTTTAGAAAGTGGTTTCCAATTGGGATAAAAGAAAGTTTTTAAATGGGAAACATTGAGTGAGGACAAAGTGGGCGCATGAAGGATTTGCCAACAATTTGATCTAAATATGGAGAAACTTGACATAAATCAACGTCTCGACGCCACCCGAAAAGCCTCTGCCCACAATAAACATTTGCTTATTCTGACCCTAAACCTGGTGTTGGTGTTTAAGGTGAGGGTGCTGGCTTGGGAGTCTAGGGTCCTGAGTTTGAATCCTGGTCGGTCGTTAAATTAACTCCAGGTGAGGTTGACTCGGCCTGTCATCCTTCCGAGGTTGGCAAAATGAGTACCAGTTTAAAATGAACCATTTGAGTATCCTGTGTCGGAGTGGCGACCCATCCAGGATTGTGCCCCACAGCCAAGAAACTGCTATGGCAGCCATATGCATCTGAAAATGCAGGAGTGGACATCATCATCATTACTCTGACTTTCACCAAAAAACCCAGGATAATTTGACCTCAATATCTAATCCGTACATGTGTATCATGGGACATGCACTTCGTTTAGTTCAAATACCATAGCCAATGGTGTCACATGAACAGGGGTTTTCATGTGATCTCTGACCCTTTACCTTTCAGTCGCAAATAATATATATCTTGGATGGATTCACTGATGGAGGTTTATAGATATTTGAAACAACTTTAACTTAAATCCCTTCAGCTGTTATCAAGCATCACATGTTCACCTGACATGACCTGTGACCTTAGACCTTTTCATGGTAAAGTCTCATCAGTTGCTCTTTGCATTCTCGTGTATACTTTTGCCAAAATCCCATCGCTGCTTCAAAAGTTAGTGCGGCAACATAATTTTTACCTTACGGGACCTCTGGCTTTTGGCCTTTGACCTCTTGACCCCATAATCTTATCGGTTTATCGTTACATCATTATACATACAGTGCCGACAGAAAGTCTACACCCTCTTTCAATATTTTAACCTTTTGTTACCTTACAGCCTGGAGTTAAAATGCATTAAATAAGACTTTTTCCACCTTTATCTACACATCGTAACCTACAACTTCCAAGTGAAAATCAAATTCAACAAATTTCCGAAAATTCTTTAAAAACAAATAGAGCTCCATTCAAAGTACACCGCCCCCATGCCAAATAAATAAATAACATCCTCCAGCGCGGCATTGCCGGGGCGCCTTTGGTGACACCGCCGTGCAGCACATTGAGGCGGTATTGGGAGGGAGAGGTGTACAATAACTAATTGATGGATTGTGTAAATAAAATCAATAAATAATGATTGTTGTGAAAATAAACCAAGTCCACAACTTTATCCCATAGGTAGGTTTAATCTCAATGAGATCTTTGGTATCATCCTGTAAAATACAATCATGCAATAGATATCAGGATCTCGGCATCGTATAAGAATGATCGATCATATTAGTCAAAGCAAGCAAGCCTAGAATATGTGCGGGTACGTACCATACAAGACTACATGTCATAGTAAATGTCACAGGAGTGGCTCAGCGTCGCGGACATCCGAGGTCTTATAGACGCCCCTCAGCGGTTTAAGTGGGCATCACTCCTGGGTTCAACTTTAGTACATTTTCACTACATTCTGCCCGCCGTTAGAACTACACTGCCGCTAGGCAGGAATCAAGCGTGCGTCAGCATTAATTGATTGGGGAAGTCATTCCATGTCAGTCGGTCCATCCGTAGCGGTCAGGGTGGTGAAATACCCGGCCGGCACGTGTCCGGAAACTACGGGGTGTGGCATCCCCAAGCCCAGAGTCCCCCGCTTCAGAGTAACCGCTGTAGGTAGGTGTTGGTGGGGGCACCTCAGAGCCTCCAGGCGGGGGATTGTTTGACGAAGGAAGGGACGGCAGATGTTCCATAGAGGAAGCTTCGGGAGAGTCCATAGACTCGTAGATCGGTTCGTCGATATCCCTATAAGGGTCGATGACCCCACATGGGGCGAGATGGCGTACGGAGACAGTGGACTCGCGTCCATCTGCCGTCATCACACGAGCATGCTCGGGATTAGCCTGGAGTACCTGCACCTTATCCACAAAGGGGTCATACTTGCTTGTGCGAACCGCACGTATGAGATAGGCCGGCCCCGGCTCAGCGAGCCAACTGGGTAAAGATCGGATACTACCCGAGCTTCTAGGGTGGTGGAACAGTCTTTCGTGGGGAGTCTGGTTGGTGGCCGTACATAGTAGAGCCCTGATCGAGTTCAGCGCCGCAGGTAGCGACCAAGCCCATTTATCGAGGCCACGGCCGAGGGTCCGGAGGCTTAGCATGACGGCCCTCCATATAATCCCATTGAAGCGTTTGACCTGCCCATTCGCCTGGGTTCTGTACTGTGTGGTGTAGCTCGAAGCGACATTATTTTGGAGCAGGTAACCTCTCACTTCCTGAGACAGGAACACCGCACCCCGATCGGTATGCACATAGGCCGGATACCCAAACATAGAAAACAAATTCTGCAGGCACCGTATGACCGTGGCAGCCGTCATATCCACGCACGTGTAAGCAAAAGGGAATCGCGAGTACTCATCAACGATAGTGAGCAGATAACGAGAGTTACTCGACACCGGCAGCGGCCCTTTGAAATCCATTGCCAATCTCTCCCACGGTCTAGTAGCCCTAACCAGCGTCAGCATGGGAGGGTTGTAAAAACACGGTTTGAGTTCCGCACATATAGC
The DNA here is from genome assembly GCF_964187855.1 of Myxine glutinosa. Lineage (NCBI taxonomy): Eukaryota > Metazoa > Chordata > Myxini > Myxiniformes > Myxinidae > Myxine > Myxine glutinosa. Next base: position 2,134,076 of record NC_136265.1, on the reverse strand, counting down.
GCAGTCGCGGCAGATCCGGCGGACGTCCTCAATCGAGTACGGCAGATTACCACTACGCACAAAATGAGCGAAACGCGTCACCCCAGGATGACACATAGTGCCGTGCAAAGTGCACAGACCCTCCAGAGTTATGATACCCGCGCACGTAGCCGGCCTCGATAAGACGTCGGCGACCAGGTTATCCTTCCCCGGGTGATATTTGATGGTGTAGCAGAAGTCGGCGAGTTCGATATGCCAGCGAGTGATTTTCTCATTCTTAATGCGCTGAGCATGTAAGGTGTCGTACATGAACGCTACACTTTGTTGGTCCGTGATGATTTGGAAGCATCGCCCGAGTAAGTACGGTCGCCATCGCCGAATCGACTCGACGATCGCGTACGCTTCCTTTTCGACAGATGAATGCCTCCGCTCAGCGGAGGTGAGAGTCCGCGAAAAGAAAGCCACAGGGCACCCCCCCTGGGAGGTGTCGCCGCTATCGCATGATCCGAGGCATCACTTTCTAAGACGAAAGATTCGCTCTCGTCGATCGTTGCCACAGCGGCGCCAGCGATATCGGCCTTAAGGCCCCCAAAGGCTGCCAAGGCGGCTGGACTCATGGGGAACGTGTCGCAGGCCACAAGGGGGCGGAGCTTCGCGGAGAAATTTTGCACCCACTTAGAATAATGGGCGAACAGCCCGAGAGCACGCTTCAGCGAAGCTCAATCGCTAGGCGGAGCCATATCGAGCAAAGGTCGCAGATGCTCCTTATCTGGAGCGACAGAGCCGTGGGTCACGGTGTACCCCAGAAGATATATCGTGCGTAGAGAGTAATGACACATAGCCTCATTCGTGGTTAGGCGATACCTCTGCGCGACCTCGAGGAAGCACTTCAGATTCGCATCATGATGCCCCTGGTCATGCCCACAAACCGTAAGATTGTCCAGATATACAAAGACATCTGTTAAGTTCTCCTTAGTAACGAGGTCGTCCATAGCCCTCTGAAAACAGGCGACCCCGTTCGTCACCCCAAAAGGTAGTCAGGTGAACTGGTATAACCTTTGACCCGATTCAAAGGCGGTATAGATGCGATCAGCCCTAGAGATGGGGATCTGATGATACGCACTACGCAGATCGAGAGTGCTGTAGACTGAGTACTGGGCCACCTGTCGTACCAGAGCCTCCATCCCCGGAAGGGGGTAGGCGTCCAGCTGTGTAAAGCGATTAATCGTCTGTGAATAATTGATTACCATGCGTCGGCGATGCGCTTCACTTCGCACCACTAGGACCTGGGCCCGCCAAGGCGACCGGCTGGGTTCTATGATACCTCCCTTTAAGAGCTGGGCCGTTTCTTCCGCAATGATTTGCGCATCTGCTCGTGAGTAGCGCCGTGATTTCACCGCTACGGGAGTGCAGTCAGTGGTCAGGTTGGGGAACAGCGAAAGAGGCTCAATTTCCATTTTCGTGAGCGCACACACAGCAAGCGTATCAGTCCCACCGAATTCCATTTCCAAACGTCCGTGTCGTTTAAGAAAATCGTGTCCGAACAGAATGTCAGCACATAATGCAGGCAAGACCATAAGATGTACATCTGGGAACATGCGTCCCTTTATCACAAGTTTCAATCGACATTCCCCTTTTGTGCTGAGCCTAAGCCCCTGGGAGGCCATAAAGATCCGTCGTGTTGTCCCGAGGACCGGCCATCCATGTTGACGCACTAGTCGATGATCGATAAAACTATCCGTAGACCCCGTGTCGACTAAAGCCCGCGCAAAAACGCCTTCGACCATGAGTGGAATAATGGCCTGACCAAGGCCGGAAGATCCGGCAGGTATTGAGCCATCAGAGCGAGAAGATCGCGCCTCGCGTGTGGATCCCACGCCGGCTGCAGTTTTCCGGTCGTTCGAGCAGCCTCCGGAGGGCACTCATGTCAAAGGCATAGTTGGTCGTGCCAAAGCAGGAGCGTCAGGAGCTTGTAGTCCGTACGAGCTGCCATCAGGGGGCGCTCGTGTCACGCGAGAAGGATTGCTGCCATCTGTAGTTTTACGTGCTGAAGCAAGAGCGTGTAGTTCGTACGAGCTGCCATCAGATGGCGCTCGTGTCACGTGCATTGTTTGCCGTGTCAAAGCAGGAGCTTGTCGATTGTTTGAGTCGCCTTCGGAGGGCGTTCGGATTCCAGTCAAGGACGGTCGCTCCCCGGTCGGTCGTGTTCGCGCCATTTGTTTTGGCGGCCCGATGTATCTCACCAAGGTCGGGCGTACAGCCAGAGGCCCATGAGGAGGAGAACCGCTCATCAAAGTCGGGTGAGGCGCCCCGCTCTGTGCTCGGTCCGTTGGCTCGGCGATAAGCCCATTCAAGGTCGCACGAGTTCGTGCGCCCCGCGCGGTCTTTCGGTAGACTTTTGCAAAATGTCCTTTAGTCGTACACAAATGGCATATTGCTTCCCGAGCCGGACACGCCGACCTGGGATGCTGTCGGTTGCCACAGAAGTAACACGTAGCATTTCGCACAGGCCTTGGCCTGGCCGCCGTAGCCGCAGCCAAGCCGGAATCCGAGTCCACCTCGGGAGCGGCCAAGGGCTCCGCTAGCATGGTCGAGTCCGCTCCCGTATCCTCGGCGGTAGCCCTCTCCGGTCGCGCGAGTTGAGAAGTCCCCGCGACGACCCGTGTGTGGTCATAGGCGGTAGATTGTTCCCGGGCCTCAGTGTAGACGTGTGCCACCCGTAGAGCCTCCGTGAACGTCAGGTCAGCTGTCTCCAAAAGTCTGAGCCTGAGAGCAGGAGAGCCGATCCCAGAGACAAAAGCATCTCGGACAAGAGCATCCTGGACTTGCTCGTGAGTGCGGACCTCTTGGGTACTGTCTGCAAGTAATTGTCGTAGCTCCTGGGCGAAGCGATCTATCGACTCAGTGGACTGTTGACGCCGCGATGAGAGCAGATACCTGGTATACACCACGCTCCGTTTCTTAATGTAAATTCGCTTTAGCTCCGCCACAGCGGCATCGTACGTCGTACATCGTTCAATGCTCCTGTAGACGTGGTGGTCCACTTTAGTCTGCAGAACGTCCAGTTTCGTTTCAGCAGTGGGAACGGTATCCTGGGCTTTGAACTGGGTCTCCAGTGACCTGAGCCAGTGAGTTAACTACGAGCCCGAGTCCGCAGCTTGTGGGTCGGCACTGAATGTCGGTACATGAATCATCTTGTGTCCCGCCGTTTCCGTAGATCTTGATTGAGATTAAGTGTAGTGAAAATAAACCAAGTCCACAACTTTATCCCATAGGTAGGTTTAATCTCAATCAGATCTTTGGTATCATCCTGTAAAATACAATCATGCAATAGATATCAGGATCACGGCATCGTATAAGAATGATCGATCATATTAGTCAAAGCAAGCAAGCCTAGAATATATGCGGGTATGTACCATAGAAGCCTACATGTCATAGTAAATGTCACAGGAGTGGCTCAGCATCGCGGACGTCCGAGGTCTTATAGACGCCCCTCAGCGGTTTAAGTGGGCATCACTCCTGGGTTCAAATTTAGTGCATTGTCACGACAATGATCGTAAAATAATTTCTTAATCAATTGGCTAATAGCATATCTCAACCACTGGTGTTTCGTTTGAGGGTGTATCTTTTTGAAAATTATTTTAAAAAGTCATTAATCGAAAAAATAAACAATTAATTGATTAATCAATAAATATTACATTGATTAAGTAATTCATCAATAAATCAAAAATACTTCAGAGCCACAACACTTGGTCACTGTCGTGTCCGAATATCAGCTTCCTCGCTCAAAAGGTGCCTGAGATATTGCCCAGATGAGATAGAAAATAAAATAGTGATTAATAACGAAATAAATATAAAATAAAGGGTAAAATAATTAAATTCTTAATCAATTGCTTCAGATATGAAATCTTTCCTCTTCTCCAATGGCTTGATCTCTGATCATCAATTTGGTTTCAGACCTGGTCACTCTACTCTGGACATGCTGCTTCTGCTTTCTCAGCAATGGATGGAGGTCCTCAATGCCAAACAGGAAATTCGAGCTGTCTCCCTTGACATATCACGTGCCTTCGATACGGTCTGGCACCCCGCCCTGCTCACCAAACTCTCCTCTGTTGGTATCCATGGAAATCTCCACGCATGGCTGGCGGACTTCCTCTCTAGTCGTAGTCAACGTGTGGCGCTGAATGGGTTTCTCTCATCTCCTCTTCCTGTTCAGGCTGGAGTTCCCCAAGGCAGTGTTCTGGGCCCTGTGCTTTTTCTGGTCTTCATCAATGATCTCCCCGACTCTCTTGAAAATCCTCTCTATCTCTTTGCTGATGACTCTACTCTCTGTCACTCCATTCTTCATCCCTCAGATCGACAGTCTGCAGCCTCCTCACTCTCTGCAGACCTGGACAAAATCACAAACTGGGCAAACAAGTGGAACATGTCTTTCAATCCTGACAAATCTCACACTCTTACAATGTCTCTCCGAAAAGACCGACTGGACAACCCTCCCATGTACTTTCTGAATAATCCTCTCCAAGAAGTTCTGTCACTGAAACTTTTGGGTCTCACTATCTGCCATGATCTTTCCTGGAAAAACCACATTTCAAATCTGGCCTCCAAAGCCAGTCGCCGACTGGGCATCCTCCGTCGTGCGAAGTCCTTCCTTGACACACCTGAGCTCCTCACCACGTACAAGGCTTTCATCCGCAGCTCAATGGAATACTGCTCTCCCCTCTGGGCTGGTGCTCCTGCCTCACACCTAGCTCGTCTTCACGCTGTTGAAAGCAAGGCATTCAGAATCATTGGAATCTCCCGCGATGAAGCTAACTCCAAGGGCCTTTCACTCACTCACCGCAGGCAGGTTGGTGGTCTTTCCGTCTTCTACCGACTCCTCTCTGGCCTTGCCCACCCAGCTCTCTCTGGGCTCTGTCCCGCAAATATTCCTACAGGTCGCACAAGATCTGCCTGCAACCCTCTTATGGTTAAACTGCCAAAATCAAGCTCTCTGCTCACCTTCGCTCCTTCATTCCTCTTTTCTCCCGCCTCTGGAACAAACTCCCTCACTCTCTTCAATCCCACTCCACCCTCCAGGTCTTTAAAACAGCTGTTCACCACCATCTCTTATCTTCCCCCATCCAAAACCTTGATCTTTTCTATCCCCGATAATTTCACCCCAATTCCACTTTTTGAAATACCAACTTCTAACCTGGAAGTCCTTGGTGTCCTTGTGTTTTATACTTCTCCCACCCCCCCCCACCCCCCCCCCACCCCTTCCCACGCCTCCTCCCCCCAAGCCCTCTCCCTCCCACACATCTCCCTGCTCTCAAATGTTGTGTGCTCTCAAGTGTTTGTGTGCTTCCCATTCTCTTGTCTTCCGCTCCCTCTTTTTATATATTTTGTTTGTCTGGTTGATTTGTTTGTGAAGTAAATGTCAGCTCTTTCACGAGCCTCGATTCAGTATACAAAAAAAAAAAACAAAAAAAAAAACATTGGCCAATACAATACCTAAAGCAACACTGTTTCATCAGAATCTGCAACTTAGAAAAAATGAAGTCGGTTATTAATCGAATATTTAAATAATTAATCGATTAATCAATGAAACAACAAATGCAAAATACAATTTACAGCCAAATCACGGTCATTGTCGTGTCCAAGTATCAGCTTATACAGTCTGATATATATCAGCTTATGCAGTATATAAATATCCTATCCCTTATAAATCAGCTCATAAATATCTTATCGCAAAAGGTGCCTGAGATATTGCTCAGATGAGAAAGAAAATAAATAAGTGAATCATAAACTGATAATAATTGAGTAATTAATCAATTAATTGATTCATCAAAAAACAAAAAATAGCGTTTTTGCCAAAGCAAGTGCTCACTATTGTGCTGAAATGTCAGCTTCCTAGCTCAAAGGATGGATTCCTCCAGTGGGTTGTTCTGCCTTTTCACCAGAGCCAGTGAGAACGACAATGTCTGCCATACCCCTTCACACTGACACAACCGACTGTATCATCCCAACTGTCTACCCTCAGGACAAGTGTGTGTCTATCCTCAGGAGAGCCAGTAAACAATATCTCTCGACTCTCAAGACTGAACTCTCAAACCTGTCTCCCTCCTCCAAATCTTGGTGGCGTCTGGTCAAATATGTTTCTGGGGTTTGTTCCCCCTCCATCCCATCCCTTACCTCAAACAGATATACAGCTGACTCCGCACTTGAAAAAGATGAATGCCTCAACTCTGTTTGCCTCAAAATCTTGTGTCCCAAACCCGTCCCTCTCTGTACCCACCGTACCCAGTCGTACCCAGCTGCTCCTGGACTCTGTGTCCTTCTCTCCTGACAAGGTGGAGAAGTTTCTGTCAACCTGTCAACCGGGCCGGTGCTCCTGCCTCACACCTAGCTCGGAACCCATCCGAGGAATGGTTTCTCTCATCTCCTCTTCCTGTTCAGGCTGGAGTTCCCCAATGTAGTGTTCTGGGCCCTGTGCTTTTTCTGGTCTTCATCAATGATCTCTCTGACTCTCTTGAAAATCCTCTCTATCTCTTTGCTGACGACTCTACTCTCTGTCGCTCCATTCCTCATCCCTCAGATCGGCAGTCTGCAGCCGCCTCACTCTCTGCAGACCTGGACAAAATCACAGACTGGGCAAACAAATGGAACGTGTCCTTTCAATCCTGATAAATCTCACACTCTTACGATGTCTCTCCGAAAAGACCGACTGGAAAACCCTCCCATCCACTTTCTGAATAATCCTCTCCAAGAAGTTCTGTCACTCAAGCTTTTGGGTCTCACTATTTGCCATGATCTTTCCTGGGAAAACCACATTTCAAATCTGGCCTCCAAAGCCAGTCGCCGACTGGGCATCCTCCGTCGTGCGAAGTCTTCCTTGGCACACCTGAGCTCCTCACCACATACATGGCTTTCATCCGCAGCTCTATGGAATACTGCTCTCCCCTCTGGTCTGGTGCTCCTGCCTCACACCTAGCCCGTCTTCACGCTGTTGAAACCAAAGCGTTCAGAATCATTGGAATCTCCCGCGATGAAGCTAACTCCAAGGGCCTTTCACTCACTCACCGCAGGCAGGTTGGTGGTCTTTCCGTCTTCTACCGACTCCTCTCTGGCCTTGCCCCCCCAGCCCTCTCTGGGCTCTGTCCCCCAAATATTCCTACAGGTCGCACAAGATCTGCCTGCAACCCTCTTATGGTTAAACTGCCCAAATCAAGACTTTCTGCTCACCTTCACTCCTTCATTCCTCTTTTCTCCCGCCTCTGGAACAAACTCCCTCACTCTCTTCAATCCCACTCCACCCTCCAGGTCTTTAAAACAGCTGTTCCACCACATCTCTTATCCTCCCCCATCCAAAACCTTGATCTTTTCTACCCCCGCTAATTTCGGTCCCCTTGTGTTTTATACTCTCTCCCCCCCCCCCCCCTCCCCTTCCCACGCCTCCTGCCCCAAGCCCTCTCCCTCCCACACTTCTCCCTGCTCTCAAATGTTGTGGTTGTGTGCTTCCCCGTCTCTCCCCATCTTGTCTTCCGCTCCCTCTTTTTGTATATTTTGTTTGTCTGGTTGATTTGTTTGTGAAATAAATGTTAGCTCTTTCACGAGCCTCGATTCAGTATACAAAAACAAACAAACAAACAAACAAAAAAAAAACCCTCGACTCTGATTCTGCAACTGGACATGACGGCATCGGCGCACGGGTCCTAAAATCCTGCTCTGCCGCTCTCTCTCACCCTCTCTCTGTTCTCTTCACCCTCTCTTTTGCTCAAGGTCATCTGCTATCAGCTTGGAAATCAGCAAACATTACCGCTTTACACAAAAAAGGTGCAAAAACGGATCCTTGCAACTGCAGACCAATCAGCCTTCTCCCAATGATCAGCAAAGTGATGGAATCCATCATTGCTTCGGATATCAAATCTTTTCTCTTCTCCAACCACATTTCCAAGCTGGCCTCCAAAGCCAGTCGCCAACTGGGCATCCTCCGTCGTGCGAGGTCCTTCCTTGGCACAACTGAGCTCCTCATCACATACATGGCTTTCATCGACAGCTCAATGGAATACTGCTCTCCCCTCTGGGCTGGTGCTCCTGCGTCACACCTGGCTCGGCTTCACGTTGTTGAAACCAAAGCTTTCAGAATCAATAGAATCTCCCGTGATGAAGCTGATTGTGAGGGTCTTTCACTCTTTCACCACAGGCATGTAGGTGGTCTTTTTGTCTTCTACCGACTCCTATCCGCCGAGCTCCCCCAGCTCTGTCTGTGCTCTGTCCTCCAAATTTTCCCACAGGTCGCACAAGATCTGCCAGTAACCCTCTTGTGGTGAAATTGCCAAAATCAAGACTCTCTGCTCACCTTCACTCTTCATTCCTCTTTCTCCCGCCTCTGGAACAACTCCCTCACTCTCTTCAATCCCACTCCTCCCCTCACAGGTCTTTCAAACAGCTGTTCAGCACCATCTCTTATCTTCCCCATCCAAAACCTTGATCTTTTCTACCCCCGTTAATTCACCCAGATACACTTTGTTGAAATACCAACTTCTTTCCTGGAAGTTCGAGCAGTGTCATGTGTTTTTAACTCAACTGGACTACCGTGCAGTTGAGTTCATCACATACTGAACCCTCCGGCGTCTGGCGTCCTGTCGTTGTCGTTGTCGTCGTCGTCTTGGTCTGTGTCGTCCGTTAACTTTTCGACGTTAACACTCCAGCGTCCACAAATAATCAACCGATTCTGATCAAACTTGACATGCAGCATCCTTACCGCAAGGACCAGGTTGGTATTACATTTCAGCCCGATCCGTTGAAAAATGGCGGACGTAGGCGACCATTTTTTTTTTTTTTTTTTTTTTTGTTTTTTTTTGTTGTATACTGAATCGAGCTCGTGAAAGAGCTGACATTTACTTTCACAAACAAATCAACCAGACAAACAAAATATATAAAAAGAGGAGCGGAAGACAAGAGAATGGGAAGCACACAAACACTTGAGAGCACACAACATTTAAGAGCAGGGAGATGTGTGTGAGGGAGAGGGCTTGGGGGGAGGAGGGGTGGGAAGGGGGGGTTGGGTGGGAGAAGTATAAAACACAAGGACACCAAGGACTTCCAGGACAGAAGTTGGTATTTCAAAAAAGTGGAATTGGGGTGAAATTAGCGGGGATAGAAAAGATCAAGGTTTTGGATGGGGGAAGATAAGAGATGGTGGTGAACAGCTGTTTTGAAGACCTGGAGGGTGGAGTGGGATTGAAGAGAGTGAGGGAGTTTGTTCCAGAGGCGGGAGAAAAGAGGAATGAAGGAGTGAAGGTGAGCAGAGAGTTTTGATTTTGGCAGTTTAACCATAAGAGGGTTGCAGGCAGATCTTGTGCGACCTGTAGGAATATTTGCGGGACAGAGCCCAGAGAGAGCTGGGGGGTGGGGGGGGCAAGGCCAGAGAGGAGTCGGTAGAAGACGGAAAGACCACCAACCTGCCTGCGGTGAGTGAGTGAGAGGTCCTTGGTGGAGTTAGCTTCATCATGGGAGATTCCAATGATCCTGAATGCTTTGCTTTCAACAGCGTGAAGACGAGCTAGGTGTGAGGCAGGAGCACCAGCCCAGAGGGGAGAGCAGTATTCCATTGAGCTGCGGATGAATGCCTTGTATGTGGTGAGGAGCTCAGGTGTGCCAAGGAAGGACTTCGCACGACGGAGGATGCCCAGTCGGCGATTGGCTTTGGAGGCCAGATTTGAAATGTGGTTTTCCCAGGAAAGATCATGGCAGATAGTGAGACCCATAAGCTTGAGTGACAGAACTTCTTGGAGAGGATTATTCAGAAAGTGGATGGGAGGGTTGTCCAGTCGGTCTTTTCGGAGAGACATCGTAAGAGTGTGAGATTTGTCAGGATTGAAAGACATGTTCCACTTGTTTGACCAGTCTGTGATTTTGTCCAGGTCTGCAGAGAGTGAGGAGGCTGCAGACTGCCGATCTGAGGGATGAAGAATGGAGCGACAGAGAGTAGAGTCATCAGCAAAGAGATGGAGAGGATTTTCAAGAGAGTCGGAGAGATCATTGATGAAGACCATAAAAAGCACAGGGCCCAGAAACGTTTGGTCATGAACACGACGTTAACACTCTGGCGTCCACAAATATTAACAGATTTTGATCAAACTTAGAAACCAGTCAGGTCAGTTGAGTTCTGCTTCCCTGGAAGCTCTAGTTCACCTCTCCCTCCCCCCCCCCCCCCCCCCCTCCCTTGCCGTTCCTCCTCTCCCCAAGCCCTCTCCCTCCCACAGATCTCCCGATGTCCTTGTTCTCTGCTGTTGTACTTGTGTGCTTCCCTCTCTCTCCCCATCTTGTCTCCCGCTCCCTTTATGTTGTGTATTTATGTTTTAGTTTGTCTTTTTGTGATTAATGTTCGCTCTTACACGAGCCTCGATCTTGTATTCAAAAAATAAATAAATAATTTTTATAAGTAAATACAGTGTTCACTGTGCTCAATGACAAATCGAGCGTGCAGTATTTACTTCACCATTACTGAAACTTAACAGAATCACCGATGTTAGTCGACAACCCATCAATCCGATCTGTAAGTTCATCTGCCGAGCACAGACCGCAGCAACGACCGACGGACGACGAACGGTTCGAATTAAGCGTTTGGAGAAGAGGGCGTTCCGCTCGGGTTTGAGGCTTGAGGTTCCGCTTGGTTCTAAACTCAGTAATCCACCTGGATTGCAAAGGAATTCTCCCTCTTGTTGTGATAGTGTTGAAAGTATTGCTCAATTACACCAAAAACAAAAACTACTTGTTGATGTTAACTCATTCTTTTGCTTCTTTTTTTCATTTTCAGATCCATCACCTCCTGAAAATCTCCAAATTTCAACACAAAACTCAACATCTCTCTCCATCTCCTGGACCAACCCAAATGATACAAACCAAGCACGTTATGAATATCTTGTGATGTTGATCATTGACAACATCACGGTAGAAAATGAAACCACAGGGCAAACATACATCACCTTTTCAAACCTCCCTCCTGGCACCGACTACAACGTTTCTGTGTCTACAATCTACAATGACACACAAAGCCAACCTACAGAGATACCTGCTACTACAGGTAGGCATGGAGGATACTTGATTGTAACCATGAAAAATTGAGAAGCTGGAAAATAACTTACACCCTCAGGGGTATTTATTTATTTATTTATTTATTCGGATGCAGCCTGTGGCCGATTGGCTGAATCATTTTCTGCGGGCACGGTTGTCCTGCTGATGCAATGCCCCCTTACCAGGGAGTACGTTCTCATTTTGCCAACCTTGGAAGAATGATGGGCTGAATAGACCCACCTCGTGCTAATTCGACAACATGACAGGGGCTTGAATTCAAGACCCCAAGATTGTGTGCCACCCCCTTTCACCGTTAAGCCAGTGCCAAGGTTCGAGTTTGGACCTGTAATGTTGGTTTGGAAACGGGGGGGGGGGGATGGAGGCGGGTTCATGTATGGGGGTTCATATGTTCAGCCTTGATTTTAAAAAGCGGTTTCCTATTGGGATAAAATAAAGTTTTTAAATGGGAAACATTGAGTGAGGACAAAGTGGGCGCATGAAGGATTTGCCAACAATTTGATCTAAATATGGAGAAACTTGACATAAATCAACGTCTCGACTTCACCCGAAAAGCCTCTGCCCACAATAAATTTTTGCTTATTCTGACCCTAAACCTGGTGTTTGTGTTAAAGGTTAGGGTGCTGGGTTGGGAGTCTCGGGTCCTGAGTTTGAATCCCGGTCGGTCGTTAAGTTAAATCCAGGTGAGGTTGACTCGGCCTGTCATCCTTCCGAGGTTGGCAAAATGAGTACCAGTTTAAAATGAACCATTTGAGTATCCTGTGTCGGAGTGGCGACCCATCCAGGATTGTGCCCCACAGCCAAGAAACTGCTATGGCAGCCATATGCATCTGAAAATGCAGGAGTGGACATCATCATCATTACTCTGACTATCACCAAAAAACTCAGGATAATTTGACCTCAATATCTAATCCGTACATGTGTATCATGGGACATGCACTTCGTTTAGTTCAAATACCATAGCCAATGGTGTCACATGAACAGGGGTTTTCATGTGATCTCTGACCCTTGACCTTTCAGTCGCAAATAATATATATCTTGGATGGATTCACTGATGGAGGTTTATACATATTTGAATCAACTTTGACTTGAATCCCTTCAGCTGTTATCAAGCATCACATGTTCACCTGACATGACCTGTGACCTTAGACCTTTTCATGGTAAAGTCTCATCAGTTGCTCTTTGCATTCTCGTGTATACTTTTGCCAAAATCCCATCGCTGCTTCAAAAGTCAGTGCGGCAACATAATTTTTACCTTACGGGACCTCTGGCTTTTGGCCTTTGACCTCTTGACCCCATAATCTTATCGGTTTATCGTTACATCATTATACATACAATGCCGACAGAAAGTCTACACCCTCTTTCAATATTTTAACCTTTTGTTACCTTACAGCCTGGAGTTAAAATGCATTAAATAAGACTTTTTCCACCTTTATCTACACATCGTAACCTACAACTTCCAAGTGAAAATCAAATTCAACAAATTTCCGAAAATTCTTTAAAAACAAATAGAGCTCCATTCAAAGTACACCGCCCCCATGCCAAATAAATAAATAACATCCTCCAGCGCGGCATTGCCGGGGCGCCTTTGGTGACACCGCCGTGCAGCACATTGAGGCGGTATTGGGAGGGAGAGGTGTACAATAACTAATTGATGGATTGTGTAAATAAAATCAATAAATAATGATTGTTGTGAAAATAAACCAAGTCCACAACTTTATCCCATAGGTAGGTTTAATCTCAATGAGATCTTTGGTATCATCCTGTAAAATACAATCATGCAATAGATATCAGGATCTCGGCATCGTATAAGAATGATCGATCATATTAGTCAAAGCAAGCAAGCCTAGAATATGTGCGGGTACGTACCATACAAGACTACATGTCATAGTAAATGTCACAGGAGTGGCTCAGCGTCGCGGACGTCCGAGGTCTTATAGACGCCCCTCAGCGGTTTAAGTGGGCATCACTCCTGGGTTCAACTTTAGTACATTTTCACTACATTCTGCCCGCCGTTAGAACTACACTGCCTCTAGGCAGGAATCAAGCGTGCGTCAGCATTAATTGATTGGGGAAGTCATTCCATGTCAGTCGGTCCATCCGTAGCGGTCAGGGTGGCGAATTACCCGGCCGGCACGTGTCCGGAAACTACCGGGTGTGGCATCCCCGAGCCCGGAGTCCCCCGCTTCGGAGTAACCGCTGTAGGTAGGTGTTGGTGGGGTCACCTCAGAGCCTCCAGGCGGGGGAGTGTTTGACGAAGGAAGGGACGGCAGATGTTCCATAGAGGAAGCTTCGGGAGAGTCCATAGACTCGTAGATCGGTTCGTCGATATCCCTATAAGGGTCGATGACCCCACATGGGGCAAGATGGCGTACGGAGACAGTGGACTCGCGTCCATCTGCCGTCATCACACGAGCATGCTCGGGATTAGCCTGGAGTACCTGCACCTTATCCACAAAGGGGTCATACTTGCTTGTGCGAACCGCACGTTTGAGATAGGCCGGGCCCGGCTCAGCGAGCCAACTGGGTAAAGATCGGATACTACCCGAGCTTCTAGGGTGGTGGAACAGTCTTTCGTGGGGAGTCTGGTTGGTGGCCGTACATAGTAGAGCCCTGATCGAGTTCAGCGCCGCAGGTAGCGACCAAGCCCATTTATCGAGGCCACGGCCGAGGGTCCGGAGGCTTAGCATGACGGCCCTCCATATAATCCCATTGAAGCGTTTGACCTGCCCATTCGCCTGGGTTCTGTACGGTGTGGTGTAGCTCGAAGCGACATTATTTTGGAGCAGGTAACCTCTCACTTCCTGAGACAGGAACACCGCACCCCGATCGGTATGCACGTAGGCCGGATACCCAAACATAGAAAACAAATTCTGCAGGCACCGTATGACCATGGCAGCCGTCATATCCACGCACGTGTAAGCAAAAGGGAATCGCGAGTACTCATCAGTGATAGTGAGCAGATAACGAGAGTTACTCGACACCGGCAGCGGCCCTTTGAAATCCATTGCCAATCTCTCCCACGGTCTAGTAGCCCTAACCAGCGTCAGCATGGGAGGGTTGTAAAAACACGGTTTGAGTTCCGCACATATAGCGCAGTCGCGGCAGATCCGGCGGACGTCCTCAATCGAGTACGGCAGATTACCACTACGCACAAAATGAGCGAAACGCGTCACCCCAGGATGACACATAGTGCCGTGCAAAGTGCACAGACCCTCCAGAGTTACGATACCCGCGCACGTAGCCGGCCTCGATAAGACGTCGGCGACCAGGTTATCCTTCCCCGGGCGATATTTGATGGTGTAGCAGAAGTCGGCGAGTTCGATACGCCAGCGAGTGATTTTCTCATTCTTAATGCGCTGAGCATGTAAGGTGTCGTACATGAACGCTACACTTTGTTGGTCCGTGATGATTTGGAAGCATCGCCCGAGTAAGTACGGTCGCCATCGCCAAATCGACTCGACGATCGCGTACGCTTCCTTTTCGACAGACGAATGCCTCCACTCAGCGGAGGTGAGAGTCCGCAAAAAGAAAGCCACAGGGCACCCCCCCTGGGAGGTGTCGCCGCTATCGCATGATCCGAGGCATCACTTTCTAAGATGAAAGATTCGCTCTCGTCGATCGTCGCCACAGCGGCGCCAGCGATATCGGCCTTAAGGCCCCCAAAGGCTGCCAAGGCGGCTGGGCTCATGGGGAACGTGTCGCAGGCCACAAGGGGGCGGAGCTTCGCGGAGAAATTTTGCACCCACTTAGAATAATGGGCGAACAGCCCGAGAGCATGCTTCAGCGAAGCTCGATCGCTAGGCGGAGCCATATCGAGCAAAGGTCGCAGACTCTCCTTATCTGGAGCGACAGAGCCGTGGGTCACGGTGTACCCCAGAAGATATATCGTGCGTAGAGAGTAATGACACATAGCCTCATTCGTGGTTAGGCAATACCTCTGCGCGACCTCGAGGAAGCGCTTCAGATTAGCATCATGATGCCCCTGGTCATGCCCACAAACCGTAAGATTGTCCAGATATACAAAGACATCTGTTAAGTTCTCCTTAGTAACGAGGTCGTCCATAGCCCTCTGAAAACAGGAGACCCCGTTCGTCACCCCAAAAGGTAGTCGGGTGAACTGGTATAACCTTTGACCCGATTCAAAGGCGGTATAGATGCGATCAGCCCTAGAGATGGGGATCTGATGATACGCACTACGCAGATCGAGAGTACTGTAGACTGAGTACTGGGCCACCTGTCATACCAGAGCGTCCATCCCCGGAAGGGGGTAGGCGTCCAGCTGTGTAAAGCGATTAATCGTCTGTGAATAATTGATTACCATGCGTCGGCGATGCGCTTCACTTCGCACCACTAGGACCTGGGCCCGCCAAGGCGACCGGCTGGGTTCTATGATACCTCCCTTTAAGAGCTGGGCCGTTTCTTCCGCAATGATTTGCGCGTCTGCTCGTGAGTAGCGCCGTGATTTCACCGCTACGGGAGTGCAGTCAGTGGTCAGGTTGGGGAACAGCGAAAGAGGCTCAATTTCCATTTTCGTGAGCACACACACAGCAAGCGTATCAGTCCCACCGAATTCCATTTCCAAACGTCCGTGTCGTTTAAGAAAATCGTGTCCGAACAGAATGTCAGCACATAAAGCAGGCAAGACCATAAGATGTACATCTGGGAACATGCGTCCCTTTATCACAAGTTTCAATCGACATTCCCCTTTTGTGCTGAGCCTAAGCCCCTGGGAGGCCATAAAGATCCGTCGTGTTGTCCCGAGGACCGGCCATCCATGTTGACGCACTAGTCGATGATCGATAAAACTATCCGTAGACCCCGTGTCGACTAAAGCCCGCGCAAAAACGCCTTCGACCATGAGTGGAATAATGGCCTGACCAAGGCCGGAAGATCCGGCAGGTATTGAGCCATCAGAGCGAGAAGATCGCATCTCGCGTGTGGATCCCACGCCGGCTGCAGTTTTCCGGTCGTTCGAGCAGCCTCCGGAGGGCACTCGTGTCAAAGGCATAGTTGGTCGTGCCAAAGCAGGAGTGTCAGGAGCTTGTAGTCCGTACGAGCTGCCATCAAGGGGGCGCTCGTGTCACGCGAGAAGGATTGCTGCCATCTGTAGTTTTACGTGCTGAAGCAAGAGCGTGTAGTTTGTACGAGCTGCCGTCAGATGGCGCTCGTGTCACGTGCATTGTTTGCCGTGTCAAAGCAGGAGCTTGTCGATTGTTTGAGTCGCCTTCGGAGGGCGTTCGGATTCCAGTCAAGGACGGTCGCTCCGCGGTCGGTCATGTTCGCGCCATTTGTTTTGGCGGCCCGATGTATCTCACCAAGGTCGGGCGTACAGCCAGAGGCCCACGAGGAGGAGAACCGCTCATCAAAGTCGGGTGAGGCGCCCCGCTCTGTGCTCGGTCCGTTGGCTCGGCGATAAGCCCATTCAAGGTCGCACGAGTTCGTGCGCCCCGCGCGGTCTTTCGGTAGACTTTTGCAAAATGTCCTTTAGTCGTACACAAATGGCATATTGCTTCCCGAGCCGGACACGCCGACCTGGGATGCTGTCGGTTGCCACAGAAGTAACACGTAGCATTTCGCACAGGCCTTGGCCTGGCCGCCGTAGCCGCAGCCAAGCCGGAATCCGAGTCCACCTCGGGAGCGGCCAAGGGCTCCGCTAGCATGGTCGAGTCCGCTCCCGTATCCTCGGCGGTAGCCCTCTCCGGTCGCGCGAGTTGAGAAGTCCCCGCGACGACCCGTGTGTGGTCATAGGCGGTAGATTGTTCCCGGGCCTCAGTGTAGACGTGTGCCACCCGTAGAGCCTCCGTGAACGTCAGGTCAGCTGTCTCCAAAAGTCTGAGCCTGAGAGCAGGAGAGCCGATCCCAGAGACAAAAGCATCTCGGACAAGAGCATCCTGGACTTGCTCGTGAGTGCGGACCTCTTGGGTACTGTCTGCAAGTAATTGTCGTAGCTCCTGGGCGAAGCGATCTATCGACTCAGTGGGCTGTTGACGCCGCGATGAGAGCAGATACCTGGTATACACCACGCTCCATTTCTTAATGTAAATTCGCTTTAGCTCTGCCACAGCGGCATCGTACGTCGTACATCGTTCAATGCTCCTGTAGACGTGGTGGTCCACTTTAGTCTGCAGAACGTCCAGTTTCATTTCAGCAGTGGGAACGGTATCCTGGGCTTTGAACTGGTTCTCCAGTGACCTGAGCCAGTGAGTTAACTCCGAGCCCGAGTCCGCAGCTTGTGGGTCGGCACTGAATGTCGGTACATGAATCATCTTGCGTCCCGCCGTTTCCATAGATCTTGATTGAGATTAAGTGTAGTGAAAATAAACCAAGTCCACAACTTTATCCCATAGGTAGGTTTAATCTCAATCAGATCTTTGGTATCATCCTGTAAAATACAATCATGCAATAGATATCAGGATCACGGCATCGTATAAGAATGATCGATCATATTAGTCAAAGCAAGCAAGCCTAGAATATGTGCGGGTATGTACCATAGAAGCCTACATGTCATAGTAAATGTCACAGGAGTGGCTCAGCATCGCGGACGTCCGAGGTCTTATAGACGCCCCTCAGCGGTTTAAGTGGGCATCACTCCTGGGTTCAACTTTAGTGCATTGTCACTACAATGATCGTAAAATAATTTCTTAATCAATTGACTAATAGCATATCTCAACCACTGGTGTTTCGTTTGAAGGTGTATCTTTTTGAAAATTATTTTTAAAAGTCATTAATCGAAAAAATAAACAATTAATTGATTAATCAATAAATAATACATTGATTAAGTAATTCATCAATAAATCAAAAATACTTCAGAGCCACAACACTTGGTCACTGTCGTGTCCGAATATCAGCTTCCTCGCTCAAAAGGTGCCTGAGATATTGCCCGGATGAGATAGAAAATAAAATAGTGATTAATAACGAAATAAATATAAAATAAAGGGTAAAATAATTAAATTCTTAATCAATTGCTTCAGATATGAAATCTTTCCTCTTCTCCAATGGCTTGATCTCTGATCATCAATTTGGTTTCAGACCTGGTCACTCTACTCTGGACATGCTGCTTCTGCTTTCTCAGCAATGGATGGAGGTCCTCAATGCCAAACAGGAAATTCGAGCTGTCTCCCTTGACATATCACGTGCCTTCGATACGGTCTGGCACCCCGCCCTGCTCACCAAACTCTCCTCTGTTGGTATCCATGGAAATCTCCACGCATGGCTGGCGGACTTCCTCTCTAGTCGTAGTCAACGTGTGGCGCTGAATGGGTTTCTCTCATCTCCTCTTCCTGTTCAGGCTGGAGTTCCCCAAGGCAGTGTTCTGGGCCCTGTGCTTTTTCTGGTCTTCATCAATGATCTCCCCGACTCTCTTGAAAATCCTCTCTATCTCTTTGCTGATGACTCTACTCTCTGTCACTCCATTCTTCATCCCTCAGATCGGCAGTCTGCAGCCTCCTCACTCTCTGCAGATCTGGACAAAATCACAGGCTGGGCAAACAAGTGGAACATGTCTTTCAATCCTGACAAATCTCACACTCTTACAATGTCTCTCCGAAAAGGCCGACTGGACAACCCTCCCATCTACTTTCTGAATAATCCTCTCCAAGAAGTTATGTCACTCAAACTTTTGGGTCTCACTATCTGCCATGATCTTTCCTGGGAAAACCACATTTCAAATCTGGCCTCCAAAGCCAGTCGCCGACTGGGCATCCTCCGTCGTGCGAAGTCCTTCCTTGGCACACCTGAGCTCCTCACCACGTACAAGTCTTTCATCCGCAGCTCAATGGAATATTGCTCTCCCCTCTGGGCTGGTGCTCCTGCCTCACACCTAGCTCGTCTTCACGCTGTTGAAAGCAAAGCATTCAGAATCATTGGAATCTCCCGCGATGAAGCTAACTCCAAGGGCCTTTCACTCACTCACCGCAGGCAGGTTGGTGGTCTTTCCGTCTTCTACCGACTCCTCTCTAGCCTTGCCCCCCCAGCTCTCTCTGGGCTCTGTCCCGCAAATATTCCTACAGGTCGCACAAGATCTGCCTGCAACCCTCTTATGGTTAAACTGCCAAAATCAAGACTCTCTGCTCACCTTCACTCCTTCATTCCTCTTTTCTCCCGCCTCTGGAACAAACTCCCTCACTCTCTTCAATCCCACTCCACCCTCCAGGTCTTTAAAACAGCTGTTCACCACCATCTCTTATCTTCCCCCATCCAAAACCTTGATCTTTTCTATCCCCGATAATTTCACCCCAATTCCACTTTTTGAAATACCAACTTCTAACCTGGAAGTCCTTGGTGTCCTTGTGTTTTATACTTCTCCCACCCCCCACCCCCCCCCACCCCTTCTCCCCCCGAGCCCTCTCCCTCCCACACATCTCCCTGCTCTCAAATGTTGTGTGCTCTCAAGTGTTTGTGTGCTTCCCATTCTCTTGTCTTCCGCTCCCTCTTTTTATATATTTTGTTTGTCTGGTTGATTTGTTTGTGAAGTAAATGTCAGCTCTTTCACGAGCCTCGATTCAGTATACAAAAAAAATATAAAAAAAAATAAAAAATTGGCCAATACAATACCTAAAGCAACACTGTTTCATCAGAATCTGCAACTTAGAAAAAATGAAGTCGGTCATTAATCGAATATTTAAATAATTAATCGATTAATCAATGAAACAACAAATGCAAAATACAATTTACAGCCAAATCACGGTCATTGTCGTGTCCAAGTATCAGCTTATACAGTCTGATATATATCAGCTTATACAGTCTGATATATATCAGCTTATGCAGTATATAAATATCCTATCGCTTATAAATCAGCTCATAAATATCTTATCGCAAAAGGTGCCTGAGATATTGCTCAGATGAGAAAGAAAATAAATAAGTGATTCATAAACTGATAATAATTGAGTAATTAATCAATTAATTGATTCATCAAAAAACAAAAAATAGCGTTTTTGCCAAAGCAAGTGCTCACTATTGTGCTGAAATGTCAGCTTCCTAGCTCAAAGGATGGATTCCTCCAGTGGGTTGTTCTGCCTTTTCACCAGAGCCAGTGAGAACGACAATGTCTGCCATACCCCTTCACACTGACACAACCGACTGTATCATCCCAACTGTCTACCCTCAGGACAAGTGTGTGTCTATCCTCAGGAGAGCCAGTAAACAATATCTCTCGACTCTCAAGACTGAACTCTCAAACCTGTCTCCCTCCTCCAAATCTTGGTGGCGTCTGGTCAAATCTGTTTCTGGGGTTTGTTCCCCCTCCATCCCATCCCTTACCTCAAACAGATATACAGCTGACTCCGCACTTGAAAAAGATGAATGCCTCAACTCTGTTTGCCTCAAAATCTTGTGTCCCAAACCCGTCCCTCTCTGTACCCACCGTACCCAGTCGTACCCAGCTGCTCCTGGACTCTGTGTCCTTCTCTCCTGACAAGGTGGAGAAGTTTCTGTCAACCTGTCAACCGGGCCGGTGCTCCTGCCTCACACCTAGCTCGGAACCCATCCGAGGAATGGTTTCTCTCATCTCCTCTTCCTGTTCAGGCTGGAGTTCCCCAATGTAGTGTTCTGGGCCCTGTGCTTTTTCTGGTCTTCATCAATGATCTCTCTGACTCTCTTGAAAATCCTCTCTATCTCTTTGCTGACGACTCTACTCTCTGTCGCTCCATTCCTCATCCCTCAGATCGGCAGTCTGCAGCCGCCTCACTCTCTGCAGACCTGGACAAAATCACAGACTGGGCAAACAAATGGAACGTGTCTTTCAATCCTGATAAATCTCACACTCTTACGATGTCTCTCCGAAAAGACCGACTGGAAAACCCTCCCATCCACTTTCTGAATAATCCTCTCCAAGAAGTTCTGTCACTCAAGCTTTTGGGTCTCACTATTTGCCATGATCTTTCCTGGGAAAACCACATTTCAAATCTGGCCTCCAAAGCCAGTCGCCGACTGGGCATCCTCCGTCGTGCGAAGTCCTTCCTTGGCACACCTGAGCTCCTCACCACATACATGGCTTTCATCCGCAGCTCTATGGAATACTGCTCTCCCCTCTGGTCTGGTGCTCCTGCCTCACACCTAGCCCGTCTTCACGCTGTTGAAACCAAAGCGTTCAGAATCATTGGAATCTCCCGCGATGAAGCTAACTCCAAGGGCCTTTCACTCACTCACCGCAGGCAGGTTGGTGGTCTTTCCGTCTTCTACCGACTCCTCTCTGGCCTTGCCCCCCCAGCCCTCTCTGGGCTCTGTCCCCCAAATATTTCTACAGGTCGCACAAGATCTGCCTGCAACCCTCTTATGGTTAAACTGCCCAAATCAAGACTTTCTGCTCACCTTCACTCCTTCATTCCTCTTTTCTCCCGCCTCTGGAACAAACTCCCTCACTCTCTTCAATCCCACTCCACCCTCCAGGTCTTTAAAACAGCTGTTCACCACCATCTCTTATCCTCCCCCATCCAAAACCTTGATCTTTTCTACCCCCGCTAATTTCGGTCCCCTTGTGTTTTATACCTCTCCCCCCCCCCCCCCCCTCCCCTTCCCACGCCTCCTGCCCCCAAGCCCTCTCCCTCCCACACTTCTCCCTGCTCTCAAATGTTGTGGTTGTGTGCTTCCCCGTCTCTCCCCATCTTGTCTTCCGCTCCCTCTTTTTGTATATTTTGTTTGTCTGGTTGATTTGTTTGTGAAATAAATGTTAGCTCTTTCACGAGCCTCGATTCAGTATACAAAAACAAACAAACAAACAAACAAAAAAAAAACCCTCGACTCTGATTCTGCAACTGGACATGACGGCATCGGCGCACGGGTCCTAAAATCCTGCTCTGCCGCTCTCTCTCACCCTCTCTCTGTTCTCTTCACCCTCTCTTTTGCTCAAGGTCATCTGCTATCAGCTTGGAAATCAGCAAACATTACCGCTTTACACAAAAAAGGTGCAAAAACGGATCCTTGCAACTGCAGACCAATCAGCCTTCTCCCAATGATCAGCAAAGTGATGGAATCCATCATTGCTTCGGATATCAAATCTTTTCTCTTCTCCAACCACATTTCCAAGCTGGCCTCCAAAGCCAGTCGCCAACTGGGCATCCTCCGTCGTGCGAGGTCCTTCCTTGGCACAACTGAGCTCCTCATCACATACATGGCTTTCATCGACAGCTCAATGGAATACTGCTCTCCCCTCTGGGCTGGTGCTCCTGCGTCACACCTGGCTCGGCTTCACGTTGTTGAAACCAAAGCTTTCAGAATCAATAGAATCTCCCGTGATGAAGCTGATTGTGAGGGTCTTTCACTCTTTCACCACAGGCATGTAGGTGGTCTTTTTGTCTTCTACCGACTCCTATCCAGCCAAGCTCCCCCAGCTCTGTCTGTGCTCTGTCCTCCAAATTTTCCCACAGGTCGCACAAGATCTGCCAGCAACCCTCTTGTGGTGAAATTGCCAAAATCAAGACTCTCTGCTCACCTTCACTCTTTCATTCCTCTTTTCACCCGCCTCTGGAACAAACTCCCTCACTCTCTTCAATCCCACTCCTCCCTCCAGGTCTTTCAAACAGCTGTTCAGCACCATCTCTTATCTTCCCCCATCCAAAACCTTGATCTTTTCTACCCCCGTTAATTCACCCCAGATACACTTTGTTGAAATACCAACTTCTTTCCTGGAAGTTCTAGCAGTGTCCATGTGTTTTTAACTCAACTGGACTACCGTGCAGTTGAGTTCATCACATACTGAACCCTCCGGCGTCTGGCGTCTGTCGTTGTCGTTGTCGTCGTCGTCTGTGGTCTGTCGTCCGTTAACTTTTCGACGTTAACACTCCAGCGTCCACAAATATCAACCGATTCTGATCAAACTTGACATGCAGCATCCTTACCGCAAGGACCAGGTTGGTATTACATTTCAGCCCGATCCGTTGAAAAATGGCGGACGTAGGCGACCATTTTGTGTTTTTTTTTTTTGTTTTTTTTTTTTGTATACTGAATCGAGGCTCGTGAAAGAGCTGACATTTACTTCACAAACAAATCAACCCAGACAAACAAAATATATAAAAAGAGGGAGCGGAAGACAAGAGAATGGGAAGCACACAAACACTTGAGAGCACACAACATTTAAGAGCAGGGAGATGTGTGTGAGGGAGAGGGCTTGGGGGGAGGAGGGGTGGGAAGGGGGGGTTGGGTGGGAGAAGTATAAAACACAAGGACACCAAGGACTTCCAGGACAGAAGTTGGTATTTCAAAAAAGTGGAATTGGGGTGAAATTAGCGGGGATAGAAAAGATCAAGGTTTTGGATGGGGGAAGATAAGAGATGGTGGTGAACAGCTGTTTTAAAGACCTGGAGGGTGGAGTGGGATTGAAGAGAGTGAGGGAGTTTGTTCCAGAGGCGGGAGAAAAGAGGAATGAAGAGCATCAGCCCAGAGGGGAGAGCAGTATTCCATTGAGCTGCGGATGAATGCCTTGTACGTGGTGAGGAGCTCAGGTGTGCCAAGGAAGGACTTCGCACGACGGAGGATGCCCAGTCGGCGATTGGCTTTGGAGGCCAGATTTGAAATGTGGTTTTCCCAGGAAAGATCATGGCAGATGGTGAGACCCATAAGCTTGAGTGACAGAACTTCTTGGAGAGGATTATTCAGAAAGTGGATGGGAGGGTTGTCCAGTCGGTCTTTTGGGAGAGACATCGTAAGAGTGTGAGATTTGTCAGGATTGAAAGACATGTTCCACTTGTTTGCCCAGTCTGTGATTTTGTCCAGGTCTCCAGAGAGTGAGGAGGCTGCAGACTGCCGATCTGAGGGATGAAGAATGGAGCGACAGAGAGTAGAGTCATCAGCAAAGAGATGGAGAGGATTTTCAAGAGAGTCGGAGAGATCATTGATGAAGACCATAAAAAGCACAGGGCCCAGAAACGTTTGGTCATGAACACGACAGTAGGGTAATAATGTTGCTTCTGGGACAGCCCGTTTAACATGGGAAATCCCTATCTAATGTCGTTTACCCCTATTTGAGAAAACACCCCTATTAATCCAAAAGACTCTATGGGCCTTTTGACCTTATGAATCATGAGTCAATTAATCTACTTGGGCTAATACATAATGAATATATTTTAATTGAGCTAGGGATGGGATTGGGTTGGGGGCTGTATATTATTATGACTCACACATACACAAAAGTTTAACCTCAACTTTAGTTGAGGTTTAACTTATGTGTATGTGTGAGGGATAGGGGTTCACAGATCTCTAGTGTGAACCTGTGATCCTTTTGGACCATGAGTCAATTAATCTACTTGGGCTAATACATAATGAATATATTTTAATTGAGCTAGGGATGGGATTGGGTGAAGGTTAGGGGTTCACATATACACACAAGTCCCAACTGGAAAGTTGTGGGATCCTTCTGACCTTATGAACCTTTTACTCTGGTGAATATAACCCACTCAAACATTGACCCGACAAATATTTGTTTATGCGTGGGAAATAATTTAATTCTCCTACAACTCTCCTCACCGTCTAATATATTAACAAAAAATATGTTTGAGTTTGGTTCTTTATTAAGATATTTTAACTGAGCTAAGATAAAATGGTAAACCTCCCTCAATGTTCTTGTTTGAGCGCCTCCAGTGCCACATACCATTTTTAAATTAAAGTATATATTTTCCTGGCAACCATCAAAGTTTTCCGACCACTCAAAAATATTTCCATCTTTTTTACCCAATTCACCGGTATTTAAATTAATTCTCTTATTTGTTTTGTGAACTTTTTTACCAGTTGCCTTTTCAATTATACCTATTTGATATTTTTCACATTCATTATGTTTTCCATTTATATACCAAGGTTGATTACACCTCCACTCTTTAGTCTGGTTGGTACTTGGTTCTATCATTTATATAATAGTAAAAAAGGAGGCGGTAGCCCTTAAAATCCCTAACCCCATTAACTTATCACTTATATATGGATGGTTGTTGTTTAATGGCTTATCAGTTTTGTTTTTTGTAATTCTTGTGAGTAAAATGAACCCAAGATTTCTTCCCCATTCATATCATTTAATTTGTAAGTCCAAGGAACTGTATCCATTACATCAATGATTTTAAATAATTCATGAGTCCATTTTTGTGTATAACCTTTTTCAAAATGGCTTTTCCATTTGTATATTCTTACCATATCACCAACTTTGAACTTGGGCTTTCTCAAATTAATCTCCTTTTCATATTCTAATTTTGTAAATGTTTCTGATGGTTTTGATTTTGTTGATGAATTAACTGTATTATTGTAATTATCTACAATATCCTGGATTAAATATACCCATTTTTGGGAATCGAGTTGTGTGAATTTTTTATATAGTTTCTCTTTCAAAGTGCGATTAAAACGCTCAATAACAACTGCCCTTCCTTCATTAAAGGTACTGTATAATTTAATACCCTCCCCCTTAAGAAATTTCATAAATATTTTGTTATAGAACTCTGTTCCCTCATCGGTCCACAGTTTCTTTGGTTTTCTTTTACTTTTATTAAATATCTGTTGGAAGGCTAACATCAGAGTAAGGCTAACTAACAAGGCTAACATCAACTCTCTTGTTTTTCAAAGGAACAACCCAAGCAAATCTACTCCTCAAATCAATAACGGTTAAAGCATACTTGTATCCCTTATCATTTTTTAGTTCGATTAAATCAGCGGACCATATGTGGTCGGTGTATTTAGAATAAACTTTCCTTCTTTTAAACTTTGTGATTATAGGTTTATGTAATTCATTAGCCAAAAGCTCCTCAGTCTTGATAACATCATTGGAGTTTAATAGTTTTTTGGGAAATAACCAAGACCAAGTTTCAATTTAACACTTATCATTTTTTTCACAATAAACCTATCAACTTTCTCTCTCAATGTCGGATTTCGTATCAAAGACAAATTATACAACATTTCTCTGTCTGCTTCATGTTTTTCATCCAATGTGGTGGTATCCCCATAAGCAATATCATGCTTCATACACACTTCGTCAACCCTATTTGTAGGTTTAGACCAAGGTTTAGGATTGTCAGTCTCATCTAATCTTTTATCCAAGTTTGTTCCTGGACCACAGAAAGAATATCCAGGTAGATGTAGTTCCCCTGGAATTCCAGTTGTTGTAAATTTACTTCCTGAGAGAAACTTTTGTATGTCTCCTCCTCTTTTAGGAGAGATGAATTGGCACTTTTTAGAGCCACATACTTGACATATTCCTTTTTGATAAACTCTATTATTTTTAGCTTTAACATACAATACACTTTTAGATTTAGTTTTCTTTTTACATTTGAGACAATAACTCATATTTATTTATCAGAAAAATTCCGACAGAGTATCAAAACCTTTTTAGTTTTCAACATATACATTTCTATCTTAATTTTTAAAACATAAAGAATCCTTAGAAATGTCTTCACTTTCTCCTCCATTTATTTACAAATAAAACTAACTAAAGTCAATACCACTTAATCTTTTTCTTCTTCACCACTTTCTCGTTTAAATCTCCTCCCTGAAATTGAACTCATCTCATCCGTTTTTAAAACCAATTTCTTCACAAGAGTCATTCTTTCTTTATTTTCCTCTTCGGTGCGTTGAGATTGATTTATTTGTTGTAATACATTTAATCTTTTACGAATCTCACTGATTTCCATCTCCCTCTCCTCCCTCTCTTCCTCCTCCTTCTCTTCTTCAATTCCTTCCTCAGCCCTTGCAACCCTTGAGTTTGAGCCCCAAAGAATATTATACATATACTCATCTGGATTTTGAGATATTCTTGTATCTATAATTATTTTTCTCATAATAGGATACCAATAAGATTTGTTGACGATTTCTAAAAGAGTTTTATATTTCATAACTTTGAGAAGTTCATTTTTATTTAATATTTTAAACAAGTCTCTATTTGTGGGTTTAGCAATATCAGTATAAGGCCAGTTTTTTATAACAAAATTCCCATGTATATGCTCCAAATCATAAGGTATGTAATACCGAGCACCCTTTTCTTGTAGGTATCCTTGAATACAAAAATTATAATTCTCTTGTAGTCTTCTTCCTGCCATTTATGTATCAGAAATATATGTGAGATTAATATTATGACAGGTAATACCACCCCATCTTCCCACTACCAAATTGGTTTGTATTCCTTGGCTTTCTATCCTTATCTCATGACCTTCCTTCTTTGTCATGCGAACCATCGCTATACTATCATATATTTTTATTTTCTTAAAATCACGTATTTGTTGTTTACTAATTGTACTTCCACATAAATCCTTATCTTCACCAAGTGGATAATATTCTTCTTTACGAGACTGATTAAAATCATGTAGGTCTTCTATGTTTATTGAAAAAGACCAATTATACCCTAAATCAGGCATATCGTACCCCCATTTATTAATTCTCATATTAACTATATGTCCTTCTTTATAAAATTCAATTGTAAGCAGGTAGTTAAATTCAATGAGGAAAGGTGTATGGTCAGTATAACCAGGTGTTGTGGTTGTAAATTTTACTTGTTTAACAAAACGTGCTGTTTTCTTTAAAAATATATATTGTGATAAATCACTAAATCTAATTAAGTCATTTGCATCTGTAGGGTTTGGATAATTGATTAATTTATAAGTATTCTTCATATTAATATTTTTACTTACACTATATTTTTGTCGTTCAGCCTGTGCCTTTGTATAATAATTTGATAAATCAATATCCTGAGAGGATTTTCCAAAGATAGAACCATCTTTTCCAACATAAGTCATTTATATTAGATTAAAAATGATATCATAAAAATTTTCATTATTGTTGAGTTGAAATAATACATATAAACATAATTGACCACAACATTTAGAATTAATTTCTTGAACTTGAAATGTTTGATAAACACCATTCTGTAAGAATTGTATTACTTCAACAGGTGGTGGCATACCATAACTATCAAAATAATATTTATCCTGACTATTATGAATACAAACCCAATGAGAACCATTCTGTGTGTCTAAATTCATAATAATATTCTTTGTATTCTTATTTATATGTGTTAATTCATCTCTCATACAGATTACCACGTTATCAATTTTTAGTGTTTTACAATACTTAGATAGTTCTATATTTGACGTTGTATTCTTTCCAAATTGTTTAAACCATTTATCCATTTATTTATGAGAAAGATACAATCCATTACCCCGTTTAGTTAGTTTAACACCCGCTTGAGCGATAGAGGAAAGCATATCTCCAACCAACAATCTAGCTTTATCAGGTAGACTTTCAAGTTTTTGAGCAAAATCTACAATTACACCACTTCCACTAATTTGTTTCTCCAACTCCTTGTTATGTCTTTCCAATTCTTTTTGAGCTTTTAGTTGTGTCTTCCTTTCGTTAGCAGTTTTTACCGCTGCTGAAATACCACCAGTCAATGCTCCCGCCGCACTTAAACCAGCAAATAAAGGAATTAGAAACGGGAGAAATCCTCCTCTTGACTCGTCTATTGAATATTTCTTTAACATAGGTTTCGTCATTTTAATTTTAAGTGATCCAACATCATTTAATGTTTTTACTTGTGTGTGTGTGAGTAAAACATCAATTCTTACAGCTCCTTTTCTTTGAATTGTATTAACATTAATAATACAAGGCTTTTGATTTTGAATACAAGATGTTAATTTATTAAGATTGATTTGATTAACATATACCCCAACCATTTATTTATGAGAAAAAACCTATGTGATATTAATCATAACACCATTATCTGTATTAATCTGTAATTCTGTTTCCTCCTAAAGCAAACAATATGCATTAACCTCTTCACTCTCCCCTCTTTCAATGTATAGAGAAGTATCCACTCGATTAGACTTTATAGTTTCCTTTTGAGAACTCAGGTCAATTGCGTAGATTGTATAAAGTTTTTGAAACGCAACCATATCCAAAATAGGATCATTATTACCATTACTTTCACACACCTTTTGGTAGGACTTGTAGGCTTCCGCATAATCATTTTTTTCCCAATCAATTTCCAATCTATCTCGCGGATAAAATGTGCCATCAAGAGAAACCCGAAGTTGTTTCACCTTAGCATTCTCACTCAGCGCATTATTCTTATTAGTACCGTCCTCTCCATCTGGTTTTTTAAAAATGAGCCAGAGGTATCGTGGCTTTCCTTGAAGAACACCCAAATTCCAAGTGTAGGTAGTGTGTTCCAGTTTAACATGTTGACATCTTCTTTTAAGGTATGATACATTTAGCGGTTTCTTTGAGTTAAGTCTTCTATTTAACATCTCTTCCGTTTTAAGATTAGGAGTATATTCACTGATATACCAACACAAATCATTAATAACAAATTTATTGTTGTCTCCAAAAGCATTTTCATCCCCAAAAAGCAACCTATTTACATTATCATTCCTTTGTAGTTGAAATCTAATTTTAAGACCATACAAAACTTTATCATAATCGCAAAATCCAAATATACCTTTAAGAGGTACTGCTACGGTAAAACTATTCACTGCTTTTGTTTCATCATTATACATTGACTTCCTTTGACTATAACCAGGGTCTGCGTTTGTACCCGTTGACATATCAGGAATAAAACCTTCAACAGCTCCCTTACCCATTCTATCACTAAACGAATATAGTGTAAATTTCATCATTTCAGATGTAGCAGAGACATAATCAACCGCTTCAACCTCTTGTGTTCCAATATACAGGCGGACACTGTCAAACATTTTCCAGAAGAAATCATTTACGAGTGTAGCATTAGTATTATTCGCAGCCTTAGTGAATTTAAATTTACACAGCAAGAAACTATCAGCTATATTCAAGTAAGTTTGTTGATTATTTATTTCAAAACTTTTTGTTCCGTTTGAATTCCAGTCTGTTCCTGTTATAGCATTTACCTTAAAATAGTCTTCCTTTTTAGTGGAGTTTGAAATGATAATCGTATCATCCAAATCATAGATACTATCAATCGCTTCCATACTTGTATTTATATAGCATTAAAATTGTTGAAACCCTGACCCAAGTATTTTAATGATTTTTTGTCGTTCTTGTGAAGATAGTTGAGTTTTACCTTTTTTTATTTCTTTGATTGCTTGTAATTTATGAGACTCCTTTTGAGCTTGTTGTATAGCACCCGCAACGGAGCCCACGGCAGAAGCAGTTGAACCAATTAGGTCTTTATGTTTAAGGATGGTTGAACCAATACCCATTAGAGTATCAATTATCCCATCTCCTTTATTTCGAAATTGATGACCTACACCTCGTTGTCTCTTAGGTTTATAGTATCCTCTACCCACATACCTTGCATAGTCTGGTGAAAGGAACATGCCCTCCCCTGTAATTATTTTATATTTTACCAACTCGTGTTTTCTCACAATAACCATTAATTATTTATTTATTGAAAAACTTCACGTAGGTGAATTCTGATGGATATAATTTCATCATTAAAGGATATCATACGATTATCTTGGTCGGTTATCCTAAAATTTACTCTGTATATGGTTTTTCCTGACACAGGTAAATAGACAAGATTTTTTGGTTCCATATTAAATTTATAACCAATCGGGGTTGAGTATGCACTGAATGAAAATATTGTATTTGTTCTTATTCCATCGTTATAAGCACCATCAATCAAATCACAATGAATTAATACTGAATTTATACCGGAGGATATTTGGATAACATTATCACTGTAAAACGTCCCGTTATTTTCAATCTTTTTTGAAGAGAAACCCAATAGCTCTCTAAACGAATTTTCAATCGTGAAATCAACTTTATAATTATTTTTAAGTTTAATAGTTGATTTTGAAGTGTGTTTTTGAATATCTATTACAATATTTTTTGGTTCATCACCTTTTTCTTTCATAAGGCGAGAGAGTTCTGAAGATATTTGAGAAATCTCGTAAGCTCCGGGTGAAACGGTTATAGTTTTATATTCACTTCCTGGATTATAACTAAACTTGTTGTTTTTCTCTGTGATATTAAACAAGGTATTATAAGTTTCCATCGACAATAAAGATGCCTCATATGAGGTAAGGGGGTCAAGTTGTAGTGGGTAAGGGAATGAAGCTGTGTAATCGCTCGTTGTGAAATTAAAACTAAGAATTGTGCTTCTCATCTTATTTAATATCTAATAAAATATCTTTGTATTGACATTTATTAATTATTTTCATATTCATCAACTGATCTAAAATGGCTGAGGATTCATTAAAACAATTGTTGTTTCCAGCCTTCTTACTACCTAACAACAATAATAGCCTATTAACTAATTGTGATGGGTCATTTGGAAGAAAACTAACACCCGAACCAAGCTTACTTAAAGCATCAATAATATGTTTCTCCTTCTCATTCTTCTTACTTTTACCAGCAACAGAAACTCCATAATCAAGTGCATTTAACAACTCAATATATACCCTATCTTCCTCTCTTTCCATATCAAGTGGTTCCTCAAAATATTTTGAACCGCTGAATCCGGGGTTTGTTAGAAGAAACATTAATCTTGGAGTTAATTTAACATTTGGTTGAGTAGAACTCAAGAACATCAATTCATCATTAAATATCAATACCTTTTCTTCCACAAGATGAAACACTGCTGGTTCTTCTGTTGGAATGAGACCTGCTCTGGTTTTTGAACCCGCCGAATATTCATTGTTTTGAAGAGCTTCCACAACATAATTAGGGGGTTGATTTACCTCCTCAAGTTTCCGAAATAATCCCTCGTCATCATATTCTAATTCACCAAGTTCTTGTTTTGTTATCTGACTAAAATCTTTGAGCATTTGAAGTTTTTTCGGAGTAAATTCTACCGTGGGAACTGTAGGGTGTTGAGTTTTCAAAAGTGGTTTAAAGAATTTCTCTTGTTTTCTTTCAAAGGCTTCTTCACCAGTTAGTTTCTGTCTCCGTTTCTTCTTTATCTCTTCCTGTTGTTTAACAACTTTTGAAACTAATTGTTGATGTTCCTTAAACTTTCTTTCTCTTTCTTCGGTATTCATTTAGTATTGAAAAATATCATTTAGTATCTCATCTTGTTTCACAACAATATATTTATATTTTCCAATCGTGTGTTTCATATAATTTTCAAATTCTTTTTTACTACATAACGTAGAGCAATTATCTCTCCAAAAATTATTTACATCTATTGAATTTAACTTAAATAAAATAAAAGTATTGGCATTGTTTCTTATTGAGCGTCGAGGGAGTTGAAAATATGATTGACTAAGATATATACAATTACAAGAAGAATGTCTCCCTCTTGTATAGTAGCTATCCATTACTGTTTGGTTTCTCTCATTAACACAATCATCAAAGATGACGAGGTTCTTTTTTGATTTATCTAAATCTTGAGGTGAAGGTATATCATCCGTATTATCACTGAGAATACAAGTTATGGGTTTCGATTTTGATTTCTGTGTATCACAAAATAGTTGTATTATATCCTCAATGTTATAATCATTTAGTTTGTTTTGAAGTTTAAATAAACCGATAATGTCTTCCTTTTTAAGACCTGCATTAAAACCCTGTGAGAGTAGTTGATACTCGGGTTGAAAACTTGACTTTGTAAAAATTATTAAATTATCATAATCTAAAAAATTAGAACCAAGGAGCATCTTTAAAAGTAAACAGGTTTTCCCACATCCGCTTGAACCAACTATTAGACATCTCAATGAATTTGGAATGTTTTTATGGTTATTAAATTTTATCTTATTTTCCCAAACGGGTAAAAAATCATTCATTTATATATTTGGAAAACAAGTCATCTAACTTTTTTTGAGCTATTTTAGAAACTCTATATTTTATCCTGAGTTCGGGTTTAATTTCAAAATAATTCATTATTTTATTTATATAGTATCTTGTATTAACATTTCCATTAAAATTATTTTGAATAATAAATATCATTAAACCCTTATACATTTCCTCAATACAATTAGTCTCTTCCCTTGAAAGAAATGGTGTATTATCATCACAATACTTAACATTCATCTCTCTTATTAATCTTGTAAAGTAATTCATTTTTGGTTCTAATTTAAAAGAGTTATATATATTTATTTATTTTTTATTATCATTAATTAAAATTAAATCACAGAAAATACATTGTTTATATGAACCCTCATTATTAAGCCCTATTCTATCACAAGCCGGACAATTCTCTAATTTATCATATGGAGAGTCTGGAAATTCTAAATATCCTTCAGAACTTATCATATTTATGTGGTAAATTTTTACTTAAACTAAATGCAAGTTTATTCATTAATAAATACAATGTTTCACAACACAAAAGACCAATTTCAATCTATTACCGAAGGTTCTATTGATTGT
Source organism: Myxine glutinosa (assembly GCF_964187855.1). NCBI lineage: Eukaryota > Metazoa > Chordata > Myxini > Myxiniformes > Myxinidae > Myxine > Myxine glutinosa. The sequence goes on along the minus strand of NC_136265.1, from coordinate 2,100,779 downwards.
GTCAAAGATGTAAAGTTGAACAAAGATAAATATGGTAATTTTTGGGTTTATCCCGAATTAAATGATAATATTAGTCCATCAATTATGTTTAAAGGCCGCGGATTTTCTATTCCAGCTAAAAAATCGATAAAAGTCCATTTGGATCATGTCTCCCCCCTTCTAATGGCTATTTATGAAAAGATTGGTGAAAAATTGGACGCCACTTCTTTGGAACTTAATGATAAGACCATCAACTCAAGTAAAGGAGATGTATGTATATTTTTTAATAAAACAGATATTGATGTTAATAATAAAATCATAACCGGGGAGATGACATTTAGGTCAATGATAATTAAAGATTATTTGAAGATAACTTTTAATGTTAAAAATATTATTATCCAAAAGGATATTGAAAGAAAAATTATTGGGCTCGATGGAAATGTAATTTAGTTTAAGTAAAGTTTTCATATATAAATGGGGCACACAATTCAAAACACAATTGAACTTCTTAGCCAAATCCAAATTGAAAGAGAACCTCTTGAAGAATCTACTAACCTACTAGGTTATGAGACTAATAAAGATGGGCCATTTTATTTTAGATGGGAAAGTAAATCTGATATTGATTTTATTATGAGAGATTCTAAATTAGTTTGTTTTAATCAAACACTTGTTAATAGAATCAAAAAAACTTTAGAATTGCTTGATAATAATGTTTTAGAATATGTCGATAAAACTTTTGGTGATTCTCTTCAGTTAAATTTTTTTGGGCCATGTTCATTTGCTCATAACTTTAGACTAATAAGAAATCATGTTGATAAAGATAATGGAAGAGTTAATTGTGATTTTGAAGGAAAAATGATTTTAGAATCAATTATTATAAATCATGAAAAGCAAGAAATATGTTATAAGTTTTCTTTGTTAAATTGTTTAAAAAGATTTTTAAATTCTGAAGATAGAATCGGAACAGAAGAATATGAAACAGAGCCTGACCCTGAAGATTCATCTGACCCTGAAGATTCATCTGACCCTGAAGATTCATCTGACCCTGAAGATTCATCTGACCCTGAAGATTCATCTGACCCTGAAGATTCATCTGACCCTGAAGATTCATCTGACCCTGAAGATTCATCTGACCCTGAAGATTCATCTGACTCTGAAGATTCATGTTGTAATCGAGATGGAATGCCTCCAAGATATACGAAACTCGATAATGATCTTTTTAAATTAACAAAGGAAATATTAAATCCAGATCAATTAGTAATTCTTAATGAAAAAATAAATAAACTAATTTTGGACACAATAAACTCTTTGTGTCCCTATAAATATGAGTCAATACAGCAGTGAAGATTTTACTATTTCATTGAACACAGATGATAGTTATGAGAGTAGCTTTATTGATGACTCTGAGTATGATTCTGATAGCTTGTGCTCAAATGATGAATATGAGTCAAGCTTTATTGATGATGACACAACGAGTGATTTCTCGAGCTTCCTTGAATCTCAAAGTTCTGAGTCAGATTAAAAGTTGGCTTGGTGTCAAATGTGCTTGGCTTTAAGGAAAGATTCATAGTTAAATGAGTGCCAAAATCTCACAAGATTGTTCACCTATAAATATGGTTTATTGTGATACTTGCGAGAAGGAAGTAAAATATTATAAACAACATATTCTCACCGCAAAACATACATACAACATTCTAAATCAATTATCACCATTTCCTAAGAACAAAAAAAATTGTATTCACTGTAATAGAGATATCCTAAAGAAGGGGTTCAAAGCCCATCTTAAAACAAACAAACACTTGTCAAATTTAATCACTATTAAAAATACTGATGGAGCATTCAAAGGACATATCAGGATTCGAATCTTTAAATTCAAATCTCCTACACCAGAGTCTATAGTTGAAGCTGTAGAAATAGTTAAACCTGCTGTTCAAACGTTGATTGAAAAAACACTAAAAGAAATGAAACCACTTAAATTTTATATGGGAATAAAATTTGAAATGACAAGGGATACAGGAGAAATATTTAAACCATACATGAGAACAGAGCCACACTTTATTTCTTCATATCAAGATTTTAAAACATCAGGAGTCTATGGTGAACTTATTAAACAAGAGGAAAGTGTGGGTAATTCACTCGTAGGAAGTGGATTCACTATAGGAGAAATTATTTACATAGACATTCATATTCTTAAATCAGATCCTCGAAAAGCTTCTTCTTACATTGATTTACCCAGTGTTATCAAAAATAGAAAAGCAGTTATCAATATCAAAAATAAAGACAATAAATGTTTTCTCTGGTCTATTTTAGCACACTTACATCCTCCACATTTTCATGATGAAAGAGTATCTCATTATAAAAAATATGAGAATACATTAAATACGAAAGATCTAAAGTTTCCGATGACTTTAAATGATATTCCTAAATTTGAAAAGATGAATAATTTATCAGTTAATGTTTATGGTCTAACAGAAACAAACAACATTCAGGTTTTAAAGCTTTCTGACAATTGTAAACAAACTCATATTAATCTTCTATATTTTAATTCAGACGAAAATTCACATTATACATACATCAAAGATATTGCTAAATTAATAAAACCACAAGTCTGTAAGAGAACAAATAAAATATATATTTGTTTGCGTTGTCTTAACTTCTTCCATACACAAGAAAGATTAGATAAACATTCAAATTATTGTGGCGAACATAAATCAACGGTAATCAACATGCCTAAAAAAGGCTCAAAGATCACATTCAAAGATGCAAAGAAAAAGATCAAACATCCATTTGTTATATATGCTGATTTTGAAAGTATTTTAGAAAAAATTGATACTGCTTCTCCAGATCCAAAAGAATCATACACAAATAAATATCAAAAACATACTCCTTGCGGTTTTTGTTATTATATCAAATCATCCGTTGGTGATAAATATAACAAGTTAGAGATGTATAGAGGCTCAAATACCCCAGAGGAGTTTGTGAAACGACTAGAAAAAGACTGTGTTCGATTAACCAAGATAATGAGAGAAACCAATAAACCAATGTCCTTGACGAGTAAAGAAAAAAGAGAATTTAGACAACCAAAGGCTGCCTGTCATATTTGTGAGGAAAAAATTGGTGAAGGCCTAAAGGTTAGAGATCATTGTCATCTCACTGGTAAATATAGAGGTCCGGCTCATCAAAGTTGTAATATTAATAATTATCAACTCCCCTCTTTCATTCCTGTCTTTCTTTATAACAACGCTCATTATGATACACATCTATTTATCAAGGAACTCTCAAAGACTTCTGGAAGTATCTCAGCAATTCCAAACACGGATCAGAAATACATTTCATTCACAAAAACAATTCACACATCTCCTATTACTCATATCAGATTTCTTGATACATTTAAATTCATGGCAAGTCCATTGGTTAACTTGGTTCAAAATCTAAAAGAGTTTCCATGTCTTTCAGAGTATTTTTTAGATAAAGATTTTCTAACACAAAAGGGAATTTACCCCTATGACTATATGGACTCATTTGAGAGATTCAATGAAACACAACTTCCTTCAAAAGAAAATTTCTATAACAAATTAAACAACAGTAATATATCTGATAAAGATTATGTACACGCACAAAATGTTTGGGAAAAATATAACATCAAGAATCTTGGCGAGTATCATGATTTGTATCTCAAAACTGATGTCCTTTTATTGGCCGATGTATTTGAAGCCTTTAGATCTGTTTGTCGCACTGGATATGGATTGGATCCTGCTCACTACTACACAGCACCTGGATTGGCCTGGAGTGCGATGTTGAAAATGACAAAACAAGATTTGGATTTGATAACCGATGTTGATATGCTTTTGATGATTGAAAAGGCAAAGAGAGGAGGAATTTCACAAGTCTGTTCAAAGAGATACGCAAAAGCAAATAACAAATATCTTCCAAATTATGATTCAACGAAAGAGAGTTCTTACTTGATGTACTATGACGCAAACAACCTGTATGGCTGGGCAATGTCTCAGGTTCTTCCTTATGGAAAACTTAGATGGGTAAAGGAAAAAGACTACAAAAACGTTTTACAAGATGTATGTATCTCTACACAAAAAGAATTGGATGATTCAAAGGTTGGTTATTATTTTGAAATTGATTTAAAATATCCAGAGGAACTCCATAACCTACACAAAGATCTCCCATTTGCTTGTGAGAAAGAAAGTCCAAAGAAGGAGTGGTTAAGTGATTATCAGCGATCATTTAATATAGGTGAATCAACAGAAAAATTACTTACTACATTATATAACAAGAAAAATTATGTTCTACACCAAAGAAATTTGCGACAATATTTATCAAAAGGTCTAAGAGTAGAGAAGATCCATAGGGTTCTAAAGTTCAATCAAAGTCATTGGTTAAGGGGGTACATTGATTTCAATACACAAAGAAGAACAGAGTCAAAAACCGATTTTGAGAAAGACTTTTATAAATTGATGAATAATGCGGTCTTTGGTAAGACCATGGAGAATGTGAGGAAAAGACAAAATATCAGACTATCAACATCTTGGGAACAAGCATCAAAATTAATTAATAGACCGAGTTTTACTAGAGCTGAGGTCTTTACTGAGAACTTTTGTGCGATCCATTTGGTTAAAGAGAGTATTGAAATGAACAAACCTATTTATATTGGAACAACAATTCTTGATTTATCAAAGTCATTAATGTATGATTACTTTTATAATAACTTGAGGAAGAAATATCAAAATGATGTTAATCTACTTTATATGGATACAGATAGTTTTATTTTGCAAATTAATACTGATGATGTTTATTCAGACATGAAAAAGGACATTAATATCTATGACACTAGTAATTACAGCCTAGAGAGTGAGTTGTTCTCCTCCAAAAATAAAAAGGTGATTGGAAAGTTTAAGGATGAATTAGGAGGAAATGTCATGAGTGAATTTGTGGGATTGAGGTCTAAGGCTTATGCTTATAAATATATTGTGAATAACGTCGAAAAAACTGATAAGAAGTTAAAAGGCATAAAGAAAAATGTCATAAAAGAAACAATAAACTTTAAGGATTATTATAACTGTTTAACAACAAAGAAAGAAGAGTTTAGAAAGATTAATGGAATAAGAAGTTATAAACATCAATTATATTCAGAAGAGATAAATAAGAAAGCATTGGGGGCTTTTGATGATAAGAGGTTTATTTTAGAAAATGGAATTGATAGTCTCCCTTATGGATATATAAGTATATAAGTGATAAGATATACATAAGTGATAAGTTAATGGGGTTAGGGATTTTAAGGGCTACCGCCTCCTTTTTTACTATTATATAAATGATAGAACCAAGTACCAACCAGACTAAAGAGTGGAGGTGTAATCAACCTTGGTATATAAATGGAAAACATAATGAATGTGAAAAATATCAAATAGGTATAATTGAAAAGGCAACTGGTAAAAAAGTTCACAAAACAAATAAGAGAATTAATTTAAATACCGGTGAATTGGGTAAAAAAGATGGAAATATTTTTGAGTGGTCGGAAAACTTTGATGGTTGCCAGGAAAATATATACTTTAATTTAAAAATGGTATGTGGCACTGGAGGCGCTCAAACAAGAACATTGAGGGAGGTTTACCATTTTATCTTAGCTCAGTTAAAATATCTTAATAAAGAACCAAACTCAAACATATTTTTTGTTAATATATTAGACGGTGAGGAGAGTTGTAGGAGAATTAAATTATTTCCCACGCATAAACAAATATTTGTCGGGTCAATGTTTGAGTGGGTTATATTCACCAGAGTAAAAGGTTCATAAGGTCAGAAGGATCCCACAACTTTCCAGTTGGGACTTGTGTGTATATGTGAACCCCTAACCTTCACCCAATCCCATCCCTAGCTCAATTAAAATATATTCATTATGTATTAGCCCAAGTAGATTAATTAACTCATGATTCATAAGGTCAAAAGGCCCATAGAGTCTTTTGGATTAATAGGGGTGTTTTCTCAAATAGGGGTAAACGACATTAGATAGGGATTTCCCATGTTAAACGGGCTGTCCCAGAAGCAACATTATTACCCTACTCACGACGTTAACACTCTGGCGTCAACAAATATTAACAGATTTTGATCAAACTTAGAAACCAGTCAGGTCAGTTGAGTTCTGCTTCCCTGGAAGCTCTAGTTCACCTCTCCCTTCCCCCCCCCCCCCTCCCTTGCCGTTCCTCCTCTCTCCAAGGCCTCTCCCTCCCACAGATCTCCCGATGTCCTTGTTCTCTGCTGTTGTACTTGTGTGCTTCCCTCTCTCTCCCCATCTTGTCTACCGCTCCCTTTATGTTGTGTATTTATGTTTTAGTTTGTCTTTTTGTGATTAATGTTCGCTCTTACACGAGCCTCGATCTTGTATTCAAAAAATAAATAAATAATTTTTATAAGTAAATACAGTGTTCACTGTGCTCAATGACAAATCGAGTGTGCAGTATTTACTTCACCATTACTGAAACTTAACAGAATCACCGATGTTAGTCGACAACCCATCAATCCGATCTGTAAGTTCATCTGCCGAGCACAGACCGCAGCAACGACCGACGGACGACGAACGGTTCGAATTAAGCGTTTGAAGAAGAGGGCGTTCCGCTCGGGTTTGAGGCTTGAGGTTCCGCTTGGTTCTAAACTCAGTAATCCACCTGGATTGCAAAGGAATTCTCCCTCTTGTTGTGATAGTGTTGAAAGTATTGCTCAATTACACCAAAAACAAAAACTACTTGTTGATGTTAACTCATTCTTTTGCTTCTTTTTTTCATTTTCAGATCCATCACCTCCTGAAAATCTCCAAATTTCAACACAAAACTCAACATCTCTCTCCATCTCCTGGACCAACCCAAATGATACAAACCAAGCACGTTATGAATATCTTGTGATGTTGATCATTGACAACATCATGAAAGTAAATGAAACCACAGGGCAAACAAACATCACCTTTTCAAACCTCCCTCCTGGCACCGACTACACCGTTTCTGTGTCAACAATATACAATGACACACAAAGCCAACCTACAGAGATACCTGCTACTACAGGTAGGCATGGAGGATACTTGATTATAAACATGAAAAATTGAGAAGCTGGAAAATAACTTACACCCTCAGGGGTATTTTATTTATTTATTTATTCGGATGCAGCCTGTGGCCGATTGGATGAATCATTTTCTGCGGGCACGGTTGTCCTGCTGATGCAATGCCCCCTTACCAGGGAGTACGTTCTCATTTTGCCAACCTTGGAAGAAAGATGGGCTGAATAGACCCACCTCGTGCTAATTCAACAACATGACAGGGGCTTGAATTCAAGACCCCAAGATTGTGTGCCACCCCCTTTCACCGTTAAGCCAATGCCAAGGTTCGAGTTTGGACCTGTAATGTTGGTTTGGAAACGGGGGGGGGGGGGGATGGAGGCGGGTTCATGTATGGGGGTTCATATGTTCAGCCTTGATTTTAAAAAGCGGTTTCCTATTGGGATAAAATAAAGTTTTTAAATGGGAAACATTGAGTGAGGACAAAGTGGGCGCATGCAGGATTTGCCAACAATTTGATCTGAATATGGAGAAACTTGACATAAATCAACGTCTCGACGTCACCCGAAAAACCTCTGCCCACAATAAACATTTGCTTATTCTGACCCTAAACCTGGTGTTGGTGTTTAAGGTGAGGGTGCTGGCTTGGGAGTCTCGGGTCCTGAGTTTGAATCCTGGTCGGTCGTTAAATTAACTCCAGGTGAGGTTGACTCGGCCTGTCATCCTTCCGAGGTTGGCAAAATGAGTACCAGTTTAAAATGAACCATTCGTGTATCCTGTGTCGGAGTGGCGACCCATCCAGGATTGTGCCCCACAGCCAGGAAACTGCTATGGCAGCCATATGCATCTGAAAATGCAGGAGTGGACATCATCCATCATCATTACTCTGACTTTCACCAAGAAACTCAAAGATAATTTGACCTCAATATCTAATCCGTACATGTGTATCATGGGACATGCACTTCGTTTAGTTCAAATACCATAGCCAATGGTGTCACATGAACAGGGGTTTTCATGTGATCTCTGACCCTTGACCTTTTAGGAGCAAATAATATATATCTTGAATGGATTCACTGACGGTGGTTTATACATATTTGAAGCAACTTTGACTTAAATCCCTCCAGCTGTTATCAAGCAGCACATGTTCACCTGACATGACCTCTGACCTTTGACCTTTTCATGGTGAAGTCTCATCAGTTGCTCTTTGCATTCTCGTGTATACGTCCACCAAAATCCCATCGCTGCTTCAAAAGTTAGTGCGGCAACATAATTTTTACCGAACGCGACCTCTGGCTTTTGGCCTTTGACCTCTTGACCCCATAATCTTATCGGTTTATCTTTACATAATTATACATACAGTGCCGACAGAAAGTCTACACCCTCTTTCAATATTTTAACCTTTTGTTGCCTTACAGCCTGGTGTTAAAATGCATTAAATCAGACTTTTTCCACCTTTATCTGCACATCGTAACCTACAACTTCCAAGTGAAAATCAAATTGTTCAAATTTCAGAAAATTAATTCAAAACAAGTAGAGCTCCATTCAAAGTACACCGCCCCCATGCCAAATAAATAAATAACATCCTCCAGCGCGGCAATGCCGAGGCGCCTTTGGTGATACCGCCATGCAGCACATAGACACGGTATTGGGAGGGACGGGTGCACAATAACTTATTGATGGATTGCGAAAATAAAATCAATAAATAATGATCGTAAAATAATTTCTTAATCAATTGGCTAATAGCATATCTCAACCACTGGTGTTTCGTTTGAAGGTGTATCTTTTTGAAAATTAATAAAACTAGGGCATGCCCGTACTATATATATATCTAAAATTATATCCCCCCCCCCTATTTACATGAAATGGTTTGGTCCAAAGCGAACGGCTTGCGAGTGGTGACAATCCCCCCCCTCTATTTACATGCAATGGTTCGGTCCAAAGCGAACGGCTTCCGGAGTTTGGTAAAGAAATCGCCATCGCGTACACAAACGCGCAGGAAAGCGAATGAATCGCAAATTCGTTTTTATTAGTTGTAAAACATAATGCCCAATTATTCAATTAGCGCCAACGTATTTTGGCTGTTTGCAATTTAATCGCAAGGCAAAGTAGAAAGAGAAGAGGGAAAAAAAGAAAAGCCTTGCCTTGCTGCAAACAGCTGCTGCAAACAACAACAACAGGGAAGGCTGCACTGTCCGGAAGTTGGCATATCGCAGTTACGATTATTTTAGTGTTAATGGCCAATTATTCAATTAGCGCCAACGTATTTTGGCTGTTTGCAATTTAATCGCAAGGAAAAGTAGAAAGAGAAGAGGGAAAAAAAGAAAAGCCTTGCATTAACGCATTAACGCTTGCATTGCATTAACGGTTCGGCACACGTGATAGCTCGCTGCTCTCTGATTGGTTGAAGCGTTTTTTGGACATAGCTCGGTAGGTACTTGTCCGATTAATTTCAAACCTTGAAAAGGCACATCCTCGGGTCCCCAGCAATATACCTGGCAAGTTTCAAGTATATCGGACCCGTGGTTGTCGAGAAACAGCGGTCACAGACAAACACACAGACACACAGACACACAGACACACAGACACACAGACACACAGACACACAGACACACAGAGATTACTGGAATTATAGATAGATAAGTAATTTATCAAAAAAAGAAACAATTAATTGATTAATCAATACATAATACATTGATTATTTAATTCATCAATAAATCAAAAATATCCTTCAGAGCCACAATACTTGGTCACTGTCATGTCCGAATATCAGCTTCCCAGCTCAAAAGGTGCCCGAGATATTGCCCAGATGAGATAGAAAATAAATAAATGAAAAATAACGAAATAAATATAAAATAATGGTAAAATAATTAAATTATTAATCAATTGGCTAATACAATTCCTAAAGCACCACTGTTTCATCCGAATCTGCAACTTGAAAAAAATTAAGTCGGTCATTAATCGAATAATTAAATAATTAATTGATCGTCAATTAAACAATAAATCAAAAATATAATTTGCAGCCAAATCACGGTCATTGTCGTGTCCAAGTATCAGCCTATACAGTCTGATGTATATCAGCTTATACAGGCTGATATATATCAGCTTATGCAGTCTATAAATATCCTATCGCTTATAAATCAGCTTATAAATATCTTTTCGCAAAAGGTGCATGAGATATTGCTCAAATGAGAAAGAAATGAAATAATTGATTAATAAACTGAGACTAATAAACTAATTAATTGATTGATTGATTGATTGATTGATTGGATTGATTGATTGGAGGTCACGTTCTTTCGAAGCTGTCCATGCGCTCACGCTTTCGAAGTTAAGTAATTTTTTCACAATTGTGTTTTTGTCGAAACTGTATCTATCTTTCGGTGTGTGTACTTATAGTGTGGCTTTAGTAAGATTCTCGGTGTTAATTTTTCATACCTGTATGCAAAATCGTCGGTGAATTCGTGTCGCGTATTCTGAGGCCGAGTCGGCTTCGGTGTCCGACCTTGAGGATTTGTTTTCTCTCAGCGGTTCGTTGATTGCGCCGCAAGTACTTTAGTTCTCTGTTTTTTGTCCCAGTCTTTCACCCCATACTTCCTTGTTTAAAATCTCAACTCAAAAAAAAAACCCCAAAAAATATTTCCCTTCTCTGCTCTTATTCGTTTATTCGTTGTTCTTATTTGTTCGTTCGTTCTTCGACCATGTTGTTTGTGATCACGTGATCACGTTGTTAAAAATGTTTAAACTTTCCCCTGAAGAACTGTATTCTGTCGTATATTATAACACGTTTTTCCTCTTCTATAAAAGGATGCTTTCGACTTGCTCACCAAATCTATTCATTCCAAAAAAAAAATTCCATCTCTTACAGTTCCTTTTTTCTACATTCCCGAAACTCTCCTGCACCACACCCCTCCTTCAGCATCCTCAAACGTATTTTTGAATTGAAGGTCTCAAGAAACTCATTTTGCAATAAATGTTCGTTTCCCATTAATCGTACACTTTTCAAAATCCAATCTCACCCCTCCCCTCCAAATCTTCCCCATCACCCCTTCCCTCCAAAACTTCCCCATCACCCCACCCCTCCAAAACTTCCCCAACACCCTCCCCTCCAAATCTACCCCCTTGCCCCTCCCCTCCAAATCTTCCCCATCACCCATCTCTTTCAAATATTCCCCCTTGCCCCTCCCCTCCAAATCTTCCCCATCACCCCTTCCCTCCAAAACTTCCCCATCACCCCTCCCCTCCAAAACTTCCCCATCACTCCTCCCCTCCAAATCTACCCCCTTGCCCCTCCCCTCCAAATCTTCCCCATCACCCATCTCTTTCAAATATTCCCCCTTGCCCCTCCCCTCCAAATCTTCCCCATCACCCATCCCTTTCAAATCTTCCCCCTTGCCCCTCCCCTCCAAATCTTCCCCACCACCCCTTCCCTCCAAAACTTCCCCATCACCCCTACCCTCCAAAACCTCCCCATCACCCCTACCCTCCAAATCTACCCCCTTGCCCCTCCCCTCCAAATCTTCCCCATCACCCATCTCTTTCAAATCTTCACCCTTTCCCCTCCCCTCCAAATCTTCCCCATCAGCCATCCCTCCTAAACTCCCCCCACACCCCTCCCCTCCGAGACTCTCCCTCGCTCTTCCACTCCTAGACTCCCCTCTCACCTCTCCTCCTCAAAGCGTCCTCCCCGCTTCTTCCCCCTTCCAACTTTCACCTTCATCTCCCCCAACCTTCTGCCTCCCTCTTCCCCCTCCTCAAATAACACCTCACTGTGCCTCACCCAATCACCATCAAACCTTTTGTCCGCCCCATTCTTCCCTTTCTCCAAGCTATTCTGAAATCTCTGACACACCTTCAACAGCTCTCCCGACCTCTTCCTCCTCTTCCACATCTTACCCTGCCCCCCCCCCCCCTGTTCTATATCCGATGCTCCCCCTTCCTCTTAATTAACGGTATGGACCTCAAACATCCAGGGCCTTCACTCAAACTTGACTGATCTCTCCATACAGGTTGCTTCTGACAAACCAGACGTGATCTGCTTTACAGAAACTTTCCTCCTTCATGATGTCTCTGAGTCCTTGGTATCTCTCCCAGGTTACTCCCTCCTCTACTCTGGTATGATAGATCTGAGCCTCGTCCTGGAGGTGGGGTTGATATCTTTATAAAAAAAACTCTCTTCCTCACTCGCACTGCACTGCCCTCTCTCCACCTCACCCCCAGGAATACCTTTGGCTCCGGCTTCCCCTTCGCTCCCACCTTTTGTTCATATGTGTGTTGTACCGTCCACCAAACAGTGATGACTCCATCTACATCTCGCTGTCTGATAATATGGACCTGGACCAACTTCTATCTCCCCATCCCAACTCTCTCTTCCTCATATGTGGTGATTTCAATTGTAACCATGCCAGTTGGCTGGGTGTGGGTACCGCTCTCACCAGCCATGGCTATTCAGCAAAGGACTTCTGCGACTCACTGGGACTGACACAATCTGTCAATTTCCCGACCCAGATCTCAGCCAACGGAGCATCTTCTCTTCTGGACTTGGTTTGACTAACTTTCCTGAAAATGTCTGCTGCTCTTCTTCTGCTCCATTCGGCTCATCTGATCATGTGCTTGTTAAAGTGGACATCTCTCTGACCATTCTCAGAGAGCCTCCTCAGAATTGAGGGGTCTGGCATTTCACTCAGGCCAACTGGCACGGTCTTCAAGCAGCCATCAATCATCTGGACTGGTCTCCCATCTCTACCGCCTCTGACATCAACTCATCCTGGGAATTCTTCCAAAGTAAATTACTCTGTCTCATGCACAGATTTATCCCATCTCGTCTTCAGTTGTCATACCCTTCTTCCCGTCCATGGTACATGGAATCTTGTGGTGGGCTGTTGCCCAGAAACAACTTGCTTTCGTCTCCTGGAAAGCAAATCCAATGGAAGGAAATCTTATTTCCTTTCACAAAGCCCGAAACAAGTGTGTGTCCACCCTCAGGAGAGCCAGCAAACAATATCTCTCCATTCTCAAGACCGAACTCTCTTATCTGTCTCCCTCTTCCAAATCCTGGTGGCGTCTGGTCAAATCAGTTTCTGGTGTTTGTTCCCCATCCATCCCCTCCCTCACCTCAAACCGCTACAGAGCTGACTCCGCACGTGAAAAAGCTGAATGCCTCAACTCTGTGTTTGCCTCTAAATCTTGTGTCCCAAACCCATCCCTTTCTGTACCCACCGTACCCAGTGCTACCGAGCTGCTCCTGGACTCTGTGTCCTTTCCTCCTGACAAGGTGGAAAAGTTTCTGTCAACTCTCGACTCTGATTCTGCAACTGGACCTGACGGCATCAGCCCACGGGTCCTAAAATCCTGTTCTTCTGCTCTTTCACTCCCTCTCTCTGTTCTCTTCACCCTCTCTTTTGCTCAAGGTCAGCTGCCATCTGCTTGGAAATCAGCCAACATCACCGCTTTGCACAAAAAGGTGCAAAAACAGATCCTAGCAACTACAGACCAATCAGCCTTCTCCCAATTATCAGCAAAGTCATGGAATCCATCATTGCTTCAGATATGAAATCTTTCCTCTTCTCCAATGGCTTGATCTCTGATCATCAATTTGGACATCCTGGGAATTCTGGTCATGCTGGACATGCTGCTTCTGCTTTCTCAACAATGGATGGAGGTCCTCAATGCCAAACAGGAAATTAGAGCTGTCTCCCTTGACATATCACGTGCCTTCGATACGGTCTGGCACCACGCTCTGCTCAACAAACTCTCCTCCTTTGGTATCCATGGAAATCTCCACGCATGGCTCGCGGATTTCCTCTCTAGTCGTAGTCAACGTGTGGCCCTGAATGGGTTTCTCTCATCTCCTCTTCCTGTTCAGGCTGGAGTTCCCCAAGGCAGTGTTATGGGCCCTGTGCTTTTTCTGGTCTTCATCAATGATCTCTCTGACTCTCTTGAAAATCCTCTCTATCTCTTTGCTGATGACTCTACTCTCTGTCGCTCCATTCCTCATCCCTCAGATGGGCAGTCTGCAGCCTCCTCACTCTCTGCAGACCTGCACAAAATCACAGACTGAGCAAACAAGAGGAACATATCTTTCAATCCTGACAAATCTCACACTCTTATGATGTCTCTCCGAAAAGACCGACTGCACAACCCTCCCATTCACTTTCTGAATAATCCTCTCCAAGAAGTTCTGTCACTCAAGCTTTTGGGTCTCACTATCTGCCATGATCTTTCCTGGGAAAACCACATTTCAAATCTGGCCTCCAAAGCCAGTCGCCGACTGGGCATCCTCCGTCGTGCGAACTCCATCCTTGGCACACCTGAGCTCCTCACCACATACAAGGCTTTCATCCGCAGCTCAATGGAATACTGCTCTCCCCTCTGGGCTGGTGCTCCTGCCTCACACCAAGCTTGTCTTCACGCTGCTGAAACCAAAGCGTTCAGAATCATTGGAATCTCCCGCAATGAAGCTAACTCCAAGGGCCTTCCACTCACTCACAGCAGGCAGGTTGGTGGTCTTTCCGTCTTTTACCGACTCCTCTCTGGCCTTGCCCCCCCCCCCCCCAGCTCTCTCTGGGCTCTGTCCCCCAAATATTCCCACAGGTCGCACAGGATCTGCCAGGAACCCTCTTGTGGTGAAATTGCCAAAATCAAGACTCTCTGCTCACCTTTACTCTTTAAGCCTCTTTTCTCCCACCTCTGGAACAAACTTCCTCACTCTCTTCAATCCCACTCCTCCCTCCAGGTCTTTATAACAGCTGTTCACCACCATCTCTTATATTCCCCCATCCAAAACCTTGATCTGTTCTACCCCCACTAATTTAACCCCAAATCCTCTTTTTTGAAATACCAACTTCTTTCCTGGAAGTCCTTGGTGTCCTTGTGTTTATACTTCTCCCACCCCCCCCCCCCCCCTTCCCACGCCGCCTCCCCACAAGCCCTCTCCTTCCCACACATTCCCGATGTCCCTCACAAATGTTGTGTTTATGTGCTTCCCCTTCTCTCCCCAACTTGTCTACCGCTCCCCTTTTTATACACTTTGTTTGTTTGTTTGTCTGTTTGATTTGTTTGTGTGATAAATGTTAGCTCTTTCACGAGCCTCGATTATGTACACACACAAAAAAAATAAAAATTGCCGGGGCGCCTTTGGTGATACCACCGTGCAGCACACAGAGACGGTATTGGGACAGGTGTACCATTAATTAATTGATGGATTGTGTAATTAAAATCAATAAATAATAATCATAAAATAATTTCTTAATCAATTGGCTAATGGCATATCTCAACCACTGGTGTTTCGGTTGAAGGTGTATCTTTTTGAAAATCTTACTATAATTCACCAAATGTCTGTCTGTCTGTCCATTTGAAGGTACCGTAAAAACTGCCAAACCGATCGCAAAGATATTTTGGGTGGATAATCCTGGGATCCCCAGGAGTAAAATAGGCTATTTCGTTTTCCCAATTTCAGCTTTACTCTCCAGCATTCTCAGGTTTGGACTCCCGCATAACATTCGCGTTTGCATGACGTTCATTGTGACGTCTTCTTTCGTCGAGCAACGGTACCCACCCTATGGGCGGGGCTTCAATTGGGAGGCCCAAATGAAAAGGCTAAATATCGGAAATTGAAGCCTTTTTTTCTTTTAAACGATTTATATAAACATCCTTCATGCGGAAACGTCATGCGGGAGCAAGTATCAGCAGGATGTGGCAGTGTGGGAGTCCACGTTTTCACCGATTGCTGCAGCGTGTGCCCCACAAACGGCGGATGTGGCATGAAGGAGGATCTGCACTTCGGCATGAAGGAGGATCAGCTCTAACAGATCGCTGTCTCCATCGATCTTGCCAAGGCCGTAACACCTATCGGCTCAAAATCCTTTTAACTGTTGATTTGGTACAGTTACACGTTTCTGGAATTTGGTACACGTGTCGGGAGTACATACGACATAGGGATTGTGAACATGATTATCGATCACGATTCACGATCACGATCATCACGATCATTGTGTATCGATCACGATTTGAAACACGATGGAATAATATTTACCGACATGAACAGTGATGTGGCTTTTATTGAAATTTTAAAGTAAAGATACAGTTCAGATTTTGATGATTTGCGTGTGATATGATTCAACGGATGTTTATATGAATCGTCTAAAATAAAAAATCCTTCAACTCCTGATATTTTGGCATCGCCATATGCAGATTCGCCACGGTCCCACGATCGATGTTTCTATACGTGAACGTACCCGTTTGTTTGCGAACAGGTACGTTTTTCATGAAAGTCCTTCACGAACTTGCTGTCCATGTCTGACGTGCGCTGAAGGTGCTACAGGAATGTGGAATTTATTGGTTTCATGCTTTAGCATTCACCTTATCTGCATTGCCTGTTTGCTTCTGGCCTCCCACCCGTGTGTCGCACGGGTATTTCCCTAGTTAATTAAATAAGTAATTTATCAAAAAAATAAACAATTAATTGATTAATCAATACATAATACATCAATAAATTAATTCATCAATAAATCAAAAATATCCTTCAGAGCCACAATACTTGGTCACTGTCATGTCCGAATATCAGCTTCCCAGCTTGAAAGGTGCCCGAGATATTGCCCAGACGAGATAGAAAATAAATAAATGAAAAACAAGTACAGATACATTCAAAGTACACCGCCCCCTTGCCAAATAATTAAATATCCTACAGCACGGCATTGCCGGGGCGCCTCTGGCACCCAGCAATACCGCAGTGCAGCTCATAGAGGCTGCATTGGGAGGGAGAGGTGTACGCTAATTAATCAATTAATTGTACAATTAAAATCAATAAAAGATTATCACAAAATATATTCTTAATCAATTGGCTAATAGCATAACTAAACCACTTGTGCTTCATCCGAAGATGTATCTTTTCGAAATTGAATTAAACAAGTCATAAATAAAAAATTAAATAATTAATTGATTAATCAATAATTAATCAACAAATAATTAATCGATTAAATGATTAATCAATAAATCAAAAATAACCTTTGCAGCCAAATCACCTGGTCATTGGCATGTCCAAATATCAGCTTCCTAACTCAAAAGGTGCCTGAGTTAATGGTCAGAAGAGAAAGGAAATTTGAATAATTAAATAAGTACTTAATTAATCGCTAATAATTAAATAACTCCTCAATTAATTGATTCTTCAAAAAACAAAAAATACCGTTTTTGACATCGGACTTGCTCACTACTGTGCCGACATTTCAGCTTCCGAGCTCAAAGGATGGCTGAGATATCGTCCGGACAAACAAACAAACAAGAAAGAAAAACAAACAAGAAAGAAAACAAGTACACATACATTCAAAGTACACCGCCCCATGCCAAATAATTAAATATGCTGCAGCGCGGCATTGCCGGGGCGCCTCCGGCGCCCGGCAATACCGCAGTGCAGCTCATTGAGGCTGCATTGGGAGGGAGAGGTGTACACTAATTGATTGATTAATTGTATAATTAAAATCAATAAAAGATTATCACAAAATATTTTCATAATCAATTGGCTAATCGCATAACTAAACCAGTAGTGCTTCATCCGAAGATGTATCTTTTAGAAATTTAATTAAATAAGTCATTTATAAAAAATTAAATAATTAATTGATTACTCAATAAATAATTAATCGATTAATCAATAAATACTTAATAGATGAAATGATTAATCAATAAATCAAAAATATCCTTGATAGCCACATCACTTGGTCACTCATGTCCAAATATTAGCTTCCCAGCTCAAAACGTGCCTGAGATATTGGCCAAATGAGAAAGAAAATAAATAAATGATTAATAATGAAAATAAATAAATAATAATCATAAAAAAATTAAATTATTAATCAATTTGGTCAGAGAACACATAAACTACCACTATTTCATCAGAATCTGTAACTTTAAAAAAAAAAATTTTTTTGTCATTAATCGAATAATTAAATAATTAATCGATTAATTGATTAATTAATAAATCAAAAATATCCTTTGCAGCCAAATCACCTGGTCATTGGCATGTCCAAATATCAGCTTCCTAACTCAAAAGGTGCCTGAGTTAATAATGGTCAGAAGAGAAATGAAATTTAATTAATTAAATAAGTACTTAATTAAACGCTAATAATTAAATAACTCCTCAATTAATTGATTATTCAAAAAACAAAAAATACCGTATTTGACAAAGGACTTGCTCACTACTGTGCCGAAATTTAAGCTTCCTAGCTCAAAGGATGGCTGAGATATCGTCCGGACAACCAAGAAAGCAAGAAAACAAACAAGAAACCAGAGTGAAAACTGAGTACTCTCTTTCAGCGTGCGTCACTGCCGAGCCCCCTTTGGTGCCCGGCAATGACGATTTGCAATGCCTGGAGATGGCATAGGAAAGGAGCGGTGTACAACAAGTACACATACATTCAAAGTACACCGCCCCCCTTCCAAATAATTAAATATCTTACAGCGCGGCATTGCCGGGACGCCTCTGGCGCCCGGCAATACCGCAGTACAGCTCATTGAGGCTGCATTGGGAGGGAGAGGTGTACACTAATTGATTGATTAATTGTATAATTAAAATCAATAAAAGATTATCACAAAATATTTTCATAATCAATTGGCTAATAGCATAACTAAACCACTAGTGCTTCATCCGAAGAAGTATCTTTTAGAAATTTAATTAAATAAATAATTAATAAAAAATTAAATAATTAATTGATTAATCAATAAATAATTAATTGATTAAATGATTAATCAACAAATCAAAAATATCCTTGATAGCCACATCACTTGGTCACTGTCATGTCTAAATATTAGCTTCCCAGCTCAAAAGGTACCTGAGATATTGGCCAAATAAGAAAGAAAATAAATAAATAATTAATAATGAAAATAAATAAATAATAATTATAAAAAATTAAATTATTAATCAATTTTTTTTTTTTTTTTGTATACAAGATCGAGGCTCGTGAAAGAGCGAACATTAATCACACAGAAAGACAAACCGACACATAAAACATATAACATCGGGAGCGGTAGACAAGATGGGGAGAGAGGGGGAAGGACACAAACACAACATTTGAGAGCAGGGACCGAGAGACATGGAGACATCGAGAGATCTGAGAGAGGGCGAGGGCTTTGGGGGGGGAGCATGGGAAGGGGGCGGTGGGAGAGGTATAAAACATATGGACACTGCCAGGACTTCCAGGAAAGAAGTTGGAATTTCAAACAAGGTGGATCTGGGGTGAATTAGCGGGGGTAGAAAAGATCAAGGTTTTGGATGGGGGAAGATAAGAGATGGTGGTGAACAGCTGTTTTAAAGACCTGGAGGGAGGAGTGGGATTGAAGGGAGTGAGGGAGTTTGTTCCAGAGGCGGGAGAAAAGAGGAATGAAAGAGTGAAGGTGAGCAGAGAGCCGAGATTTCGGCAGTTTAACCATCAGAGGGTTGCTGGCAGATCTTGTGCGACCTGTAGGAATATTTGGGGGACAGAGCACAGAGAGAGCTGGGGGTGCAAGGCCGGAGTGGAGTCGGTAGAAGACAGAAAGACCACCTACCTGCCTGCGGTGAGTGAGTTAAAGGCCCTCAGAGATAGCTTCATCGCGGGAGATTCCAATAATTCTGAAAGCTTTGGTTTCAACAGCGTGAAGCCGAGCTAGGTGTGAGGCAGGAGCACCGGCCCATAGGGGAGAACAGTATTCCATTGAGCTGCGGATGAAAGCCTTGTATGTGGTGAGGAGCTCAGGTGTGCCGAGGAAGGACTTCGCACGACGGAGGATGCCCAGTCGGCGACTGGCTTTGGAGGCCAGCTTGGAAATGTGGTTTTCCCAAGAAAGATCATGGCAGATAGTGAGACCCAAAATCTTGAGCGACAGAACTTCTTGGAGAGGATTGTTGAGAAAGTAGATGGGAGGGTTGTCCAGTCGATCTTTTCGGAGAGACATAGTAAGAGTGTGAGATTTGTCAGGATTGAAAGACATGTTCCACTTGTTTGACCAGTCTGTGATTTTGTCCAGGTCTTCAGAGAGTGAGGAGGCAGCAGACTGCCAATCTGAGGGAAGAGGAATGGAGTGGCAGAGAGTGGAGTCATCAGCAAAGAGATAGAGAGGATTTTCGAGAAAGTCAGAGAGATCATTGATGAAGACCAGAAAAAGCACGGGGCCCAGAACACTGCCTTGGGGAACTCCAGCCTGAACAGGAAGAGGAGATGAGAGAAACCCATTCAGGGCCACACGTTGACGACGACTAGAGAGGAAGTCCGCCAGCCATGCGTGGAGATTTCCATGGATACAAAAGGAGGAGAGTTTGGTGAGCAGAGCGGGGTGCCAGACCGTGTCGAAGGCACGTGATATGTCGAGGGAGACAGCTCTAATTTCCTGTTTGGCATTGAGGACCTCCATCCATTGTTGAGACAGCAGAAGCAGCATGTCCAGAGTAGAGTGACCTGGTCTGAAACCAAATTGATGATCAGAGATCAAGCCATTGGAGAAGAGGAAAGATTTCATATCTGAAGCAATGATGGATTCCATGACTTTGCTGATAATTGGGAGAAGGCTGATTGGTCTGTAGTTGCTAGGATCTGTTTTTGCACCTTTTTTGTGCAAAGCGGTGATGTTGGCTGATTTCCAAGCAGATGGCAGTTGACCTTGAGCAAAAGAGAGGGTGAAGAGAACAGAGAGAGGGTGAGATAGAGCAGCAGAGCAGGATTTTAGGACCCGTGGGCTGATGCCGTCGGGACCAGTTGCAGAATCAGAGTCGAGGGTTGACAGAAATTTTTCCACCTTGTCAGGAGGAAAGGACACGGAGTCCAGGAGCAGCAGGGTATGACTGGGTATGGTGGGTACAGAGAGGGATGGGTTTGGGACACAAGATTTAGAGGCAAACACAGAGTTGAGGCATTAAGCTTTTTCACGTGCGGAGTCAGCTGTGTAGCCGTTTGAGGTAAGGGAGGGGATGGAGGGGGAACAAACACCAGAAACGGATTTGACCAGACGCCACCAGGATTTGGAAGAGGGAGACAGATAAGAGAGTTCGGTCTTGAGAACGGAGAGATATTGTTTCCTGGCTCTCCTGAGGGTGGACACACACTTGTTTCGGGCTTTGTGAAAGGAAATGAGATTTCCTTCCGTTGGATTTGCTTTCCAGGAGACGAAGGCAAGTTGTTTCTGGGCAACAGCCTCACCACAAAATTCCGTGTACCATGGACGGGAGGAAGGGTATGACAACTGAAGACGAGATGGGATAAATCTGTGCATGAGAGAGAGCAATTTACTTTGGAAGAATTCCCAGGATGAGTTGATGTCAGAGGTGGTAGAGATGGGAGACCAGTCCAGATGATTGATGGCTGCTTGAAGACCGTGCCAGTTGGCCTGAGTGAAATGCCAGACTCGTCGACGCTGAGCAGGCTCCCTGAGGATGGTCAGAGAGATGTCCACTTTAACAAGGACATGATCAGATGATCCGATCGGAGCAGAAGAAGAGCAGCAGACATTTTCAGGGAAGTTAGTCATAACCAAGTCCAGAAGAGAAGATGTTCCGTTGACTGAGATCCGGGTCGGGAAATTGACAGATTGTGTCAGTCCCAGTGAGTCGCAGAAGTCCTTTGCTGAGGAGCCATGGCTGGTGAGAAAGGTACCCACACCCAGCCAACTGGCATGATGACAGTTGAAATCACCACATATGAGGAAGAGAGAGTTGGGATGAGTAGATAGAAGTTGATCCATATCATCAGACAGCGAGATGTAGATGGAGTCATCACTGTTTGGTGGACGGTACAACACACATATGAACAAGAGGTGGGAGCGAAGGGGAAGCCGTAGCCAGAGGTATTCCTGGGGGTGAGGTGGAGAGAGTGCAGTGCAGGGCGAGTGAGGAAGAGAGTTTTTGATAAAGATAGCAACCCCGCCTCCAGGACGAGGCTCAGGTCTATCATACCGGAGGAGGGAGTAGCCCGGGAGAGATACTATGGAATCAGAGACATCATGAAGGAGGAAAGTTTCTGTTAAGCAGATCACGTCTGGTTTGACAGAAGCAACCTGTATGGAGAGATCAGTTAAGTTTGAACGAAGGCCCCGGATGTTTGAGGTCCATACCGTTAATGAAGAGGAAGGGGGAGCATCAGATACAGAACAGGGGGGAGGAGCGGTAGGGTAAGATGTGGAAGAGGTGGAAGAGGTAGGGAGAGCTGTTGAAGGTGTGTCAGAGATTTCAGAATAGCTCGGAGAAAGGGAAGGATGGGGCGGACAAAAGGTTTGATGGTGATTGGGTGAGCCACAATGAGGTGTTATTTGAGGAGGGGGAAGAGCGAGGCAGAAGGTTGTGGGAGATGGAGGTGAGAGTTTGAAGGGGGAAGAAGCGGGGAGGACGCTTTGAGGAGGGGGAGTGAGAGGGGGGAAATTGAGAAGCAATGAGGGTGGGGAGATTTGAAGGGGAGGGGTGAGGGGGGAGTTTGGGAGGGAAGGGACAAGGGGAGGGATTTGAAAGGGATGGGATATGGGGGAGACTTGGAGGGGAGGGGTGAGGGGGTAGTTTAGGAGGGAGGGGGCAAGGGGGGAGATTTGAAAGGGATGGGTGATGGGGAAGATTTGGAGGGGAGGGGTGATGGGGAAGATTTGGAGGGGAGGGGTTATGGGGAAGATTTGGAGGGGAGGGGTGAGATTGGATTTTTGAAAGTGTACGATTTATGGGAAACGAACATTTATTGCTAAATGAGTTTCTTGTGACCTTCGAGTTAAAAATACGTTTAAGGACGCTGGATGGAGGATGGAGTGCAGGAGAGTTTAGGGAATGTAGAAAAAAGGCACTATAGGAGATGGATATTTTTTTTGGGATGAATTGATTTGGTGAGCAAGTCGAAAGCAGCCTTTTAAAGAAGAAGAAGAAAAAGGTGTTATAAAATATGACGGAATACATAACTTGAGGGGAAAGTGTAAACATTGAAGGTTAATGAGTGAAAACTATCTGGGGAAATGGGGGAGAAACACGTGGTTGAAGAACGAACGAACGAATAAGAATGAATAAACGAATAAACGAATTCGGTCAGAGAACAAACAAACCACCACCATTTCATCAGAATCTGTAACTTTAAAAAAAAAAGTTTTTTTGTCATTAATCAAATAATTAAATAATTAATAAATTAATAAATTAATAATAATCATAAAAAAATTAAATTATTAATCAATTCGGTCAGAGAACACATAAACCACCACCATTTCATCAGAATCTGTAACTTTAAAAAAAAAATTTTTAGTCATTAATCGAATAATTAAATAATTCATCGATTAATTGATTGATTAATTAATAAATCAAAAATAGCCTTTGCAGCCAAATCACCTGGTCATTGGCATGTCCAAATATCAGCTTCCCAACTCAAAAGGTGCCCAAGTTAATGGTCAGAAGAGAAAGGAAATTTAATTAATTAAATAACTACTTAATTAATCGCTAATAAATAAATAACTCCTCAATTTATTGATTAATCAAAAAAAAAT
Organism: Myxine glutinosa; assembly: GCF_964187855.1. Classification (NCBI taxonomy): domain Eukaryota; kingdom Metazoa; phylum Chordata; class Myxini; order Myxiniformes; family Myxinidae; genus Myxine; species Myxine glutinosa. Next base: position 2,077,291 of record NC_136265.1, on the reverse strand, counting down.
ACCGTTTTTGACAAAGGACTTGCTCACCATTGTGCCGAAATTTCAGCTTCCTAGCTCAAAGGATGGCTGAGATATCGCCCGGACAACCAAGAAAACAAGAAAGAAAACAAACAAGAAAACAAGAAACCAGAGTGAAAACTGAGTGCTCTCTTTCAGCGTGCGTCACTGCCGAGCCCCCTACGGTGCCCGGCAATGACGATTTGCAATGCCTGGAGATGGCATAGGAAAGGAGCGGTGTATAACAAACAAACAACCAGAGTGAAAACTGAGTACTCTCTTTCAGCGTGCGTCACTGCCGAGCCCCCTTTGGTGCCCGGCAATGACGATTTGCAATGCCTGGAGATGGCATAGGAAAGGTGCGGTGTACAATAACGAAATAAATATAAAATAACGGTAAAATAATTAAATTATTAATCAATTAGCTAATACAATTCCTAAAGCACCACTGTTTCATCGGAATCTGCAACTTGAAAAAAATTAAGTCGGTCATTAATCGAATAATTAAATAATTAATTGATTCATCAATTAAACAATAAATCAATAATACAATTTACAGCCTCATCACAGTCATTGTCGTGTCCAAATATCAGCTTCCTATCTCAAAAGGTGCCTGAGATATTGCTCAGATGAGAAAGAAAATAAATAAGTGATTATTAAACCGATAATAATTAAGTAATTAATCAATTAATTGATTCATCAAAAAAAAAAATACCGTTTTTGACAAATCAAGTACTCACCATTGTGCTGAAATGTCAGCTTCCTGGCTCAAAGGATGGCTGAGATATCGCCCTGACACAAACAAACAATCAAACGGGGAGAAAGGGGGAGTACCCCCTTTCAGCGCGCGTCACTGCCGGGCGCCCTTCGGGGATGGAAGATGGAGGTGTACAACAGGAGCAGTGTGGAGGAAAGGAGCGGTGTGCAACAGAGAAAAACGGTGGTTTGCGTGCTCGCACACAAAATGGCAGACAGAGGGGAAAAAAGGCACCTCCGCCCCAGACCCGAGTTGTTGCTGTTGTTGTTGTTGTTGTTGTTGTTGGGCGTCAACATACACCCTTCAACATATTTAACTAAACCTTGTTCTTGGTTGTTTTATAATGAGGTACAGAATAAGTTTGAGTTTCGGGACGTTTCACCAATTTTTCACGTAGTTTTGGCGTTTTTGGACGTAGAAAACATCACATATTATTACCTGGGTCAGTTTTCCAGACTTTCCCCCCTAATCCTTTAACTTGTTGAACTGAAACTTAGTAATCCACCTGGATTGCAAAGGAATTCTCCCTGTTGTTGTGATGGTGTTGAAGGTATTGCTCAATTACACCAAAAACAAAAACTACTTGTTGATGTTAACTCATTCTTTTGCTTCTTTCTTTTTCATTTTCAGATCCATCACCTCCTCAAAATCCCCAAATTTTAACACAAAACTCAACATCTCTCTCCATCTCCTGGACCAAACCAAATGATACAAACCAAGCAGATTATGAATATCTTGTGATGTTGATCATTGACAACAACATGGTAGAAAATGAAACCACAGGGCAAACATACATCACCTTTTCAAACCTCTCCCCTGGAACTGACTACAACATGAATGTGTCATCACTCTACCATGGCAGACAAAGCCAAGCTGTAGAGATACCTGCTACTACAAGTAGGTATTTTGAAACTTTTAATGAATTTATGGAGCTGAAATTAAGAACAGACCAGAAATAACTAATCACAGTAAAATTATCTGTATGAACTGATAATCTATGACATTTGATGTCCGTGTGTTTTACTGTTTTTGTGTTCTTAGTCAAGGCTCATATAAGAGCTAACACGTATAACATATAATAAAGGGAGTGGGAGGAAAGAGGGAGCGGGAAGGGAGGGAAGCATAATAACAGTAAAGAACAGGGACATCGGGAGATCTGTGGAAGGTTGGCGGGGGGGGGGGGGCGCGTACACGGTATAAACAAGATGGACACTCCTCGGAATTTCAGGAATGAAAACTGAATTTTAAAAGGTTGGTTTGGGGTGAATTAATGGGGGTAGAAAAGATCAAGGTTTTGGATGGGGGAAGATAAGAGATGGTGGTGAACAGCTGTTTTAAGGACCTGGAGGGAGGAGTGGGATTGAACAGAGTGAGGGAGTTTGTTCCAGAGGTGGGAGAAAAGAGGAATGAAAGAGTGAAGGTGAGCAGAGAGTCTTGAGTATGGTAGATTGCAATGATTCTGAAATCTTTGGTTTCAACAGCGTGAAGCCGAGCTCGGTGTGAGGCAGGAGCACCGGCCCAGAGGGGAGAGCAGTATTCCATTGAGCTGCGGATGAAAGGCTTGTATGTGGTGAGGAGCTCAGGTGTGCCAAGGAAGGACTTCGCACGACGGAGGACGCCCAGTCGGCGACTGGCTTTGGAGGCCAGCTTGGAAATGTGGTTTTCCCAGGAAAGATCATGGCAGATATTGAGACCCAATAAATGGAGTGACAGAACTTCTTGGAGAGGATTGTTGAGAAAGTAGATGGGAGGGTTGTCCAGTCGGTCTTTTCAGAGAGACAAGGTGAGTGAGCTTGTGTGTGCCAACTGCTGGCATTAGCAGGTGGACATTGAGCATCCCTCGTTGTGTTTTGTGAAGAGGGGACGAGTTATCATTGGAACCCTGAACAAATGACAAATTCCTGCTCGAAACAACGTCCATTTTGGCCTCACCAGCCGATTTGTAAAATATTTGGGTAGAAAATGCAGTGGGAGTCGTTATAGTACTGTAGAAGCAGCTGTGATGAGGACGAAGACGACCAGGTCAAGATGTTGCTGTGCTTTAAAACGACTTTTGATCATGTTTGTGGAATGCGGGTTAGAACCACCTTTAGAGGCTATTTCCCCCACAGAGCGGGGGTTGGCCTTTTTGGGCACCGTGGCCCCCTTTTTGAAGCAATGTTTTACAGCCGGATGCCCTTCCTGCCGCCAACCCTGTTGGTCGCCTCTTGCGGCACACAATGAATTACCAGTGAACTGGTACTCAATTTGCGGACCTCAGAAGGATGACAGGCTGAGTCAACCCCCCTGGTGTTAATTCAGCGATCGACCGGGAAGCGAAAACAGGATCGTCGGACCCGAAGCCGCACCCTAACCGCGAAGCCAACACCAGTTAGACGCAGATATCATGGGGCATGGAGGAACTCCCCACACAGTGACACACCTTTGACTTTCTTCCTCAACCTTTGGAAGGTCAGATTCTTTTCAGCCTCAATTAAATTCATGTGATTGTCTTTTCGGGAAAATTTGAAGAGCCACCTTTACGCAAAGAGCACAAATGCTCAGGAATCTGAGGCCAAAAGTGTAGAATCGACAAGCACTTTTGTCATGGAATAATGAATCATTCTATTGGTCCTCTGCCTCGGAAGTGTGTGGACAAAATGGCGATCATATTGAATGTATTGTACCTGCTGTACTTTTATCTCAAAACAATGTTGTCTCTTCCCGATGGATACATTGCTGCTTTGTACACATGAAGACTTTGGTAAAAGTGATGATTTTGTGGACGATCATGTGCAGTTCTTCAAACACACTTACTCTTCATTGTACAATTGTGTAATTCTGTGTTGTTCAAGTGCAGACCATGGTCGTGCTGCTGCACATTGATTCGAGGCAAATGTGATCAGCCAAGGCCTGTTTTGGAGAAATGAAGTTGAGGGGCATAACTAAATTGGAAGTTACACTGAAACTGATGTCAAACGTCTTATAAAATGTTTAACCAACTAAATGTTTCTATTTTTACCTTGGTTTGTTAACTTTCCACTTCCTGCAATGCCTTTTACAGTTCCCACAACTCCCAACATGGACATTACGAAGAGCCAAACATCGATCACTTTGGAGTGGAAACCTTCACAGTCAGGGAAAGCTGTTTTCTACAAAATATCTTATGAGCGTACTCGCTCTACAATACTGGAAACCAACGACACTTCAATTACGTTGATGGAACTTAGTGCGAAGACGCAGTACAACATCTCCCTCTCAGCTTGCTTACAGGAGTCAAGGAAATTATGCAGCACCCCCACCTACAACACGGCCACCACAGGTGTGTACCTTTTATCGGTCTTTTTAATGTCAAATGCAACCCTGCCAGGCCTCATCCCACAATGTCCCCTGTTCTGTCCTGTTGAATTCTCATTTTCTCTTTATATAACAGCTGTTCTTAAACCTTTCCCGCTACCTTTTGACTGCCATGGACCAAAAATGAAGTTAAATACTGAAGCGTTAACTATTCCGGGGTTGGAAGTGTGTATGTTTGCCTCTGTAACGGATGATTATGTGACAATACACATTTTGTGACTTAATAATAATGAGAAAATTGTTTATGAAACAAATATCAATAAAGCAAAGGATATGGATTTTAAGAAAATCAAATGTAACAAGGAGGAAAAGACATAACATGTCATAGCTCCCGTGGTTTTCGTAGTTTTGCCATGTGGAGTTAAAGGCCACCAGTCGGCCATCTTGGATCTGATCTCGAAACAAAAGGACGTGTATGTGTAAGCCATCATTCAATATCTGTGTGTCAAGTTTGAGTAAGATCGGTTCATGCACGTCTGAGAAATGGACGAGGACGTGTTCAATACTGGGGGTTTTTTACAACTAAAATGGCCGCCAGCCTACCAGTCGGCCATCTTTGATGAGAACGCAAAATAAAATGAGGTGCATGTGTATGCTGTGCTTGTACCAAGTGTTAACAAAATCGGACCATGCATGTCCGATAAATTGTTTGGGACACGTTTAAGTAACAAAATGGCCAACAGTCGGCCATCTTGAATCTGCACTCGGATAAAATGATGTGGATATGTAAGCCATCATTCATTATATGTGTGCCGAGTTTGAACAAGAACAGTAAATGCATGTCCGAGAAATAATTGAGGACGTGTTCAATGTCGGGGTTTTTTTTACAACTAAAATGGCCTCCTTTCATCCACACGTCAGGTCCCAGTACTTTCATCCACACCTCGGGTCCCAGTACTTTCATCCACACCTCGGGTCCCAGTACTTTCATCCACACCTCGGGTCCCAGTACTTTCATCCACATCTTGGGTCCCAGTACTTTCATCCACACCTCGGGTCCCCGTACTTTCATCCACACCTCGCGTCCCAGTACTTTCATCCACACCTCGCGTCCCAGTACTTTCATCCACACCTCGAGTCCCAGTTAGTAGTGTTAGAATCGCTTACATAAAGAGCTGACTCTACGAGGCCAAATTTGCGTCAAAATCTCCAATGATTTCTTTGCTTGTATTTCTCGAGATTTTCATCCCTCTTTTGCTGCTTCAGCGGCGTTCAGGAAGTTGTTTTGTGCATTTCATTTTGTTTGTCTGTTGTCTTCTTTGCTTCTCTTTTATTATGTTCATGAATGTTCTGGGTTTGTGAGAAACCTTTGCGTTTTAATATGTGGTTCTTTTTGCACACCTTGACAGACCCTGGACCCGAAGCCATCATCGGGGGAGTTTTCGGAGCGTTCATCCTGGTAGCCTTACTCGTCGTGTTGTTCCTCGTCCTTCGCAGACATTTAACAAACAAGTGAGTCACAATCGAAATGACTACACTACTCTCATATGACCTTCAAATAACATTTACCATTTAGAAGTGGACCCAGACACCACCATCTTTGAAGGCTGGACAAAAGAGTGTAGAGTTGATAAAGTTAACAAGTCTCTTGTCAACAAGAGGAGGATGCTTAGGGTCTTTATAGTTAACCCCCATGCTCTTCTAGCCAATGAAAGCTGCGTAAAGCAGCGAAGAAATGCTACACAAGGTCTTCCGAGACCCTCAATCATGCATAAAATAAAAAACGTAAGCCCTTTACTGTGTCACACCCACTTGAGATAATTGATGAGGTGAAAGCCACTTGTGGATAATTAATGAGGTGAGAGCCACCTGGGGATAATTGATTAGGTGAGGACCACCTGGGGTAATTGATTAGGTGAGAGTCACCTGTGGATAATTGAGGTGAGAGCCACCTGAGCATAATTGATTAGGTGAGAGCCACCTGAGCATAATTGATTAGTCGAGGGGCACCTGGGGTAAAATTTGATGAGGTGGGAGCTGATTGGTTGTACCCTCCGATTACAGGTGAGAGACATGTTTGGGTCTTATTATTTATATTGTTCGGACATGGGTTTCGAGTCTACTACGAGGGGGATCTTCAGCTCCCCTCAAACTTACTTTAGATGAGGCCACCGAACATGAATAATTTCGTACCATGGCAGGTTTCTAGGCAACCGCGAGCGCCATTTGGTCTACCATGTGGTCTCAAGGTCCTGTGTCTGACCACCATTTACTCAGGGTCCTGCGTCTGACCACCGTTTACTCAGGGTCCTCCATCTGACCACCATTTACTCAGGGTCCTGCGCCTGACCACCGTTTACTCAAGGTCCTGTGCCTGACAACCGTTTACTCAGGGTCCTCCGTCTGACCACCGTTTACTCAGGGTCCTGCGTCTGACCACCGTTTACTCAGGGTCCTGCGTCTGACCACCGTTTACACAGGGTCCTCGGTCTGACCAACGTTTGCTCAGGGTCCTGCGTCTCACCACCGTTTACTCAGGGTCCTGCGTCTGACCACCGTTTACTCAAGGTCCTGCATCTGACCACCATTTACTCAGGGTCCTGTGTCTGACCACCGTTTCCTCAGGGTCCTGCATCTGGCCACCGTTTACTCAGGGTCCTGCATCTGACCACCGTTTACTCAGGGTCCTGCATCTGACCACCGTTTACTCAGGGTCCTGCGTCTGACCACCGTTTACTCAGGGTCCTTCGTCTGACCACCATTTACTCAGGGTCCTGCGTCTGACCACTGTTTACTCAGGGTTCTGCGCCTGACCACCGTTTACTCAAGGTCCGGCAGCTGACCACCGTTTACTCAGGGTCCTCCGTCTGACCACCATTTACGCAGGGTCCTGCGTCTGACCACCATTTATTCAGGGTCCTTCGTCTGACCACCGTTTACTCAGGGTCATGCTTACTCAGGGTCCTGCGTCTGACCACCGTTTACTCAGGGTCCTGCATCTGACCACCTTTTACTCAGGGTCTTCCGTCTGACCACCGTTTATTCAGGGTCCTCTGTCTGACCACCGTTTACTCGGGGTCCTGCATTTGACCACCGTTTACTCGGGGTCCTCCGTCTGACCACCGTTTACTCAGGGTCCTCCTTCATTCGCCGATGTATACTCCATGTTTCAGATAGTTTCAATGTATAGCCCTCGAGATATGAGCGCCAACACATTTTTGGCGGACGGACGGACAGACGCCAACGTGATTTTGAGGATTTTCTAACTATAACTCAAGAATGTGGAAACAGACGTTGCTGAAATTTGGAACATATTACCTCAACGTACAAAGTATTTACTTCTGAAATTTGCAGCCGATTTCGTCCAGTAGAAGCCGAGAAACGTATTTTCAGTCCCCATGTTAAAGCTGAAAACAGAGAAACGGTCCCTAAAACAGGGGGAGGGGGGGGGGGGGGGGGTTGCGCTTCCCGTTGATATATCGACCATATAAAACACCGTGTGTTTTTGTGTATTTGTGTTTTTGTGTGTTTGTGTATTTGTGTGATGGCCTTCTCCCTTAGCAGTGAGGGTGCAGCTTGGGATCCTAGGATCCTGAGTTCGAATCCCGGTCGATCATTGAACTAACACGGGGAGGGGGGGGGGGGGGTTCCTCAGCCTGTCATCTTCCCGAGGTCGGCAAATTGAGTACCGGCTCACTGTTAATTGGGGCACTGCATCAGTGGCACAAATGCGCTCCAGGCAAATGATGCAACCAGCAGCCACAGGCTGCATATGAAACAACGACAACAGTAAAGGAGCACTTTAGGAGAGATTTGAGTGGGGTTTTAATGGCCAATCTTTAAACACGACTGTGTGTCCACCAGTTAAAAGACTCCGACCTAAAATACCCCAAGGACCCAGAAGACCACAAGGACTCTGAAGACCCCGAATACCCAAAATACCCCCAAAAAACACTCCATAGCCCCTTAAAGCACCCGAATACCCAAATTACCAAAAAGACCCTTAAAGACCCAGATGACCCAAAATACCCCAAAAATCATTAAAGACACTGAAGACCCAAAAGACTGAAAAGACCCCGAAGACTGAAAAGACCCCAAAGACTGAAAAGACCCAGAAGAACCTTAGAGGCGCCGAATACCCAAAATATCCCAAAGACCCCGGAGACCCAAAAGACCCCAGAGACCCAAAAGACCCAAAACACCCCAAATATCAAAAAACACCCGAAAACCGATAAGACCCAGAAGACCCAGAAGAACCAAAAGACCCAAAATACCCCAAAGACCATTAAAGACCCAAAAGACACCAGAGACCCTCAAATACACACAATACTCTGAAGACACAAACAATACAAAAGACCGAAAGAACCCAAAAACCCCAAAGACTCTTAAATATCCCAAAGACCTAGAAGACCGAAAATACCCAAGGATTCAAATGACCCAAATACCCCGAGTAACCAGAAGACCCAAAATACACAAATGACCCAGAAGACCCCGAGGACCCAAAAGATCCCGAGGACGCAAAAGACCCAAATGATGCAGAGGACCAAAAACACCCCGTGGACCAATAAGACCCCGAGAACTCCGAAGACCCCAAAGAAGAGTAATTTCATCTCTTCAATTTGGAACTGTAGACGGTGTTTGCAAATCGAGCCTCAAGGGTGGTGTACAGAAGCGTTTTTCTAAAAAATAACTATAAATACAAGGTGCATGGAGGTGAAAATCGCACCTCACCTGTGTTTCCTCCTCACCCTATGTTACCTCACCTTATGTTTCCTCACCTCGTGTTTTCCTCACCTCGCATAATGGTGATTACAATATTGGTGATAACGGTGTGGCGTCTTTATCACACGCTTTCCTCACCTTGTGTTTTCCTCACCTCATCTTTCCTCACCCCGTGTTCCTGCACCTCGTGTTTCCTCCCCTTGTGGTTCCTCACCTCTCATAGCGGTGTTTCCAATATTGTTGATAATGGTGAGCTATCTTTATCATACACGTTCCTCACCTCGTGTTTCCTCACCTTGTGGTTCCTCACCTCTCCCAGTGGTGATTCCAATATTGTTGATAATAATTGTGCTGTTTTTTGTCCCACATTTCCTATGGCTGAGATAGTGAGATATCCTTTGATTTTACCTGGATCTCTTGCCTGATAATCACAAAATTGTTCCATTCAACAAAGTGAGTGATTATTTATTTATAATCAATCTGTTCCACGTAAGAGAGATGTTGTTGAACGTTGTGCTATTTCTGTTGATAGTGTTTTTTTCTATTGTTCTAATTCAATAACGCTGCTGATGTTTTTTGCAGGGAGGACAGGACGATGCCCCTGAAACCCCTATCAATGAAAATGGTGACGTACGTCTCATTCCTTATTCACACCAAACATCGCCTTAGACAGGTGTATCGATGTGAAAAATTGTCACATTTTAACGGACTTTTTAAATCTTGTCCAAACACAATGTTCACCATTATTGTCCTGATTTTGTAGCTATTTGTCACAGCTACATCATTTTAATCGTATAATTATCAAAACTGTTTATACAATAATAAATAAAGTTTGAATGTTTGATTTTTTTTTTTCTGTTCACATTTCTCTGGTCGCTCTTTGTTATCCACAAAATGGCTTTTTGTTCTGTTTTCAGGAAGATCCATTGCTCCAGATTTGAACACCATTACCGGGAACTTGAGGCCGACGGTGGTTACGGTTTTGCGGAGCAATACGAGGTGGTTTTGCTGTCATCTTGCCAAATGTTGTCACAGACTTTACTGTTGTTGTGTTTTTATCAACATCTGCACACTCTGATCTTGTCGCACAGTAACCTCAAACTGGGTGGTTTTCATTTCATCCTCGTCGCATAACTCACATTTTCCGTTCCTGTGACAGATGCTCAAGAACGTGGGGAGGTCTGAGCCACGCACTGCGGGACAACTTCCCAACAACGTCTCAAAGAACAGATACAAGGACATCATTCCTTGTGAGTTGTTTCACAATCCACCTGGGAACTTGTGACATGTAGGGAAGCCTTTTGGTTTTCTAAAAAAAACAATTGTGGAATTCCATCTGCCACAAAGTCCTACACAAGGCCCTACAAAGATGGGGGATACACCGAGGAAAGTATAGATATCATATGGCAAAAGGCACTGAATATATACTATTCATCATTATTGTTATTAAAAGGAAAGAAATCTATTTACATACCTCTTGAACGGAGGTAGGTTAAGATTGAGTAAAAAGCAGAATGCAGGTAAAGAGTTCCAAAGACAAACAAGGATTAAAACATAACCTCCGTCCACCTTTTGTAGCAGAGGTAATGATTGGGTGAACAGAGCATAAGAAGGATGAGCAAGAGCAGCGGAGCAAGTTTTGAGGACGCTCTTGATGATGCCGTCTGAGCCTGTCGCAGAATCGGAGTCAAGCTTTGCCAGAAACCTCTCCACCCTCTCAAGTGGGAAAGACATTGTTTCCAGGAGCAGTTGAGTATGAGAGGGTAGGGTAGGTGTAGGGAGTGGTGGGTTGCGGACACAAGATTCTGAAGCAAAAACACCGGATGGAGGCATTCGACCTTCTCACGAGCGGAGTTGCCTTTGGTGCCATTTGAAGAGAGGCAAAGGATGGAAGTGGAGAAAACACAGGAGACGGACTTGACAAGGTGCCACCAGGCTTTAGAGGACGGAGACAAGTTTGAAAGTTCATTTTTGACGTTGGACGGATGTTGTTTTCTGGTTCTCCTGAGAGTGGACACACACTTGTTGTGGGCTTGTTGAAATGGCTTGAGGTTGCCATAGGTTGGGTTTGCCTTCCAGAAAGAGAAGGCAATTTCTTTAAAGGCAACTACCTCACCACGTAATTCTGCGTACCAGGGGCAGGAGCATAGGTTATGATACCAGGTATAGTTCCATACATAAGGGAAATATAGCTTGTGTGGAAGGGTTTACAGGCAGTATTCACATCAGGAGAGGTGGAATTGAAGGATCCGTGTTGATATGGGAGGGCGGCTTGCGTGAACTTCCAGACTCTATGTGCTGAAGCAACTTTCTGACAATAGCCAGAGATGTTGACTCTCACAAGCACATGATCAGATTAACCTATTGAAGCAGAAGAGGAACAGGAGACATTGGTAGGAAAATTAGTCATTTTTCTTCCCAAGTCCAGAAGAGAGGACGTACCGTTGGGAGAAATCTGTGTCGGAATTTCACTGAATTGTGAAGTCCATGGAGTCACAAAAGTACTTTGCTGCAATGCAATGGCTGGTTGAAGGGGTACTAACACGTAGCCAATCAGCATGGTCACAATTGAAATCACCGCATGTGAGGAAGAGAAAGTTGGGATGAATAGTTATGAAGATGTTCCATGTTGTCTGAGAGAGAGCGAGAGAGAGAGAGAGAGAGATGTCGATGGAGTCGTCTCTGTTGGGAGGATGGTACAACATACAGACGAACAACGGGTGGTAACGGAGAGAAAGTCACGGCCAAAGGTAGTCCTGGGGGTTATGAGTGAGAGCGTACAACACTGACAGTGGGAAATGCAGTTCTTGACATAAACTGCAACTCCACCACCAGAACAGGTTTTAGGCCTGTCAAAGCGGAAGAGACAACAGCCAGGCAGAGACACAAATGAGTTAGGAGGGACATCCTTTTGAAGGAAGGATTATGTGAAGCAGATGATGTCCTCTTTATCAGTGGTGGAAGGTGGCGGGGTGAGGGGCAGTACGAAGGTGAAGATGTGAGGGGCGACACGCGGAGGAAGCAAAAGGGGGCAAGATACTGCAGAAGCAGAAGAGGGGCAAGATACTGCGGAAGCAGAAGGGGGGGCGGGATGCTGGGGAGCCAGAAGGGGGGGTAGAACGCTGGGGAACCAGAAGGGAAGGTGAGACACAGGGGGAGGGGAAAGAGGGCGGGATGCAGGAGAAGGGGGGGGGGGGGGAGTGGAAAGGAACAGAATGCAATGGAAGAGGAGAAGGGCCAGGACACAGAGGGAGAAGAGAGGAGCTGGGAAGCAGAGAGAGAAGAGAGGATCTGGGAAGCAGAGGTAGAAGAGAGGGGCTAGGAAGCAGAGGGAGAAGAGAGGGGCTAGGAAGCAGAGAGAGAAGAGAAGGGCTGGGAAGCAGAGGGAGAAGAGATGGGCTGGGAAGCAGAGGGAGAAGAGAGGGGCTGGGAAGCAGAGGGAGAAGAGAGGGGCTGGGAAGCAGAGGGAGAAGAGAGGGGCTGGGAAGCAGAGGGAGAAGACAGGGGCTGGGAAGCAGAGGGAGAAGAGAGGGGCTGGGAACCAGAGGGAGAAGACAGGGGTTGGGAAGCAGAGGGAGAAGAGAGGGGCTGGGAAGCAGAGGGAGAAGAGAGGGGCTGGGAAGCAGAGGGAGAAGAGAGGGGCTGGGAAGCAGAGGGAGAAGAGAGGAGCTGGGAAGCAGAGGGAGAAGAGAGGGGCTGGAATGTTGGGGAGACAATAGGGACCGGGATGCTTGGGAAGAGGAGAGGGAATTCAGTAGGATCTGATATGTTGTGAGTAAGGTGATGCACCATGGCAAAGTTCAATGCACTGACACCAGGAGGCCTTGTCCTGTGAGAGTGAAGTTACCATTCTTTGTGATGAACATTAAAGTTTCCAACGACCATAAATATCAGCAGTTGTATGTCGACAATGCATCCTATCAATAGTGCCGGTGATAGCATCAAAAACAGCACAATTGGTCGATGATGCAGATCAATGCAAAAATATAGATAAAAAACAATGGAATGCAAAAGTGTGAGGTGAAAGTACATAAACTCTTTTGTTGTATCCTCAAGGGAGACCTCACGGCCAAGTGTCAAAGAGGCCTTTACATAAATACATCAACCATGAGAAGATGGAACATCAAGTACATTGAGGATGTAGCTCGACAAAAGATGGAGATAACACCTCAATGTGGAGACACGTTTACAATGAGCAAGCAGATCTGGAGAATTCAATTTCAAGATTGTATCGCAGACAAATTGCCATAAATACCCTTGATATTGGCAAAGCAAATACATAGCGGCTTGTACTTAGGTACCCCGGGTGGCGAGACTCGGAATGCAGGTTGAGAATGGGTTTCATTGGATTGAATAGTCCGAATAAGCAGATGAGATATTGTGGCGGACACAAAAGCCCACTGGCGTGGTGACATCATTCCACGCACCAAGTGGGCGGTGGCCACGCCCGAGGGGTAGGCGTGGCCTCATGATATACACCGGGTGACCAGCCCGGAGGAGTTCAGTGTTACAGTGTAGTCTTACAATAAAGACGTTTATATGTTACCTCTTGTCCGCTTCCTCCTTGCTCACAAGCAGCGCGCGTAACGCCGCGCTTTACTGGTGACCCTCGACGTTGGATCTGCCGTAGCGATCCTTCCGAACACGACGCCATTGCAATGGCCAACGACAAGGCAATGGCGATTAAACTTCCCGAATTTTGGGAGGCCCAGGCCGAAGTCTGGTTCGTTCAAGCCGAAGCCCAATTTCAGCTTCGGCGCCTCACCAACGACGACCTGCGCTACTGCCATGTCGTCGCCTCCCTCGGGCCCGGCACGGCCGCTCGAGTTGTGTCCGTCCTTCGCCACCCACCGGACGGCCACAAGTACGAGGCACTCAAGCGGCTACTCCTAGCCACGTTCGGCCTCACGGACGACGCACGGGCCGATCGCCTCCTGGATCTCCCCGAGCTCGGTGAGACGCGCCCGTCGGTCCGAATGGACCATATGCTGTCACTGTTGGGCGACGAAGCCCCCGGTTCGCTATTCCGGGCGCTTTTCCGTCACCAACTTCCAGCGCAGGTTCGCCTTGCGTTGGCCGGGACCGGGCTAACGGAACCCCGAGCATTGGCGGCCGAGGCGGACAAGTACTTCGCCGCTTCGGACACGCGGGCGAGCGTTGGCGTGGCCGTCACGGCCTTCGACGCTGATGTTCCACAGCATCATCTTCTACAGCACGCTGATGTTCCACAGCATCATCTTCTACAGCACGCTGATGTTCCACAGCATCATCTTCTACAGCACGCTGATGTTCCACAGCATCATCTTCTACAGCACGCTGTGGTTCAGCAGCATGCTGATACGCACCTCGTGAACGCCGCCACGCCCCGCCCACCGCCGCGGCGAAAACCGCCACCGCGGGGAAACCCGTCGACTCCACCGGCCTGGCGGAGCCAGCCGCGCTCCTCCAGCTCCACCACCTGGTGCTGGTTCCACGCCAAGTTCGGCCACGAAGCTCGGCGGTGTCATCCGCCGTGCTCCTTCAACGGGTCGGGAAACGCCCAGGCCGGCGCTCAATTGTGGCGATGAGCGCCGGCCGTTCGAGCAGCCTGCTGTTCATAACGGACACCTTCTCCGGGCGCCGTTACCTGTGCGACACGGGAGCACAGGTGAGTGTCATTCCCGCCGGCACGTCAGACAAGCACGCCGCGGGTGGGGGCCCCGCGCTGCTTGCCGCGAACGGGACGCCCATCCGTACGTACGGAAAACGCTGCCTCTCTCTGCGGTTTGGAGGGCAGGTTTTCCGATGGACGTTCGTCACCGCCGACGTGCCCATGGCACTGCTTGGCGCGGACTTCCTGTGCGCTAATGGGCTCCTGGTCGACGTCAAGCGCAGACGGCTTGTCCAGGCCGAGACGTTCAGCTCGCTCGCATGTGCGTTGCCCAGCTCAACGAGCGGCTTGCCAAGCGGCTTGCCGAACGATTCGGTTCCGGCCACGTTGGTCTGTACGCTTCCGGCAGCGGACACATTCACCCGCCTCCTCGCCGGCTTCCCGGCCCTCACGCGGCCCACCTTCTCGGCGGGAGCCGTCAAGCACGGGGTGGCCCATCACATCCCCACCGTCGGGCCACCGGTCTACGCCCGGGCACGCCGCCTCGAGCCGACGAAGCTGGCGGTGGCAAAAGCGGAGTTCGCTACCCTGGAGCGACTCGGCATCGTTCGGCGCTCAGAGAGCGCTTGGGCGTCGCCGCTGCACATCGTGCCGAAGCCCGGCGGGGGATGGCGACCGTGCGGGGACTATCGCCGTCTCAATGACGCCACGACTCCCGACCGCTACCCCGTCCCCCACATTCAGGACTTTTCCGCCCGTTTGGCGGGCAGGTCCTTCTTCTCGAAGGTGGACCTCATACGCGGCTACCATCAGGTCCCCGTCAGGCCGGAGGACGTCCCGAAGACGGCGGTCATCACGCCATTCGGACTCTTCGAGTTCCTGCGCATGCCCTTCGGTCTGAAGAATGCGGCTCAGGCGTTCCAGCGACTGATGGACAGCGTCCTGCGCGACTTGGATTTTGTCTACGTCTACCTGGACGATATCCTCATCGCCAGCGCGTCCCGCGAAGAGCACCTACGCCACCTCCGCACGCTCTTCGAACGCCTGGGCCAGCATGGCCTGATTGTGAAGCCCGCAAAGTGCCGGTTCGGCGCCGCCACAATCGATTTTCTGGGGCACCGTGTCACCAGGCACGGAGCCGTCCCCCTGCCGGCCAAGGTGGAGGCGGTGAAGGGGTTTCCGCGCCCCCGCACGATCAGAGGGCTGCAGGAGTTCCTGGGCATGGTGAACTTTTACCATCGGTTCCTGCCCCGTATCGCCCAGCTCCTGCGCCCCCTGCACAAAGCTCTCCGAGGTAAGCCGGGCAAAGGCGACGTTACCTGGACCGAGCAGATGGACACGGCGTTCACGGGCGCGAAGCTCGCCTTGGCTAACGCCACCATGCTCGCGCACCCGGCGCCCGATGCACCGATCGCCCTCACCACCGATGCCTCGGACTACGCGGTGGGCGCGGTGCACGAGCAATGGGTGCGTGGAGCTTGGCAACCGCTGGCGTTCTTTAGCCGGCAGCTTCGCCCGCCCGAACGCCGTTACAGTACCTTCGACCGCGAGTTGCTCGGACTTCACTTGGCGGTCAGGCACTTCCGCCATCTGCTCGAGGGCCGGGCGTTCACTGCCTTCGTCGACCACAAGCCGCTGATCTTCGCGATGGGCAAGGTCACCGAGCCGTGGTCGGCCCGGCAGCAGCGTCACCTCTCGGCCGTGTCCGAGTACACGACGGACATCCAGCACGTCGCGGGGAAGGACAACCCGGTTGCGGATTGCCTTTCCCGGACCGTCGCCCACGCAGTCCACCTCGGCATCGACTATGCCCGGATGGCAGCGGACCAGGCCGCTGACCCCGACGTCCAGGCCTTGCGGACCGCCGTCACGGGCCTCCGCATCACCGAGGTGCCGTTCGACGGCGCGGGCGCGGCCCTCTTGTGCGACGTCTCCCTCGGGCGTCCTCGCCCCATTGTGCCCGCGGGCTGGCAGCGCCAGGTGTTTGACGCCATCCACGGCCTGTCCCACCCGGGCGCGAGGGCCTCCCAAAGGCTGATCGCCGACAAGTTCGTCTGGCATGGCCTCCGGAAGGCCGTCCGCGGCTGGGCCAGGACATGCCTCGCGTGCCAGCGCGCCAAGGTGCACCGGCACACCCAGGCCCCGTTGGCCCCGTTCACGGTGCCGGAACGCCGGTTTGACCACGTCCACGTGGACCTGGTGGGACCTCTGCCCCCCTCGCGGGGTTTCACCCACGTCCTCACCATGGTGGACCGCACCACCCGGTGGCCGGAGGCCGTGCCCTTGGCGTCGACAACGGCGGCCGATGTCACGCAGGCTTTCATCGCCACCTGGGTCGCCCGGTTCGGCGCCCCCTCAGACATCTCATCCGACCGCGGCCCCCAGTTCACCTCGGAGCTCTGGGGGGCGGTTGCGCAGGGGCTCGGGGTCCGGCTGCACCGAACCACGGCCTACCACCCCCAGGCTAACGGCCTGTGTGAGCGATTTCACCGCTCATTGAAGGCCGCGCTCCGGGCCACCCTCCGCGACGGCGGCTGGGTCGACAGGCTCCCCTGGGTCCTGCTGGGCCTCCGGACGGCGCCCAAGGAGGACCTGCGCGCATCCGCGGCGGAGTTGGTCTTCGGGCAACCGCTGCGGGTGCCGGGCGAGTTCCTCCCCGACTCCACGGCACCATGGTCCGCGGCACAGCAGCGCTCCGCTCTGCAAGAGACCGCCCAGAGGTTCGCCCCGGTGCCAACGGCATGCCACGGGCACCCACCGACGCACGTCGCCCCGGAGCTTCGCACGGCGGAGTACGTCTTCGTCCGCCACGATGCCCATCGGACACCACTGCGGCCCCCGTACGACGGGCCTTTCCGCGTGCTGGAGACCGGGGCGAAGCACTTCACCCTGGACATCGGCGGTACTCCTGACCGCGTTTCGGTAGACCGCCTCAAGCCGGCCCACCTCGATGTGGACCATCCACCGCCGGTGGCCCGACCCCCACGTCGGGGCCGCCCTCCTGCGGGCAGACCCCCGGCACCGCCCAGCCCCACCGCCACGGCGCCCCCCGGTCCTGCACCCATCCCAGGGGCAGCCAGGGGCATCCCACCTGGTATCCCTGCACCCCGGACGCCGCCGATCGCCAGGGGGCGCTTCGGCCGGGTCATTCGACTGCCCCACAAACTGGCCCTCCAGGTGCGCGGGAATTTTGGGGGGGCGCGTGTGGCGGACACAAAAGCCCACTGGCGTGGTGACATCATTCCACGCACCAAGTGGGCGGTGGCCACGCCCGAGGGGTAGGCGTGGCCTCATGATATACACCGGGCGACCAGCCCGGAGGAGTTCAGTGTTACAGTGTAGTCTTACAATAAAGACGTTTATATGTTACCGCTTGTCCGCTTCCTCCTTGCTCACAAGCAGCGCGCGTAACGCCACGCTTTAATATAGAGGAAGCATGAACATTCGTTTAGCAATCTACACGTCATGCACAAGGCCGCAATCTACACGTCATGCACAAGGCCGCAATCTACAAGTCATGCACAACGCCGCAACCTACACGTCATGCACAAGGCCGCAATCTACACGTCATGTACAAGGCCGCAATCTACACGTCATGCACAAGGCCGCAATCTACACGTCATGTACAAGGCCGCAATCTACCGGTCATGCACAAGGTCGCATTCTACACGTCATGCACAAGGCCGCAATCTACACGTCATGCACAAGGCCGCAATCTACACGTCATGTACAAGGCCGCAATCTACACGTCATGCACAAGGCCGCAATCTACACGTCATGCACAGGGCCGCAATCTACACGTCATGCACAAGGCCGCAATCTACACGTCATGCACAAGGCCGCAATCTACACGTCATGCACAAGGCCGCAATCTACACGTCATGCACAAGGCCGCAATCTACACGTCATGCACAAGGCCGCAATCTACACATCATGTACAAGGCCGCAATGTACACGTCATGCACAAGGCCGCAATCTACACGTCATGTACAAGGCCGCAATCTACAGGTCATGCACAAGGTCGCATTCTACACGTCATGCACAAGGCCGCAATCTACACGTCATGCACAAGGCCGCAATCTACACGTCATGCACAAGGCCGCAATCTACATGTCATGCACAAGGCCGCAATCTACACATCATGCACAAGGCCACAATCTACACGTCATGCACAAGGCCGCAATCTACACATCATGCACAAGGCCGCAATCTACACGTCATGCACAAGGCCGCAATCTACACGTCATGTACAAGGCCACAATCTACACGTCATGTACAAGGCCGAATCTACACGTCATGCACAGGGCTGCAATCTACACGTCATGCACAAGGCCGCAATCTACACGTCATGCACAAGGCCACGATGAAGAATATCAAGAGCACAAATGAAGACCCAGTCATATAGCGGAGGCACAATGATGGCCTCGGGAGAGCAAACGGAAGTACATGCATGGGCCACCATCCATGCATATCAACGTCAGTGCAGCTACGCCGACATTTTACACTCGCTCATAGATCGGCCTCTCAATGCATTAATTACCATCGAGTTCGGGATGCTGTCCTATCCGGTGTCCAAGACCTCCAGCATGTTTGTAACCTGTACACATCAGAGTGGACAGGCTCAGCTTGTCGAAACATAGGGCTGAATGTTCATGACTATGATGACAAACTAAAGATCCTCAAACGCAACAACCAATTCCTTGCACTGAAATAAGACAATATGGAAAGTTTGTCTCTTCACATTACAAACAAGGCTGGGAGGGCCTTATTAGTCTGCTTCAAGACAACAAATCGAGTTTCTTTCTCCATTCATGGTAGATTGCCGATCAAGACTAACGAGGTCAACATAACCACGTTTAAGATCAGAATAGTTGTCCCTCCCCAACACAGATCGCCAACCGACGTTGGTTACCTGACAGGAGTAATGCCTTGTCAGTGGATCAAGGGGTCTTACTCCTATTGAGAGGTGTGGTCCAATGGTATGACCATGCATTGTGGCCCTTCGGGGGCATGATGCATGTGTTTGAATGACCATGTGCTTCAGCCTTGGGGTTGAGGTGCATGTGTAATGTTATTGGGACAGCCTTGTTGACGTTGTGCCTTGGCCATGGGGTCAAGGTGCACGTCCGAGGCTGTTCAAATGTTTGACTTTTTACCTTTTTTTCATCGTAAAAAAGGCAGGCCTTAGCTCTGGCCTCATAAGAGCCAACCGAGGCTAACAAGTTAACAAGTACTACCTAACTAGGTCTGAAATCAGAGTTGTCCCTCTCCCAGACAGATAGCCAACCTAGGCTAACAAGTTAACAAGTACAACCTAACTAGGTCTGAAATCAGAGTTATCCCTCTCCTAGACAGATTGCCAACCTAGGCTAACAAGTTAACAAGTACTACCTAACGAGGTCTGAAATCAGAGTTGTCCCTCTCCTAGACAGATAGCCAACCTAGGCTAACAAGTTAACAAGTACCACCTAACTAGGTCTGAAATCAGAGTTATCCCTCTCCGAGACAGACTTCCAACCTAGGCTAATAGACGGGTCAATTTATGACAAACAACCACCTGACCCACAACAAATTGCAACAAAAGGTTTCTCAGTGGTTTTCATCCCTACTGGGTATACTGATCAACAGAAAAAAAGTCTACCAAAATTTGACCTCCGGAAATGGGTTAAAACTGGGTCATTTCAAAGATGGCCGCCGCCGGGCTTCAAAATCACTAAAACAGCTCTAACTTCTTCAATAATTCTGATAGAAACATAATTGTTGGTTCTAGTCCATGGTTTTAAAGGGTGTGCATTCCACTGGTGTCATTTAATTTCAGATCTGGGCAGTATTTAACCATGTTAACCTGCAATCCAAGATGGCGGCAAAAAATGAAGTGCGTAAAATCAATAAATTGTCCGTATATAATCAAATCCCTGTTAGTCAATCGCCCAACCTTTAACAAATTCTAACAAAGGGGTTTTCAGTCTTCTCCTACCGGTAATTATATGTGATGTACTCCATGTCAGGGGAAACACCCAGATGTGTATGAGAAGTTTCAAGATGGCTTCCATGTGATCCGGTAAACAAACCAGTTTTGGGCAGGCCTCAGCTGTGATCTAGTCATTGAACAAACACTCATGAGATCACTAAAAAGCACCGGCGGCTTGACTCATGGCAGTAAGATGACAGAGGAACAGCGAGCATTGTGGACAATGTCAGCCCCCCTAACATCTGAGGTCAACATCGCCATGCAGGACTTCAATGACCTCACATACGCAACAAGCGAACAGCATAAAGAAGCAACTGGTGCCAGAATTGAAAGAGACACATCCGACCTCTCGAAGATGAGCACAAAGCTGAACGCATTTTCACCCTTCTCCTCGGATCCTGCATTAAGAAATGTCATCAATGGTATCGTGGCGAACGAAGACATCAACGTGCATGAATATGAATCTGTTGGGAACAAAATCATCGAGAGAATGATTGGACAACCTGTGTTTTCCTTCTCCATCAAGAGGAAAGAGAAAGCCAAGACCCTGGGAAATTCAACTGCTGTCCAGGTTGCTCCTGACAGAACCATCGATCCCAGCTTGCTGTTCCAACGATTCCTGGTGGTATCCCGGACAGGTGATTTGTCACTTGAGGAAGTGATGAGTTTTGAGCTCAGTCCATACCCACCATCCCTCTTTGAGGACAACAAGATCTTGAGAAAGGCCGACAAACCTCAACTGGCTCAAGCCGTCAGTGACCACTGTACCAAGGCACTGGCGTGTGAAGGAGCACCTGACACCATACCTTCAGCACACCTTCAGACTGAAAGGTATGTGCTTGATGGAGGATCCTTGCTGCACAACCTCAAGTGGAAGAAGGGAGATACGTATGGCAAAATAGCCAGAGCATATGCGGACTTCACAACAAAGCACTATGGGGCAGAAACTGTTGTCTTTGATGGCTATGGTGCAGGTCCTTCGATAAAAGATAACACTCAGCAGAGACGGGGACAAACCAACAGCTATCCGACTGTGGACTTCACCAGAGAAACCGAATTTGACGGAAAGAGAGATGAATTCCTATCCATCGGCAGTAACAAGCAACAACTGATCACCTTAATAGGTGATCAGCTGAAGGAAGTGGGCTACACAGTTATTCAGGCAGAAGGGAACGCTGATGTGGACATTGCAAAGACAGCAGTAAACAGCACAATTCTGCATTCCACCACACTAATCGGAGAGGACACGGATTTGTTGATGCTTCTGCTCCATTACTGTATGGCAGATGGGAAACCACTATATTTCAGATCAGACAACCAGTCAAGAAGCAATCTGAAAGTATACGACATCAATCGGATGAAGCATCTTCTCGGGAATAAGTTGTGCACCCAACTATTATTCCTGCACTCCTTCACAGGATGTGATTCAACGTCTCGTGTGTATGGCGTTGGGAAGAAATCAGTCTTTCAGAAACTCGTGAAAGATGATCAAGTCCTCGAGTTGTGTGCAGATACATTCACTTTGAGAGGCGTGAGCCTCGCTGAAATAGAGAACCTTGGCAGCCAAGCGATGACCGTTATATTTGGTGGGGAGAGCAAATGTTCTCTGGTAGCCATGCGTTACAACATATTCACCAAGAAGGTCGCTGCTGCTAAGTCTTTCGTTACACCTGAACGTCTTCCCCCAACGGAATCTGCCACCAAGTTTCATCGTCTCCGAGTGTACTACCAGGTCATGGTTTGGATGGGGATGGAGAGTGACCTCGATCCTCTGGACTGGGGCTGGGGACTTGAAAACAATCGATTCGTACCCATCATGACTGCCATGAATGCTGCACCAGACACTCTTCTGAAGATGATACACTGCAACTGCACCACAGCTTGTGGTACGCCCCGTTGCAGCTGCAGAAAGAATGGGCTTCCATGTACGTCTGCATGTGGATCGTGCCAAGTGACGTGTTGTGGAAATCCGCTAAATCAAGTCTCTGAGGAACTAGAGGACAGTGATGAGGACTGAACTGAGGCAGTGTAATGGACAGAACATTCTTGGATGAAAACGTAACCTAAACTGTCATTATGTAATGTCCACGAATAAATATATCAGTGACACCTGGTGTTCAGTCATTTTGGTACTGACGGGCATTTTTTGACATAAAGATGAAGTTTTGCAGGTTTAATATTGAGCATCTTGCAACTGTAAATCTGTCATGATACACATGAAAAATACAATCTATACAGCAAAGATTATAAAATTAGGATTTACAAATAACAAAATTCAGAAATGAAATACAACTGAAAAAAAAAGTAGATGAGACTGTACCTCAGTGGTATTGGACTGAGCATCCGATCACCAGGTCGCAGATTTGTATCCAGGCCTGCTCAGGATTGGGTTTCAAAGATATTTATCTATCATTAGACCCAGCATTCTCTCGGTCTAGTTTATCATATGAGAGATGCACAAAAGTGACCCAACCATATCATTCATACATCATTGCCTTTCGAGATAGGGGATATATTATATAATGGACAATTTATTGATTTTTAGGTCTTGAATTTTTGCCGCCATCTTGGATTGCAGGTTAACATGGTTAAATACTGCCCAGATCTGAAATTAAATGACACCAGTGGATTGCTCACCCCTTAAAACCATGGACTAGAACCAACAATTATGTTTCTATCAGAATTATTGAAGAAGTTATAGCTGTTTTAGTGATTTTGAAGCCTGGTGGCGGACATCTTTGAAATGACCCAGTTTTAACCCATTTCCGGAGGTCAAATTTTGGTAGACTTTTTTTCTGTTGATCAGTATACCCAGTAGGGATGAAAACCACTGAGAAACCTTTTGTTGCAATTTGTTGTGGGTCAGGTGGTATATCGACATGACAATAACAAGCTCCACCTGCCTGGAGCACCCGATGTTAAGGCACCAGGAACTTGCCTGCATCCTCCACCTTTAGTAAGAAACAGGGTCGGCATGAGAAGCCAGGCAGTAGGATTAGGAGAGGTTCTGTGAGGTGCTGTTATCATTGGGCCATAACAGTAAGTTTGCTATTTGGGACAATGTTTAAAATTTCGGAGGAGATGGACATGCTAAATCAACCTACCCATTTCCATTACATTGCATCACCCACTATTGACCTCAAAATTGATCTCACTAACTTAAGTTTGCCACCTTGAGGTGTGAATATGTGACATGTGCTAATTTACCTTTGCAGACGACAGTAGTCGGGTGTGCCTGATGATTCAAGACAACGATGAAACTTCAGATTACATCAATGCAAGCTACATCCCTGTGAGAACTTCTACTTCTGACAATAAAAGTGGCATTTTTATTGGTTTCATAATTTTTTTATTTTTAGTTACACTTGTTTCGCAGCATTAACCTCTATGTGCCTTAGAGTCTCAGAATGTGTGGCTGGGGTCATGATGGGAAATTGTACAGAAGGTAGAACAGATCCTTGTAAAAGACTGTACTGTGTTTGGATTAGGTGGAAGAAAGGCCGAGACAATCTTTGAGAGATAGAGTAAAGAGCAAGCTAGAGCAGGAGGCTATTTAATGACCAAAACTTCCACTGCGAACAAAAATGGTTGCCCAACACCTCGTCAAAGGGGAACAAGAAAAACTCGAGAGAAAATTCCACCTCATCATACCCAGTGTGTGAGTGAGATGTGAGATGTGACATCCAGTGAGACAGATGGTGATGTGGCTCATCACCACATGATGAGCTCTCGTCTTTTTCGAAGAATTCATGTGAAATCTTTAACATTTTTTTACAATCTCAAATGCATTATTGTTTCCCTTCTTGTATCCAAACTGAGACTGAGTAGGAAGTAGGCCAAGTTGTGCGGCATATGTTTTATCAAGTTACCATGAGTTAGCCGTAACATGTCAGAGCTAATACGGTAAATAATTCCACCTCCGCAGCTGAAGGCTGGGGCATTATGTTTTTGGGTTGTCCATCTGTCTGTCTGTTGTCGGTGGTTTTGTTACCACTTTTTGGGTTGTCCATCTGTCTGTCGGTGGTTTTGTTACCACTTTTTGGGTTGTCCATCTGTCTGTTGGTTGTTTTGTTACCACTTTTGGGTTGTCCATCTGTCTGTTGTCAGTGGTTTTGTTACCACTTTTTGGGTTGTCCATCTGTCTGTTGTCGGTGGTTTTGTTACCACTTTTTGGGTTGTCCATCTGTCTGTCGGTGGTTTTGTTACCACTTTTGGGTTGTCCATCTGTCTGTCTGTTGCCGGTTGTTTTGTTACCAGTTTTTGGGTTGTCCATCTCTCTGTCTATTGTCGGTTGTTTTGTTACCACTTTTTGGGTTGTCCATCTATCTGTCTGTTGTCGGTTGTTTTATTACCAGTTTTTGGGTTGTCCATCTCTCTGTCTGTTGTCGGTTGTTTTGTTACCACTTTCTGGGTTGTCCATCTGTTGGTTGTTTTGTTACCACTTTTTGGGTTGTCCATCTGTCTGTTGTCGGTGGTTTTGTTCCCACTTTTTGGGTTGTCCATCTGTCTGTTGTCGGTGGTTTTGTTCCCACTTTTTGGGTTGTCCATCTGTCTGTCTGTTGCCGGTTGTTTTGTTACCAGTTTTTGGGTTGTCCATCTCTCTGTCTGTTGTTGGTTGTTTTGTTACCACTTTTTGGGTTGTCCATCTGTCTGTCTGTTGTCAGTTGTTTTGTTACCACTTTTTGAGTTGTCCATCTCTCTGTCTGTTGTCAGTTGTTCTGTTACCAGTTTTTGGGTTGTCCATCTCTCTGTCTGTTGTCAGTTGTTTTGTTACCACTTTTTGAGTTGTCCATCTCTCTGTCTGTTGTCGGTTGTCTGTTACCAGTTTTTGGGTTGTCCATCTCCCTGTCTGTTGTCGGTTGTTTTGTTACCACTTTCTGGGTTGTCCATCTGTTGGTTTGTTACCACTTTCTGGGTTGTCCATCTGTTGGTTGCTTTGTTGCCACTTTTTGGGTTGTCCATCTGTCTGTCTGTTGTCAGTTGTTTTGTTACCACCTTTTGGGTTGTCCATCTATCTGTCTGTTGTCCGTTGTTTTGTTACCACTTTTTTGGTTGTCCATCTGTCTGTCTGTTGTCGGTTGTTTTGTTACCACGTTTTGGGTTGTCTGTCTGTCTTTTGTCGGTTGTTTTGTTACCAGTTTTTGGGTTGTCCAGCTGTCTGTCTGTTGTCGGTTGTGTTGTTACCACTTTTTGGGTTGTCCATCTATCTGTCTGTCAGTTGTTTTGTCACCAGTTTTTGGGTTGTACATCTGTCTGTCCATTGTCAGTTGTTTTGTTACCACTTTTTGGGTTGTCTATCTGTCTGTCTGTTGTTGGTTGTTTTGTAACCACTTTTTGGGTTATCCATCTGTCTGTCATTGGTTTTGTTACCAATTTTGGGTTGTCCATCTGTCTGTCTGTTGCCAGTTGTTTTGTTACCAGTTTTTGGGTTGTCCATCTGTCTGTCTGTTGTCGGTTGTTTTGTTACCACTTTTTGAGTTGTCCATCTCTCTGTCTGTTGTCGGTTGTTTTGTTACCACTTTTTGAGTTGTCCATCTATCTGTCTGTTGTCGGTTGTTTTGTTACCACTTTTAGGGTTGTCCATCTGTCTGTTTGTTGTCGGTTGTTTTGTTACCAGTTTTTGGGTTGTCCATCTGTCTGTCTGTTGCCGATTGTTTTGTTACCACTTTTTGGGTTGTCCATCTATCTGTCTGTTGTCGGTTGTTTTGTTACCAC
This sequence comes from Myxine glutinosa, assembly GCF_964187855.1. Lineage (NCBI taxonomy): Eukaryota > Metazoa > Chordata > Myxini > Myxiniformes > Myxinidae > Myxine > Myxine glutinosa. Next base: position 2,051,263 of record NC_136265.1, on the reverse strand, counting down.
TTTTTGGGTTGTCCATCTGTCTGTTTGTTGTCGGTTGTTTTGTTACCAGTTTTTGGGTTGTCCATCTGTCTGTCTGTTGCCGATTGTTTTGTTACCACTTTTTGGGTTGTCCATCTGTCTGTCTGTTGTCGGTTGTTTTGTTACCACGTTTTGGGTTGTCCGTCTGTCTGTTGTCAGTTGTTTGTTACCACTTTTTGGGTTGTCCATCTGTCTGTCTGTTGTCGGTTGTTTTGTTACTTTTTGGGTTGTTCATCTCTCTGTCTGTTGCCAGTTGTTTTTTTTACCATTTTTTTGGTTGTACATCTGTCTGTTTGTTGTCGGTTGTTTTGTTCCCAGTTTTTGGGTTGTACATCTGTCTGTCCATTGTCAGTTGTTTTGTTACCACTTTTTGGGTTGTCCATCTGTCTGTCTGTTGTCGGTTGTTTTGTTACCACTTTTTGGGTTGTTCATCGCTCTGTCTGTTGTCGGTTGTTGTTGTTGTTGTTTTTGTTTGTTTGTTTTTTGTATACAGAATCGAGGCTCGTGAAAGAGCTAACATTTATTTCACAAACAAATCAAACAGACAAACAAAATAGATAAAAGGAGGGAGCAGTGGACAAGATGGGGAGAGAAGGGGAAGTACACAAACACAACATTTGAGAGCAGGGACATCGGGAATGTGTGGGAGGGAGAGGGCTTGGGGGGAGGAGGCGTGGGAAGGGGGGGGGGGGGTGGGAGAAGTATAAAACACAAGGACACCAAGGACTTCCAGGACAGCAGTTGGTATTTCAAAAAAGTGGATTTGCGGTGAAATTAGCGGGGGTAGAAAAGATCAAGGTTTTGGATAGGGGAAGGTAAGAGTTGTACCACTTTTTGTTGTTTTTGTTTTGTTGTTACTACAACTTATTGTTGTTTTGTTACCACTTTTTTGGTTGCACATGTCCATCTGTATGTCGGTTGTCGGTTGGTTGTCGTTGTCGGTTGTCGTCCATTGTCGGTTGTTTTGTTACCACTTTTTGGGTTGTCCATCTGTCTGTCTGTTGTCGGTTGTTTTGTGAATATTGTTGTTTTGTTTTGAAAACAGTGAATATTCCTGTCGATTTTCCATTCAGCAGCAGAGGGTGGGACTATGCCCACCTCTGCCCCTGTATCCACAAGAAAACGAAATCCACTATTACGATTCATGAGGAAAAGAAGGCAACTGACGTATGGCCCAGGTGAACTTGTCACCATTAGTTGTGGGCCTTGTCGTTTACCTGTGACCAGTAGTTGGTTCATGGTGCCCTACACTGACTAGCATTTGCACCAAAGGGCACGTGGTGTCAACACCTATCTGGAAGTGTTCACGGAAGGTGAAGGCGACCAGTAGCTCAAGGTACGGTGGGCTCGCCTTAACTTACTACAAGACGTACACAAAGATGGACACGACTGGCGTTGCACAGCATGGAGCTCCATGGCGAGTTTCTTAATGTCCGCCATTTCATATATTAGCTGTGTGATGTGCTGGGGCAGAGGGGTCACATTAGCCACGGCCGGTGTAACAATGTCGATGAGATGATCGGCCAGATTCGCAGTGGCGGGTTGTGCCAGCTCCGCGTTCGCTGCAAGTATCATGCGGACGTGTGGTGGTAAACGTTGCAAGAGAAACTGGAAGAGCGACTGGTCGAAGGTGTAATGGCGGCCACCGGGTGGCTGCTGCATGTGACATAGTAGCTGTGTGGGTCTTCGATCTCCTAAATCCTAGATTATAAGGACTTGTTGAAAGCACAGGTGCTCAGAGGGGGTTGTGCAGTTTTTGAACGCGGCCTTCAAAATCATGTACGGGTTGCTTGTTGGAGGTTGAAGTAAAATATCTCTCACCTCCATCGCATATTGTCGTCACAAGGAGTCAACAATGTATTTGAACTGCGTCACTGTTCCGGGGTCGAATAGCACTTTGACTTGTTTAAACCCCAGCTGCGGCTCCTTAGGCCAGAATGGCGGAACCTTTAACAAAACCGTTGCCATGGATGAAACTGGTTGAACGACGGGGAAATGTGGGGCGGCTTGTTTGTTCCAAGTGAATGGTTGGTCCTTTGTAACTCCTTGTTCGTCCATTTGTATCACATCGGGTCATCAATTGAAGGTGGAAGGAAAAGACGTCCAAGGCGTTTGGAATCCGAGTCAATCGTTTATTCTAAAACGTGACCAATCAAAGCCGCTCGTATCACTTCCGGTTGCACCCGGTACCGGAAAACCCCTCGATCTACCCGAGCTCAAGCATATTTACATATTATATCATGAAAGGCAAAATGGTGCCGCTACTCTCTGATGTGTTTAAAACCTTACTCATTTATTGCTTCAGCAGCCATGCAGATGTGGTTTAGTGAAGGATGCACATGTGATTTTGCAAAATAATGATGTTAAAGACTGCAAAGTGATGCTTCCTGATATCTCTGCAGGGATTCTCTTCTCCGCGGGAGTTCATTGCTTCCCAGGGTCCTCTTCCCAATACTGTTGTGGATTTCTGGCGGATGGTATGGGAAAAGAAAGTTAGCACCATCGTCATGCTGGCCCAGTGTGTGGAGGCCGGTCGAGTAAGTCTGGATACGTGTTACAAACATTGATCTGTTTCCATGGTTTCCATGGTTTCCGTTTCCCTCCCATCATCATTTTTTTCCTCCTAAGGGTTTTTCAGAATTTTTCCATTTTTTATTTTTTTTTATTTTTTATTTTATTAATTTTTATATTTTACATTTTACATTTTATTAATATTTTACATTTTTTTATTTATTTTATTATTATTTATATATTATTTATATATTTATTATTACAGGTACATTATATTATTATATTATTCTATACATTATATTATATTATATTAACATTATATTATATTAAATTAATTTTATTGATGTATTATATTATATTATTGATATATTCTATTTATGTATATTTTTTATTATTTATTTATTTTTACATTTATTTATATTTAACTTTTTTTTCTTTTTTTTTTATTAATTTTTATATTTTACATTTTACATTTTATTAATATTTTACATTTTTTTCATTTATTAATTTTTATATTTTACATTTTATATTTATATTTTACATTTTATTATTATTATTTATTTATATATTATTTATTATTACATATATATTATATTATATTATCATTATATTATTATATACATTATATTACATTATATTATATTAAATTAATTTTATTGATGTATTATATTATATTATTGATATATTATATTTATGTATATTTTTATTATTTATTTATTTTTACATTTATTTATATTTAACTTTATATATATATATTTATAAATATATATATATATACATTATATATATATATAAATATTCTCAGTTTATTCTCAGCTCTCCATGCTATCCATCGAAATCGAAGTTAAGTAATTGTTCCCATTTGTATTTTCGTTATAACTTTATTTTATGGTGAATATATATTGTCTCCCGACGAAGATTTTCGGTGCAAATCTTTCATACCTGTATTGATAATCGTGTTAATTCGGGTCGTGTTTTGAGGCCTTGTAGTTGTACAGTGAACACTGTACAACCTTGAGGCTTTGTTTTTCTCTCAGCGGTCCGTGTTTTTGTGATCCAATAACTTTCGTTCTCTGTTTTCCCAATCTTTTCACCCCATAGCCCTCTTCCTTGTGTAAATCACAACTCAAAAAAATCCCAAAAAAAAACATTTCCTTCTCTGTTCTCATTCGTTTATTCATTCTTATTCGTTCGTTCGTTCTTCGACCACGTGTTTCTTCCCCATTTCCCCAGATAGATTGTCAAATTTCAACTCGTTATTTTATCGTCCATGCGTTATTGTTTTGATTATAGTTACTTTTGGTTTGAATTTCCTGTAACTTGTAATTATTTAATCGTGTTCTGCTCCTCGTGTGCGGCCTTGTAGTTGTACCCCCGTCGGTGTTTGTTATCTTAATCGTGTTTTGCTTGGCTCTTAGTTTTTTTCCCTTCTACCCCGAACATAATACTCTGTCTAACGTTCTAAATCCCCACCTCCCCCCTCCCCCCCCCCCCCCCCCACCCCCCAAAAACCAAACAAACAAGAAAAAAACCAAAAACATTTATTTTCCTTTCTCCACGTGTACTGTTGACTCATCCTGTATTTTCTGTCCAGGTGTGCTGTTCGCCCCGCCCCCATTAACTCCTTGCCATCCACCGTTTGCCCTTCACGTGACTCATGGTGGTCCCTCTCGGCTCTCCCCCCGTTGGTATTTTTGTGCACATAAGATTGTTCACGGTTCTGTTTAAATATTATTTAAATATGTATAACCTTTCCCCTTCAGTGTTTTACTCAGTGGTATTTTACAACACGCTGTTTTTCTTCCTATTTAAAAGGCTTTTCTCAATTTCCTCTCCAACTCATTCCACCTCAAAAAAAAGAAATTCAATATCTTATACGTCTCCCTCACTACATGGTCTAAATTCACATTCATTCCATCCCTCCTCCATCATTCTGAACCGGATTGCTAACTTGAAAATCACAACAAACCCAATTTGTTTTCAATGTTCGTCTTTCATTAATCATCCACTTTCTAAACTCCCCTCTTGCCCCTCCCATCCAAATCCCTCCCCTTGCACCTACACTCCTAAACTCCCCCCTTGCCCCGCCACTCTTAAACTCCCCCCCCTACCCCTCCACTCCTGAACTCCCCCCTTGCCCTTCCACTCCTGAACTCCCCCCTTGCCCTTCCCCTCCTAAACTCCCCCCCAACCCCTCCCATTCAAATCTCCCCCCATACCATTCCTATCCAATTCTCCCTCCTCTCCCCTCCTCCTCAAAGCTGCCTCCTCCCCACTTCGTCTCCCTTCTATCTCATACCTCCACCCCCCCCAACCTTCTTCTTTCCTCTGCCCCCCCTCAAACAACCCCTCACTGTGCCTCATCCTTTCACCTTCAAACCTTTCATCCTCCTCATCCTTCCCTTTCTTGGAACTCTTCTGCAATCGCTGACACACTAACAACTGCTCTCCCTACCTCCCCCTCTCATCCTTCATCTTACCCTACTCCTCCCCTCCCCTGTCCTGTACCCGATGCTCCCCCTCTCTCTTCATTAACGGTATGGACCTCAAACATCCGGGGCCTTCGCTCAAACCTGACTGATCTATCCATACAGGTTGCTTCTGACAATCCAGACCTGATCTGCTTAACAGAGACTTTCCTCCTTCAAGATGTCTCTGATTCCTTAATATCTCTTCCTGGTTACTCCCTCCTCCGGTATGATAGACCTGAGCCTCGGCCTGGTGGTGGGGTGGCTATCTTTATCAAAAACTCTCTTCCTCACTCTCCTTGCACTGCCCTCTCTCCTCCTCACCCCCAGGAGTACCTCTGGCTACGGCTTCCTCTCCGCTCCCACCTTTTGTTCATATGTGTTCTGTACCGTCCCCCAAACAGTGATGACTCCATCTACATTTCACTGTCTGACAACATGGACCAACTTCTATCCACTCATCCCAACTCTCTCTTCCTCATATGTGGTGACTTCAATTGTCATCATGCCACCTGGATGGGTGTGGGTTCCTCTCTCACCAGTCATGGCACCTCAGCAAAGGACTTCTGTGACTCACTGGGATTGACACAATCTGTCAATTTCCCGACCCGGATCTCAGCCAATGGAGTATCTTCTCTTCTAGACTTGGTTATGACTAACTTCCCTGTTAATGTTTGCTGCTCTTCTTCTGCTCCAATCGGTTCTTCTGATCATGTGCTTGTCAAAGTGGACATCTCTCTGGCCATTCTCAGAGAGCCTCCTCAGCGTCGACGAGTCTGGCATTTCACTCAGGCCGACTGGGACGGTCTTCAAGCAGCCATCAATCGTCTGGATTGGTCTCCCATCTCCACTGCCTCTGACATCAATTCTTCCTGGGAATTCTTCCAAAGCAAACTGATCTCTCTCATGCACAGATTTATCCCATCTCGCCTTCAGTTGTCTTACCCTTCCTCTCATCCATGGTACACTGAATCTTGTGGTGAGGCAGTTGCCCTGAAACAACTTGCCTTTGCCTGTTGGAAGGCTAATCCAACTGAAGGAAATCTCAGTTCCTTCCACCAAGCTCGGAACAAGTGTGTGTCTACCCTCAGGAGTGCCAGGAAGCACTATCTCTCCTCACTCAAGAATGAACTCTCAAACCTGTCTCCTTCCTCCAAATCCTGGTGGCGTCTGGTCAAATCCGTTTCTGGTGTTTGTTCCCCCTCCATCCCCTCCCTTACCTCAAATGGCCACACAGTTGACATCGCACGTGACAAAGCCGAATGCCTCAACTCTGTGTTTGCCTCAAAATCCTTAGTCCCAAACCCATCTCTCTCTGTTCCCACCTTTCCCAGTCGAACCCAACTGCTCCTGGACTCTGTGACCTTCTCTCCTGACAAGGTGGAGGAGTTTTTGTCAAACCTCGACTCTGATTCTGCAACTGGACCAGATGGCATCAGCCCACGGGTCCTAAAATCCTGCTCTGCCGCTCTATCTCACCCTCTCTCTGTTCTTTTCACCCTATCTTTTGCTCAAGGTCATCTGCCAGCATCCTGGAAATCAGCAAACATTACCGCTTTACACAAAAAAGGTGCAAAAACAGATCCTTGCAACTACAGACCAATCAGCCTGCTCCCAATTATCAGCAAAGTCATGGAATCCATCATTGCTTCGGATATGAAATCTTTCCTCTTCTCCAATGGCTTGATCTCTGATCATCAATTTGGTTTCAGACCAGGTCACTCTACTCTGGACATGCTGCTTCTGCTGTCTCAACAATGGATGGAGGTCCTCAATGCCAAACAGGAAATCAGAGCTGTCTCCCTTGACATATCACGTGCCTTCGATACGGTCTGGCACCCAGCTCTGCTCACCAAACTCTCCTCCTATGGTATCCATGGAAATCTCCATGCATGGCTTGCGGACTTCCTCTCTGGTCGTAGTCAACGTGTGGCCCTGAATGGATTTCTCTCATCTCCCCTTCCCGTTCAGGCTGGAGTTCCCCAAGGCAGTGTGCTGGGCCCTGTGCTTTTTCTGGTCTTTATCAATGATCTCTCCGACTCTCTGGAAAATCCTCTGTATCTCTTTGCTGATGACTCCACTCTCTGCTGCTCCAATTCCTCTTCCCTCAGATCGGCAGTCTGCAGCCTCCTCACTCTCTGAAGACCTGGACAAAATCACAGACTGGTCAAACATGTGGAACATGTCTTTCAATCCTGACAAATCTCACACTCTTACTATGTCTCTCCGAAAAGATCGACTGGACAACCCTCCTATCTACTTTCTCAACAATCCTCTCCAAGAAGTTCTGTCGCTCAAGCTTTTGGGTCTCACCATCTGCCATGATCTTTCTTGGGAAAACCACATTTCCAAGCTGGCCTCCAAAGCCAGTCGCCGACTGGGCATCCTCCGTCGTGCGAAGTCCTTCCTAGGCACACCTGAGCTCCTCACCACATACAAGGCTTTCATCCGCAGCTCAATGGAATACTGTTCTCCCCTATGGGCTGGTGCTCCTGCCTCACACCTGGCTCGGCTTCACGCTGTTGAATCCAAAGCTTTCAGAATCATTGGAATCTCCCGCGATGAAGCTATCTCTGAGGGCCTTTCACTCAATCACCGCAGGCAGGTAGGTGGTCTTTCTGTCTTCTACCGACTCCTCTCCGGCCTTGCTCCCCCAGCTCTCTCTGTGCTCTGTCCCCCAAATATTCCTACAGGTCGCACAAGATCTGCCAGCCACCCTCTGATGGTTAAACTGCCGAAATCTCGGCTTTCTGCTCACTTTCACTCTTTCATTCCTCTTTTCTCCCGCCTCTGGAACAAACTCCCACACTCACTTCAATCACACTCCTCCCTCCAGGTCTTCAAAACAGCTGTTCACCACCATCTCTTATCTTCCCCCATCCAAAACCTTGATCTTTTCTACCCCCACTAATTCACCCCAGATCCACCTTGTTTGAAATTCCAACTTCTTTCCTGGAAGTCTTGGCAGTGTCCATATGTTTTATACCTCTCCCACCCCCCCCCCCCCCCATCCCATGCCTTCCCCCCAAAGCCCTCTCCCTCCCACAGTTCTCTCGATGTCTCCATGTCTCTCGGTCCCTGCTCTCAAATGTTGTGTTTGTGTCCTTCCCCCTCTCTCCCCATCTTGTCTACCGCTCCCGATGTTATTTGTTTTGTGTGTCTGTTTGTCTTTCTGTGTGATTAATGTTCACTCTTTCATGAGCCTCGATCTTGTATACAAAAAAAATATATATATATATATATATATATATCAGTCACTATGATATTGTTACAGACGCGGTTGTGGATGTTAGTTTACCGAGCGGTTTGGTATGACCACGTCTGCACAGTTTACCCGATTATGCTCGAACGTTGACGAGTCGCGCTACGCTAGGTCAATGAAGGAAAAGGACACAACGGCTGGGATTCAAATGACACGACACCAAGGGTTCAGTTCTCAAGACCTCCGGAGGAGGTTATATTAGGGCGGAAGGTTAGATTACAGGAATGAGAGGGACAGCATAGAAAGACAAGCACTTAGACACACTCTTATATTAACCCCAACAGACGACAGATAAACGGGACAAAAGGCTGACTCACACGGGGATTGATGGCAAGGAAAGGCAGGATCGATGGCTCCAGGTGCACCTGGGCTCAGGGCAGAATCGACCCGGTTCGGTCCGGTCCAAAGATGCGGGGAGGTATCGTCGCGCTGGGGGTGGCGGTGGCTTCCTCTGCTCTCCGTAGTTCAGGCGCATCTGACCTCACATCCGGTAAGTCGCCGCGTATATCCGGCGGGGAGTGACACGCCCTCGGCTCGTTAGCTCCACCCCAGATGGAATCGGCTCGTTGCTTCTCATTGGGTGCGTGCGGGGGGGTTACCGGCTCCGCCCTTGACGAGGGGCTGACAGGGAGCCCCTTCGTGGTAACCCCGTGGAGCGCATGGTCATGGCGGCTAACCGAGCCGGTGTGAGGACGCACACTCCCCCCGCGCGCCGTTGTTGTAGTTGTTGTTGTAGCTGTAGTTGTTGTTGTTGTTGTTGTTTGGGGAAGAAGATGGGAGGAGGTATGGGAAGGTCCTAAACTCACTACTGGTGCCATATAATCACATTCTGGTGCAACGAAGAGTCAGAATTAATGGAAACGAGTCCTTAACTGACATAGACTAAGAATAACTAGCAAGATGTCCGAAAGTTGTCTACGTGAGATGCGGTGGACCTGGGCACGACATTTAATGGGGGAAAAAGGGGAAGGTCGGTTCTACAGAGTGTTGTTTACAGACAATGGGACTAGGGAATGGGGGATTGGGGATAGTTGGGGAGTATTGGGGAAATAGGGGAATATTTACAAGCGGATATGGAGGCCAAATGCCATATTCGCAACATTGCACCCTTCTCTACCCTCGGGGCGTCCCGACCCATAAATTTTTACCTACTTTAGTGTGGCACGCAGATGTAGTTCCCTCTACTATTAACTCTACCCTGAGTGCGACAGTTTTACAGATATTCACAAATGAGTAAATATGTCCCCCTGCGACGTTGCACCCTTCTCCTCACAGAAACACACCCACAGGATAACCGAATCCGGAAAGAATTCGCAAACTAAACATACAGCCGGTAGGGAGCATTATTTACACGACTACGCTGCTATTTACACTACGATCCAGGACCTGTTTCTGGAGGAACACATGCAGATGTTATGCATAGAGAGAGCACGCATGCCAGCATCGATACACCAACCCACGAGTGCTCTGTGGCCTACGGCCTTTAATAATGTGCAGATCATCCCCTTCCAAGCATCAAAAGCACCACCCCATCACACAGTGAGCACCATCCGGTGCACCAATAAAGTGTTTAGTGATTATTGTGTGGTGTCGCAGCCGGCCGATGTTCTGCCGCTGGTCTTGCCTTCGTGTGGTGCACTTGGCCTTCTTACTTCCTTCAAAAAAAATAAAGAAAGGCGCCAACCGCGTCCATTTCCTTATTGTGGCCGTCAGGGGGCCAACTATTAGTGGTTCACCTGTTTGGCATAGGTGCCACGTTGACCCAGAGGTCCATCAATGGGTGGTGCTTGGCCGCAAAAGAACTGCGGTCCATTGTGGGTGGCCACAACCATTGCGGTCCATATGGTGTATCGATCCAGGCAGCAAGCAGCGAAAGTGCAGGCCCACAACTGCGAAGCCAGCACCTCTCTATCCTCTCTCTCTCTGCCCCAAAGCCAGATCCTCGGAGGTGGGAGACAAAAGAAAAGACAAGTGAGTAAGGTGGTAAGGGCGCAAAAGTGCACGCAATATAAGGTAATGCACACTGGGGGCACATGGGAACCAGGTGAGACAGGTACGTTCCTACCGTACGCCCCCCCCCCCCCACCAGGTAACCTACATGGCCCCTCCCTTACCCCTTACTGTCTCCACAAAACACAACACTACCCATAAACATCTACTTTACAAATCAACAAACGTCCCTACTGTCTTCCCCGTTCCTCCCATAAACCAAATTCGTCTTCTCTCCCTCCTAATCAATCAAATTTGCTATTTCCAACTCTCATCAAAATTTGCCATCTCCAACTGAACATCAAAATTTGCCATTACCAATTCATCATCAGTCCCTCCTAGGGAGGGAGAGATGGAATCACCCCAATGTCTCATCCACGTCGTGATGCGTCTCACAAATCCTCACAGCAATTCTCATTTCCTGCAACAGAACAAAGAAAACACAGGTGTGGAGTCATCATCATCACCACAGGTAAGTGGCTGCGTATGGTGCGACAGGTTCATCAATCCTAACTATTTCCTAAATGACTTTAACAACTTTACACTACCCGGGGTCTTTCTCCGGCCAAACCATTGGCCCTCTTACACTATGGGTTCTAAAAACCAATTCCCATTGGCCAACTGTGGTGCTTTTCAATTTGGGGTCTCACTCCCCCGATTCATCTCCCGGTGCCCTCGCACAATTTCTGGGCTGTGGCGTGTACCTCTCCCAGCGGGTCTACCCACCTGCACACCTCCACCACTGCAGTTGCCTCCGAGCTTACCTGCTCCTTACCCTAACCTAACTACCTGGGGAAGGCCCTCTGGCGCTCTCCCCACTCGGTGCCCTCTCTGGCACTGGGCTGCCCGATCCACACCCGGGATCCTCAGGCACCCACTCACAACTACCGGCTCCCAGAGCCCACCTGCGGCCTCACCTGGCCGACATCCTCACAGTGGTGGAGTGCCCAACCAACTACACACACTAACAGGCTACACGCCCAGCCATTTCCACGACACTAATGCACCCATCCACAACACCATTCTGCAACCGCACCACAAATGCCAATATCCAACCACAATTTACCTATACCCTCTACCTAACACTTACACTACCCGCCCCGGGTATCCGTGATGGGGGTCCACTCTTCCCCCATTCACACCTTCGCACCATGCACACCACTCCGTACCACTTACTCCAACTCTCTCCACACACCTGTACCTGCACACCTGTGCTCTCACACCTGGTGCCACCTGCACCCTTCTCTCCCCAAGCGCATTCGCGCTGATCCACAACACTCACTACTCACACACTGCTCCACACACCTGTCCAGTTGCACACCTGTGCAATCACACCTGTTCAATTCTCACACACACACAGCATCATCTCAGCTAACTACTCCCTTCTGAAACTTGCGCTTCCCAGTCGTCCCTTTAAACTATTGCGCTCCCACGTCATTATCATCCATACTAATCTACCTGCGTCCCCACTACAGGTATCAGTCACTAACTAAACTTAACGTCACCTAATGTCATCTTCTAGATCCCTACAATATAACCTAACCCACCCGGGCTAGTTTTCACTGCCATACACCCCATAATCTATTGCTCCTTTGCCCCACCATGGGAAGGGTGGCAGGGATGCCAGCCTTACCCACCGGGCCCATCGCTCACTACCAATTTTGCACATCAAATTTCGACAAATCAAAAATTTGCCAATCACTACCCATCATCTGCCAATCACTACTGCCAATCCCTTGCCAATCATCAAATTTTGTTTTTCTCTAATTTTGGGTCCAAAACACTAACCTCATCACCCGTCTACTCACTAATACCTCTCGGTGCGCCAATTCCTGTCCAAAGCCCGGCTTCGTAAAGCCAAGCCATGGATGCGGGTTGTTCTGTGCCAGCGGCTGGATGCGTCCGGCACTCGGTGCAGGGACGGGGGCTTACCCGGGCCGAGATCCCACGCACCATCTCGGCGTGGAGCCATCTAATGTCCCGATCTCGACCCGCCGGAACGCCTCAACAAAAAGTGGTCGCCATGACGACCCTTTCTATCGGGCTGCCCGCTCCGCCTAGTGGAGCACGGACGCGGCCGTTCAAAGCGAGGCCCAGCACGCACCGAGGGCCCGATTCGGCTATAAGTCGTTCTAAACTCTACCCCGTCTAACGTCGATGCTTCACCTGGACGCTTACACCCCGCAGCCCGTTCCTTGCTCACACATCCAGCCGTTTCCATGCTCCTCGTACCTTTCCTTCCACACCCAGGTACACCCATTCCACTCACAGCCTTGGTCACACACCTGACCACCGAACACTTTGGCACACATTCGTTGGTCGCACACCTCACCAACACACCTCTTCGCGCCCCCTCCTCGGTCACCTCCTCTGTGACAATCACAGGTGTGCCCTCATTCGCACACCCAACCACGTGCCTCACCACCAACTCCAGCGTGCATTCCCACTCACGCTCTACCATTCCAGGTGTGCATCCTCCATCCCAGGTGTACATCCTCGCTCACCTGTCACAACCAACTCACTCTCCTTGTCACTCTCACTACTCTCACCTCCATTCTTGACAGCGCACTCACCCTTACTCTTGACAGCGCACTCTTTCCCCATGCACCTGTCCGTCACACACCTTTCTCGCGCACACTCTCCCGTCACACCCTCTGTAACACTTACCACACCGCGCTTCCATGTGCCCCCTCGCACACGCGCTACGACCGACTCATTCTCGCCAGCACCCTCACTCCTTGGCACGCACTTTTTCCTCACACACCCCAGAGTCGGACTTTCTCGCACACCTCCTCTTTCGCACACCAGACCTGTCGCACACTTCACCAACGGCCTCTCACGAACACCCGGGTCCATCTCGACCCCCAAGCTTCTTAAATCCCCTGGCGCATCATACGCACGACCATATTGGTCACCACTTACACCGGGTCCTCTTCCTCTTCGCTTCTCCTCCATCACCTGCGAATCCCTCATCCGGTTAATGAGCACATCATTACGATCCGAACACAGACTTTGGACCAATTCTTTTACTTCCTCCTTTATCTCTTTCTTATCCTCTCTCCGTCGCTTCTTAATTTCGCTCACCCCTTCTTCCACTTCTTCTAATTTCTGCTTCACCTCCTTTATTCCCCGGTACGTCTCCTCAAGCTCATCCTCTAAGGCTACCTTGACCGTTTCCATGTGCGTCCTCACCTGCCGGTCCTTCGTCTCCATTACCTCTATCACCTCGTCCAACCTCGTTGTCAGTCCCTCACGTACCATCTGACATTCCCTCTTCGTCGCTACCAAGTCATCTTTTAGTTCTTTCTGTGTCGCTTTTAAACCTCCTAATACCGCAGTGTTCCTTTGAACCTGCTCCGTTAGTCCTTTTTGTCCCTCCGTCAGCTGTTCCACCTCCTGCGTCAGGTCCTCTATGCCCCCTTGTAACTTTACAGTCCCCTTTCTCACCTCCTTCTCCATGTGCTCCTTACAGTGCCTCACCTCCTCGCGCACTCCTCCGACCTCCTCACTCACTCCTCTTCTGATCTCCTCTCCCATCACTTGCATCTCCTGCCCAGATGCCACCCTCATCTGCTCCATTTCCTCCCTGTGAGCATCCAGTTTAGTTTCTACCCCCATTCTGACCCCCTCTATCTGCTGCCCCATTTGTTTAACTTCCCTTTCCGCTTGGTCCCTCATGTCCCTCAATTTGCCTTCCATACTGTTTTCTAACCCCTCTAACCCATTTTTCACTCCCTCTATCTGATTCTCCTGGGCAGCCATTCTATTTTCTACCCCCTCTAACCCCTTTTGCATCCCTTCCATTTGATTCTCTTGAGCGGCCATTCTGTTTTCTACCCCCATTAACCCATTTCTCACCTCTTTTATCCCGTTGTCTAACCCCTCAAAATTATTGTCTAACTTCTCACCGGTACCCCTCGCTTCGTCCCTCATTACCCCCATTTGGTTTCCCATTACCCCCAATTGCTCACTCCGAGCCCTCGCTTCGTCCCTCATTACCCCCATTTGGTTTCCCAACCGCTCACTATCAGCCCTCATTCCCACCATTTGTTCCATAAGGGCCCTCATTTGCAGGAGGAAAAGGTTCGAATCCACCAGGGGCGCTGCCACGGTCGCGGGCGCGGTGACCAGCGAGGCGCCATTTTATGCGTTTGCTACCCTCGCTGCTTCGCTCTCCTCACGTCCCTCAATTTGGTCCTGGACCGACCCTGCCTCACTCTCCACTACCGGACCCCAGCCGACTTGGTCTGCCATAGCGCGACTTTCAAAATTCGGGTTTTTATTTCCGTATAACAAAATCAAATTTCGCCGTTATAATTTCGTCGAGCGCGACAAACGCGCTCCGGATCGATTCTACCCCCCCAACACCAATTGTTACCCTAGTGGTACAATTGGTGTTCCAAAATTTGGGCCTAATAAATTTAGTCCCGGGTCCGAATTCCACTCCTCGACACCAATTGTTACAGACGCGGTTGTGGATGTTAGTTTACCGAGCGGTTTGGTATGACCACGTCTGCACAGTTTACCCGATTATGCTCGAACGTTGACGAGTCGCGCTACGCTAGGTCAATGAAGGAAAAGGACACAACGGCTGGGATTCAAATGACACGACACCAAGGGTTCAGTTCTCAAGACCTCCGGAGGAGGTTATATTAGGGCGGAAGGTTAGATTACAGGAATGAGAGGGACAGCATAGAAAGACAAGCACTTAGACACACTCTTATATTAACCCCAACAGACGACAGATAAACGGGACAAAAGGCTGACTCACACGGGGATTGATGGCAAGGAAAGGCAGGATCGATGGCTCCAGGTGCACCTGGGCTCAGGGCAGAATCGACCCGGTTCGGTCCGGTCCAAAGATGCGGGGAGGTATCGTCGCGCTGGGGGTGGCGGTGGCTTCCTCTGCTCTCCGTAGTTCAGGCGCATCTGACCTCACATCCGGTAAGTCGCCGCGTATATCCGGCGGGGAGTGACACGCCCTCGGCTCGTTAGCTCCGCCCCAGATGGAATCGGCTCGTTGCTTCTCATTGGGTGCGTGCGGGGGGGTTACCGGCTCCGCCCTTGACGAGGGGCTGACAGGGAGCCCCTTCGTGGTAACCCCGTGGAGCGCATGGTCATGGCGGCTAACCGAGCCGGTGTGAGGACGCACACTCCCCCCGCGCGCCGTTGTTGTAGTTGTTGTTGTAGCTGTAGTTGGTGTTGTTGTTGTTGTTTGGGGAAGAAGATGGGAGGAGGTATGGGAAGGTCCTAAACTCACTACTGGTGCCATATAATCACATTCTGGTGCAACGAAGAGTCAGAATTAATGGAAACGAGTCCTTAACTGACATAGACTAAGAATAACTAGCAAGATGTCCGAAAGTTGTCTACGTGAGATGCGGTGGACCTGGGCACGACATTTAATGGGGGAAAAAGGGGAAGGTCGGTTCTACAGAGTGTTGTTTACAGACAATGGGACTAGGGAATGGGGGATTGGGGATAGTTGGGGAGTATTGGGGAAATAGGGGAATATTTACAAGCGGATATGGAGGCCAAATGCCATATTCGCAACAATATATATATATATGATATATGATATATGATATTATATATTATATATGATATATATATATGATATATATATTATATATGATATATAATAATATAATGATAATATAATATAATATATATGTAATAATAAATAATATATAAATAAATAATAATAATAAAATGTAAAATATAAATATAAAATGTAAAATATAAAAATTAATAAATGAAAAAAATGTAAAATATTAATAAAATGTAAAATGTAAAATATAAAAATTAATATAAAAAAAAGAAAAAAAAGTTAAATATAAATAAATGTAAAAATAAATAAATAATATATATATATATGTATATATATATATATATATACATATATATATATATATATATATATATATACACATATATATATATATACATATATATATACATATATATATATACATATATATAGATATATATATATAGATATATATATATACATATATATAAAGGTGGGCGCGATTCCGAAAATTTTAAGTCCGCTTACCGCTTATCCGCTCCGCCAGCCCGTGTAGTCCGATTCGCTTATCCGCTTCAGCGGCCGAAAATCTTAGTCTGCTTACCGGTTATCCGCTTATCCGCTTCGATTCGATTTCTTAAAAGCGCTTCGACGTTTTTAAAGCGATTTTTGACGTTTCTAAAGGGAATTTAATGCTTTTAAAGCCTAAATAGCCATTTCTAACTACTACAAAGACAAACAAAGCTTTTAAGATCAAAAATATACATTTTTATTTAAATAAAATTTATTCAAAATTTATTGAAATAAAGTTTTCCACTCGACTCTACTCTACTCTACAGTTAATTTAAATATAATTTTAATATATGCAAGTTACATTAAAGAAAAATCAATTTGCCCGTCCTTTCTTTGACAAGAGAGTCTACTAGTCAACAGACTAGCAGTCTGTTGACTAGTCCTCGTCTTCCTCCTCCACCTCGTGGGCCTTCTTGAGGATTTGGAGGTTGCCCTTCATGAAGACGAGGGCCTCGAAGTTCGGTGCAGCCAGGGCCGACCTCTTAGGCCTGAGGATGTCCGACCCGTAGCTGAACACGCGCTCGACCGAGGCAGAGCTCGGGAGCGGCGTGTTATGCCTGAGAAATGGAGTTACCCAAGCATCACGGAACTCGAGCGGGAAGAGATTGGGCGAGAGCCCCGGGTTCCCCCTCAGCGGCTTCCTCGACCAGTCGATTGAGTCCAGCGACATCCTGCTCTCGCTGCGCGCGAGCTGAGGGGTCAGGGCGCAGATCTCCTGACTGTCCTCCACGTCCCCCATCATGTTGACTGCCGGGTTGTGGATGTCGCTGTGCTGGGACTGCTGGTTTGCGTCGCTCGTGTGCCTGTCTCTGGCACTGCCGCTGGGCTGGAGAGTCAGAAATCTCTCCATCTTGACGTTATTGCCGCTCTAGCGTCCAATAAAATATTCAGTTTTCACTTATTATTCACTTAAATAAATATTCACAATTCTAGAGTAACGGCTCAGGCTAACAGCTGATTTGGCGAATCGCGATGCGCTTTAATTTTTCGGTAGTCCGCTTACGCTTATCCGCTTCGGTTTCCGGGGGTTGGTCCGATTCGCTTATCCGCTTCGAAAACGTTAGTCCGCTGCAGCGGATAAGCGGATAAGCGGACTTTCGAAGCGGACCGCCCACCTTTGCATATATATATATACATATATATATACATATATATATATATATATATATATATATATATATATATATATTATAATAGGCGAAGGTGATTCTGTCCGTCTGTCCGGGGGTGTGGCTTAGTCCGTTTGCAGAGTAGCTCCACCCATAGCTCCACCCATTCTTGGAGAGGCTTCATGTAAACAAATATCCACCATTTTATTACCTCGAATGGCTTTGAGGCCTGTTTAGTTAGGCCCATGCTTGTCTTTCTCTCTCACACAGGTTTATTTCAATTCTAATTCGATATATCATTTCATTTTTAACAGTCGCTAACATAGTGTTAGACAGTTGAAAAAAACGGGAAGAGAATCCCAAGGAAGTTTCCGTTTAGGCCAAGTAAAAAAATAAAAATGTTTCTCGTCCGGACTTTTTTGAAAAAGGAGGAGGGAGGCCCTTACTATTTACTATTTTCATTTTTTTGCTATTTTTTTCCAAGATGGCTGCCATGAATTGAATGACCACTGTGGCTGACTTAAAGACTCTATAGTTTGTCCAATGTAATGTGAAACATGCCAGTGTTGATTGTTACCGAAAGGCCTGTAATTTCAGGCCTACTTTATATAGTAGGCCTATTCTAGGCCTACTTTATTAACTACAACAGGGCCTAGATACCTAGCTTCTCACTCAGAGACCCGCATTGTACTCCCACCTCCCACCATTAAACCTACATCATAGGGTAGGACTATGGCCTGACTGTATTCACACTTCAGAATACACGAAACTACAACTAGTACTAGGCCATCCAAGTATAGCGTTACAGCTACATATGGATTTTTTAATGCACCAAGTATTTTAAAACAAGTACACTAGAAAATGTATGTCTTGATATGGCTTAAATATTTACGCTATATCACGACGCCAACTTACTTTCGTTGTTTGGTATCCATCACCAATGTCATCTCCATCGTCAAATTCTCCACTGGCAAATTTAGCGAAGAGATCGTTCAACGTTCGCTTCTCATCTACAACTGATCTCGCGAACCAAGACTTCAAAACTTTTGTCGACGAACGTATGCTTACACACACGAATATCGTCATATTCCCTACTCAAATTTGTACCATTAAAAGTATGAAATGCAAGATTTTTACACGTAAATGCACTTGCCCAGTGCACAACCGCTGCGAGAATTGACCGTCTTTAGCACAAAGTGTCTGCGTTAAGCCCAGCATGTATTAACCAGGAAGTTCCGTTAGAGGGCGGGATCCATCATATTTCAGATCATCAATGCACAAGATACGATCAGCAAACGCCCGGAAACGGCAAGTTTTAGACCGAGTTTCTTCGCAAAACGATTGATTTTTTAAACAAGTATATATTTTAAAAAATTAGTATTAAATAGTAAATAAAAGTAGGCGGCGACTAAAACGGAAGCGGGCGGGACGAGAAACATTTTTTTTTTTTTACTTGGCCTTATAGAACGAAATGATTTCTCAAAGGCCTGTAAACTAAAGCCCATTCATTGAGAGTCACCCTCACGATTTTATCTCGAATTCACCATCTGATTTAATTTTTATCGATGGTTTTAGACTCGGTGTCAGAAATAATTGAGAACATTCACGCACACACGGGAAATTGCCGAGATATATTTATAAAAATCGCGCCACGATTATACACGAAAATACACCGCCTAAAATAACAGTCGGGGAAAATGACATATATTAAAAATTCGCTTTTTCTTTTCCGTTAACATTTATTACGTTTACGTTTTATGACAGTCGGCACAAAAACGACATGTTCTTTCTTATTTCATTCAACATTATTATCCGGAAGTAAAATATGTTTCAGGAAATTACCAAGAGATATTTCTTCGTTTTTTTTTTTTATTAGTTATGTGTGCATACACTTTAAATAGGTTTATTTGAAATCTTTAATTTTCACAATGTAATTTACTTGCCATTTGTCATTTGATAATTATGAGACACTTCCTCTTGAGGATCGTGACAATTCATGCGTTGCGTGGAAACTTCCATTTCCAAAATGAATGTGAGGGTCGATGAAGAACGCAGACTTGAACAGGATGTAGCAAGAAAACGAATGAGACAGGCGAATGAGTCCGTCGACGAACGTCAATGCAGACTTGAACAGGATGCAGCAAGAAAACAAATGAGACTGGCGAACGAGTCCGTTGACGAACGTCAATGCAGACTTGAACAGTGTGAGGGCTTGCGGTCTCTGTGCAAGAACCGCACAGAGACCGCACGAGACGGGAGAACTGCACAGAATGCTGCTGCAACAAAGATGAGGAGGGTTGGAGAGGAGTGCGAGGAGGTATTGGAGAGGAGTGCGAGGAGGTATTGGAGAGGAGTGTGAGGAGGTATTGGAGAGGAGTGTGAGGAGGTATTGGAGAGGAGTGTGAGGAGGTATTGGAGAGGAGTGTGAGGAGGTATTGGAGAGGAGTGTGAGGAGGTATTGGAGAGGAGTGTGAGGAGGTATTGGAGAGGAGTGTGAGGAGGTATTGGAGAGGAGTGTGAGGAGGTAAGGGAGAGGAGTGTGAGGAGGTATTGGAGAGGAGTGTGAGGAGGTATTGGAGAGGAGTGTGAGGAGGTATTGGAGAGGAGTGTGAGGAGGTATTAGAGCGGAGTGTGAGGAGGTAAGGGAGAGGAGTGTGAGGAGGTATTGGAGAGGAGTGTGAGGAGGTATTGGAGAGGAGTGTGGGGAGGTATTGGAGAGGAGTGTGGGGAGGTATTGGAGAGGAGTGTGAGGAGGAGTGGCATTGGAGAGGCGTGAGGGTGGAGAGGAGTGAGGGGTCACATATTATGTGAAATAAATAAATTGTGTTCATTACACCATTTTAACCATTTTGTAAAATTGAATGTGCAGCATGTAAATCAAGATGTCCAAATGTCACACACGTCCATACCCGTGGGATTCCCACGGGTGACCCCACTAGTATATTATAATAGGCGTAGGTGATCCGTCTGTCCGGGGGTGTGGCTTACTCCGTTGAGAGAGTAGCTCCACCCATTCTAGGAGGGGCTTCGAAAACAAATTCTGGGAGAGGCTTCATATAAACAAATATCCACCATTTTATTAACTCGCATAGCTTTGAGGCCTGTTTTGTAGGCCCGTGGTGTCTTGCTCTCTCTC
Organism: Myxine glutinosa; assembly: GCF_964187855.1. Taxonomy (NCBI): domain Eukaryota; kingdom Metazoa; phylum Chordata; class Myxini; order Myxiniformes; family Myxinidae; genus Myxine; species Myxine glutinosa. The sequence continues at coordinate 2,030,667 of NC_136265.1, read as the reverse complement.
CCAATTTTATTTCAAATCAAATTCGATATATCATTTCATTTGTCACAGTCGCTAACATAGTTTTAGACTTGGTTGAAAAAAAACGGGAAGAAAATCCAATGAAAGTAACCTGTAACAAAGGCCTGTAACTTCAAGGCCATTGAGTCTCTCTCACGCCTTTATCTCCAATCTAACTCACCATCTGATTTCATTTTTATGGATGGTTTTAGACTCAGTGTCAGCAATAATTGAGAACATTCACACACACGCGGGAAAATGCAGAGATATATTTTTTAAAATCGCGTCATGATGTATCATACACCGCCCAACATGACACAGACGGCAACATGTCAACATATATTAAAAATCGCTTTTTCTTTTCCGTTAAGATATATTACTTTTCCGTTTGATGACAGTCGTAGCCTGGCCTTTGACGGCTGGTTGTGACAGGCCACACCTTCTTCTTGGCGTTCTGCCCCCTTTTTCCTCGGGCCTGACCGCATCGTTAATGGCGGCTTGAGCGAGCGCTGAGGCGGCTGCTGCTGGCAGAGGCGCGTAATGGCGTCGCTGGGAGAGAGAGGTTGGCAAAATGGCCGGAATTGGATTGGGAACCTACTCTTATTTAATTGATGCAACGCAGATTCAACTATTTGGAAACACGGCCTTATCTAAAACACATAATAATGAAATAACTGAGTTCCTATGGTGGCCTACCTGTTGCTTGTGGACTAACTAGGGGTGCAACCTTTAACCTTTAATGTCATATTTACAAGTGATTATTTATTTACAAAAGTGTGGGTTCTAAAACCGCAACAATATATATATAATTTATTATTATTTATTTATTTATTTTCCTTTGTCCTCCCCAACATCATCATTTTTCCTCCCTCCCCATTGTCATCACCTCCCGATCATTTTTCCCAACGTCCTCACCTCATTCGTGCATTTTCTCTGGCAGCCGAAATGTGAGCAATACTGGCCAGATGACCATCAACCACATAACTGCGGGGAATTTGTCATCTCCCTACTACGAGTGGATAAGCTGGACCATTGGATCGTCCGTGCCTTACAATTCCACAACGTGAGATGATAATGAGGATCCCGGATAGATGGAAATAAATTACATCGTTTCGTGTACAGAGGGTGAAAACCAACGTGATGTATTCAGATGGGAATGAAGTGACTGACATAAGACACTTCTGAGCATCACAATATAATTTCAACAGGGATACTAAACATCTGTGTGTATGTATATCTGTTCATGTGTTCGTGTGTGTGTGTGTGTTCATGCATGTTCGTGAGTGTTCGTCTGTGTGTGTGTGTGTTCATGCATGTTTGTGTGTGCTCGTGTGTGTGTGTGTGTGTGTGTGTGTGTGTGTGTGTGTGTGTGTGTGTGTGTGTGTGTGTGCGTGTGTGTGTGTGTATAAAAGAGAGAGATAGAATTGTGAGGAACAGAAATGAAAAAACGAGATGTGTGTGTGTGTGTGTGTGTGTGTGTGTGTGTGTGTGTGTGTGTGTGTGTGTGTGTGTGTGTGTGTTCGTGTGTGCTCGTGTGTTTTCATGTGTATGCGTGTTCGTCTGTGTATGTGTTTTCGTGCATGTTCATGTGTGTGTGTGTGTGTGTGTCCATGCGTGTTTGTGTATGTGTATGTATGTATGTATGTCTGCTTGTTTCTTCGTGTGTGTGTGTGTGTGTGTGTGTGTGTCCATGCGTGTGTGTTCATGCATGGTCGTGTGTGTGTGTGTGTGTGTGCATGCGTGTGCTTGTACACTGTAATGGGACAATGGTTGGCATGTTTAAGGGGATGCATACGCGCATTAGTGTGCGTGTGTGTTCACTCACTTGTTTGCTTGTGTGCCCGTTCATGTGTGTGCGAATGAGAAAGTGCAAGAGGCCAACATGGCTTGTGTAGTTGCACAATTGCCAAAATGTTGTGACTTTTCTCTTTCCAAAGGTTATGAGTGGATGTCGCAGTTTTTGTCATGACAGGGTGTTTACATTACTGTAATAACTAGATGGTATTCATAGAATACTTACGCTGCGCAGTCAACTTGTTGTGAGGCAATTCTTCTGTTTTTGAACATTGTTTTTCTTTGATCCAATATGGCTGCCAGACCACGTGAGAGATGACATCATAAATTTATATTCTCTAATATAATTGTTGCATAGATCATGCTCAATACATTTCAAACTGATCAGACTAAGCATTGTCCCTGTCGAATTATGATGTCATAATTATGGCACCAATGACGTCATCGTTAACAACACCTGTTCCCAATATGGAGTTCTTTACAATGAGCCATGCTTCAATTATTTCCATGCAGCGGAATTGAAGATATAGAGGTGCAACATTTTTCGGTTTTTCCAAGATGGCGCCTGTACCACATGGCCTATGACATCATGATTATCATTAAAATATTCTACATGAGGAGGCACTCCTATGTTGAATATTTCGTGCCCATCAGACCAACAGTTGCTGCGAAAAAAATTCCCAATGATCGGATACATGTTGTACTTCTCGAATTATGACATCATAACGAAGGCACCGATGACATCATTATTAACATATCTTATTCCCCAAGGGGAGTACTTGACAATGAGCCATGTTTCAATTTTTTCCATGTAGCGGTTTCGGAGATATAGAGGTGCAACTTTTTTCGATATTTTCCAAGATGGCGTCTGTACCACGTGACCTATGACGTTATAATTATCATTTTAAAATTATACAGAAGCTGCACATATTCTGAAAATGTGTTCATCGGTCTAACAGTTGCAGAGGAATTTTTATTTTATTCATACTGATCAGATCAAGCGTTGTACTTGTCAAATTATGCCATCATAATTAAGGCACCGATGACATCGCCATCAACATATCTTATTCCCCATGGTGAGTACGTACTTGACAATGAGCCATGTTTAAATTTTTTCCATTGAGCGGTTTGGGAGATAGAGAGGTCTAACGTTTTTCCAAGATGGCGTCCGTACCACGTGACCTATGACGTCATTAGAAAAAAGGTGGACCTCAGGTTGAGGGAGCAACGTAGGAAGAAAAATGGTGGACCTCAGGTTGAGGGAGCAACGTAGGAAGAAAAAAGGTCAACCTCGGGTTGAGGGAGCAACATAGGAAGAAAAAAGGTCGACCTCAGGTTGAGGGAGCAAAGTAGGAAGAAAAAAGGTCGACCTCTGGTTGAGGGAGCAATGTAGGAAGAAAAAAGGTGGACCTCTGGTTGAGGGAGCAACATAGGAAGAAAAAAGGTGGACCTCGGGTTGAGGGAGAAACATAGGAAGAAAAAAGGTGGACCTCGGGTTGAGGGAGAAACATAGGAATAAAAAAGGTGGACCTCGGGTTGAGGGAGAAACGTAGGAAGAAAAAGGTCGACCTCTGGTTGAGGGAGCAACATCGGAAGAAAAAAGGTCGACCTCGGGTTGAGGGAGAAACATAGGAAGAAAAAAGGTCGACCTCTGGTTGAGGGAGCAACATAGGAAGAAAAAAGGTGTACCTCTGGTTGAGGGAGCAACATAGGAAGAAAAAAGGTGGACCTCGGGTTGAGGGAGAAACATAGGAAGAAAAAAGGTGGACCTCGGGTTGGTTAAGGGAGCAACGTAGGAAGAAAAAAGGTGGACCTCGGGTTGAGGGAGAAACATAGGAAGAAAAAAGGTGGACCTCGGGTTGACGGAGCAACGTAGGAAGAAAAAGGTGGACCTCAGGTTGACGGAGCAATGTAGGAAGAAAAAAGCTCTACCTCGGGTTGAGGAAGCAACGTCGGAAGAAAAAAGGTCGACCTCTGGTTGAGGGAGCAACGTAGGAAGAAAAGAGGTGGACCTCTGGTTGAAGGAGCAACGAAGGAAGAAAAAAGGTGGATCTCTGGTTGAGGGAGCAACGTAGGAAGAAAAAAGGTGGACCTCTGGTTGAGGGAGAAACATAGGAAGAAAAAAGGTCTACCTCGGCTGAGATGGGAAGATTGCGCGAGTTGGGATGTCAGTAAAGTGGGAATGTTGGGACAGTGGGGAGAGTTGGCTGGGAATGCACGGCAGTGGAGGAGTTTTGTACAAATGGCGGGGCAGCAGCAGCTTTGTATCATTAGGCTTCACGCCATATTAAGGGAAGTGAGGAAAAAGAAGGTACTTACTCGTACCTTGTTACGTGGTGTGATAATATCCCGCTTCTCTGGCGTGCTTCCTGACTCCATCATAAGATAGGTTTGCTTGAAGGATCATCTGGGTGATTCATATGGATGAATGTTCCTGAATTGATGAACTCACCAACACTCACATTTTCTCTGTTTAGACTCAATTTCAAGAAACTCGACAAGTGTCTCATTATCACTTCCAACGTTGGCCTGACCATGGTGTGCCGAACACAACCACCCAACTCATCGATTTTGTTTCTGTGCTCCGAACTGATCTCAACCGAACAGAAGTGTCCGAATCAACAATCGTTCACTGCAGGTAACTTGACTTTTAAAATACCTGGACAAAATTACACACATTATTCACAATGAGGAAATGGTATTACAATTGTGAATGTGATGCACCAAGTTAATGTTAATGTAATTTGAATGCTATACCCAAGTTCAGGTAACCAGGTACCCAGGTAACTTGGTACTCCGTCACTTCCTCTGTGAACGTGAGGGTAGGGGCCGTCATCGGCAGTAGGGCGACGCTTTCGGTATAATGGCGGACGAACCCGCAAAAGGGTCAACGGTATTATATTACCGGGTATTACCTTGGAGGGAGATCCATACTTATTCTGGCCCCGGTCTCCAGGTTCCACGCCACGTTAGGAGCGAGCAAGTGGCCAACCCAGCATCTTGTTTCGGTCATTCTGCTGTATTCGTCATGTGCTGTGTTCATGTTCTGGGCTTCCAGGCCTGGGCTCAAGGGGGCTGGAGGTGGAGATGAGGAGGCTGACACGTGCAACACCTCTTATGTAGAGTGTGGGGGCTGGTGGTGGAGATGAGGGGGCTGACGCGTGCAACACCTCTGATACAGTGTGGGGCCTGGTGGTGGAGATGAGGGGGCTGATGCATGCAACACCTCTGATACAGTGTGGGGGCTGGTGGCGGAGATGGGGGTGGGCGTGGGGGCATCGTTGCTCTGGCCACACTGTCAGCACTAGTTCTCGTGATGTCACAAACACACCCTCCCGCATGCAGTGACACACCAGGCACCAATCTTAACTGGTTGTTGTACTCTATTGGTATGTACATACAGGGGGTGGTCTTGTGCTTCCGTGTCGCGCACTTAGTCATCTGGGTCACGTTTTCATCTTGACCGGGTTCTGTTCGTTGTCCGTCCTAAACCCGATTGGATCTGAGCCTGACTGTGTGGCATCTCCTTTACAAGTTCTGGCATGGTGGCAGCGTTTCATCTCATGCCTCTTGTTATTCGTTCCCTGATTGAACCCGGTAAGTGAGAGTCGGCAAAATGACCGACTGTGTGATCACTTCAGTTTAATGGAAATTGAAACGGCAACGTCCTAAGATGGCGGCATCCAGTCGCGTGGCAAAGCAGTGGTGTCTCTCCAAAAATAAGTCGATAACGTCATTCGAATGCTGGCGACAGAACATATTGTACGTTTTATCGTTGCATTCAAACTTTGGCCCTATTCCTTATTGAGGGTATCACCTGGCCTAAGAAATCTGCTCTTTCCCCACTTCGTAACTTTGCTGACGATGGTGCTGAGAATAGGAGTGCCCGGATAGCACAACAGAAGGTAATTCTTGAACTAATGCTTGGACAAATTGTCAGTTTTTGTCCCATAATCTCAAGATCCCCAATTGTAAAGAACTCCACATCATTGGCTTAAGCCTGGCACACCATTCGTATGCACGTTGGTTTCCAGACATCAGGAGCTCATTCCCTCAACTCTGAGTCCATTCTCTCGGGGAATGACGAACGCGCTGAGGATTTGTTCCAGCGACTCTCCAATCCCCAGCAGCGGTCGGTCGCATCAGTCTTCATCACAGCCATCGAAACCCAGTTGCAAATAATCACCACGATGCTGCTTTTGATGTGAAGAGGCAGATCGCCCTGCCGATTATGTCCTAAGTCCTAAGCCGTCGTCTGTTCCTTCCAATTCAGACAAGACAGTCTTCTGCAGCATTCGTCAGATCTCTGGCAAAGACCCCAATGAAGACCGTCCGTCCTGATCATGACCCCGACGACCACAATGAGTCTCGTCAACCCTGCACACTACTACTACTATCTCCGCAAGGTGTGTGTATACCAACCGCTCAGCAATTCTATTTTCTTGTTACATCGACCATGCTATACCCCTCATGATAGACACTGGCGCCAAAACTAACCTCGTTTGTGCAACTTTGGGCCACCATATCGGCCTCCCCATCTCAAAATGTTCACGTGTTTACAGGATGGGTGGTGTGACCCCTCTTGATGTCGTCGGTGAAACCCATGTTGTGTTTATTAGGGCTGATCACATTTTGGCACTTGACTCCTTGATTGTTTCGGACCTTGATGTCGACATCCTCGTGGAAACTCCGTTCATGTCTCTAAATGCCATTTAAATTTGCCCCGCACGGCATCTCATTGGCATCGGCATCTCATTGGCATCGGCATCTCATTGGCATCGGCATCTCATTGGCATCGGCGGTATCGATCGGTGCACGTACGGTGATCTATCCCCTAAGACGAGCGCAGTCTCTTCAATTCGCTGCACACAAGTTGACAAGCTGAAGGTGTTAAACCTGAAGACGTTAAACCTGAAGGTTTTAAACCTGAAGGTGTTAAACCTGAAGGTTTTAAACCTGAAGACGTTAAACTTGAAGGCGTTAAACCTGAACGTTAAACCTGAAGGTGTTAAACCTGAAGGTTTTTAACCTGAAGACGTTAAACCTGAAGACGTTAAACCTGAAGACGTTAAACCTGAAGGCGTTAAACCTGAAGGCGTTAAACCTGAAGGCATTAAACCTGAAGATGTTAAACCTGAAGGTTTTAAACCGGAAGATGTTAAACCTGAAGGTTTTAAACATGAAGACGTTAAACCTGAAGGTTTAAAACCTGAAGATGTTAAACCTGAAGGTTTTTAACCTGAAGACGTTAAACCTGAAGACGTTAAACCTGAAGACATTAAACCTGAAGGCGTTAAACCTGAAGGCGTTACACCTGAAGACGTTAAACCTGAAGACGTTAAACCTGAAGGCGTTAAACCTGAAGGCGTTAAGCCTGAAGGCGTTAAACCTGAAGATGCTAAACCTGAAGATGATGGCTGTGTGGTGTATGTTAACCCCACGTTCCTCATCGAAAATCCCTGTGGTGGATCCCGACTTGCCACTGTGTTCCTGGATGTTAGTTGTTACAGCAAGCCGCAACCATCATTGATGCTGTTGGTGGTGTCCACTCTCTGCACCATTGCGGGTTGGTCCTGTATCATCGTGTCTGACTAGTCTCAGGCCTCTTTTCGGATGCCGTTCTCCAACACTGCATTGGAGGTGCTGATGTGTCGCATTCTTGGAGATGTCCTTGAGGTTTGCCCTGTGGCACGGGTTCGCCTGATGAGGTATTGAGAGTTTCATCGGCTGTGCTTCATATCCTGAATATGAAGACTGTGATACAACATTAAACTCTCAGCCACAAAGGCTGTTGTTTGCACAGGATCCACAGTAACCTAGAATGGGTGTGGTCTTCGGGCCATTTGAGTGCTGGTCCTCATCAGGTCGCCACCCTAGGCTTCTACCATCCACCTGCCACTTTGAGGGTCCTTGGGTCCTTTGTTGGTGTCTGCAGGCTCCTTACACATATTTTGCAGAATACAGTTGCCTTGTTCCCTTTGGATGATATTTGTGCTGGCCAGCCCTCGCCGGACCGTGTGTCGTGGACCGACAAATGAACCACTGCTCTGGCTAAAGCTCGGGCAGCCCTTCAGTCACTTCACACAGTAGCCTTGCCTAAACTGGCAGACCAGTTGTGGATCGGTACTGGTGGATCTACCATACACGCCGGCATTGGTGCTACATTGTACATGGTATGCAGCAGAAGACCTCTTCTTGCTTATTCCTTTGGCACTGGGTTGGAGAAGTGCCAGGCATCCCGGCTGTTGCCCCCTGTGCCAACTGATCCGTCGAGGCCTGCCTCCCCAGGTCTGAACTGGAGAACAGCTGAATGTATTTAAATCAAACTTGGTACAATTATTATAATGATGTAATAATGTGGGCGGAAGAGTGTTGTTCTAGTTTAAAATCACATTTCCAGTCAGTTTGTGTTACGGTCCATGTGTAATGGCATGCATAACATGTGGGAGGGAAGGAGACGATCATGCCAGTCTGGACTGGTTGTTGTACTTCATTGACATGTATGTACAGGGGGCACGCTCATGCTTTCGGGTCGCGCTTTTTCATAGCCGGGTCGAGTCTTCATCTTGACCTAGTTCTGTTCGTCGTTCGTATTAAACCCGATTGGATCTGAACCTGACTGTGTAGCATCTCTTTTGCAAGTACTGACACAGAGACTCATATTTGATCTCTGCTTTTTCCCTCCACCCACCGTTCACCCTCCACATTGACCGGCTCTCTTTCTTCACTCTTCAGTGCTATCATCTCACAAACTCGTGACAAATACGAGGCAAAGCAAGCTTTGGGGAAGTGGAGGAGTGGTTGACCACAACCAACTTGCGTTTGTTTTATTACTATCTGATGCTGCACAGTTTAATTATTGTTCCTTGTTATCTTCCTCTCTCCCTGGGCAGTGCTGGTGTAGGACGTACTGGCACATTCATAGCCCTGGACCAAGCTATACAGCAGCTTGAAGAGGAGGACATGGTTGAACTCAACAAAATTGTGAAGAACATGAGAACGAATCGCTGCATGATGGTCCAGACGGAGGTACGGGGAGGAAGTGAAGAAAATATATGTTTCAAATGCAAAATTAAGGCCAAAATGGTTGCCATCTTGGAATCCAAGATGGTTGCCATAAAATATTATGTGCATATGTTGTCATTAGACCTGATGACTATAAATAGATGGATTCGGTCACCAAATATAAGAGTATAGGCTTTAGATGGATCAAAATCATGTGAAATATCATTTTCAAAGGACGGCCATTTTGTTTTTCATTTCAGAGGCTGAAAGTGTGAAAATTGAGCCAGGCATACAATTTATTCAGATTGAGCACCCAAAAATGAGGTTAAAACACGCATGCCGGGCATTACCCCAATTTGCCTCCAGCATTATTACTGCGTAGCCCATAGGGCAAAGCCGTTTCGAACAGTGTTTTTCTGTCCGTATGTATGTATGTCCCCTCAAACGTAAACCAAACAGAGCTGAGGATCTGGTCACATGACAGGGGTGGTGGTGGTTCGTGTGCAGCCACCCGGCTGCTGCTTGCATCATCTTTCTGTGGGCTGATATTGTATTTTTGTTTCAAATCCTTAAAATATAGGGACTGGTCGCGAGCTCTAAATATTGTACGATCTGTCCAATTTTTGGCATGACTTCTTACATCCTGATATGGAACACGGATAGCCTTGTGGAGAAATATATTTTCAACGTTCATTTTTTTAGGCCACCCTCATATAAAATATATATATATATATATATATATATATATATATATATATATATATATATATGTATATATGTATATATACACAAAGAATTAAGTTAAGCACCCCCCCCGTTTTTTTACAACCTCGCACATTACAAGTTTGTTGTCGTCAAAACAGTGTAATATACCCATGTTATTGCTATATTTTCTGGAGAAGTGATATTATGGTCACATAAAAACATAACAATCATGCCGTTTTCAATATTTTATTCTGAATAATTTAAGGTGAAATTCTTTGGGAATTTTAGGCATATTTTCACCTCAATTTAAGTATGGAGCTAGAGGTCCATCACGGACAGTGTGGATGACGTTTATGTTTTCTAACGTACAGTCATTGTTCTGAGAAGACCTCTAGCGATCTTTGCGTCAATAACGTGTGTAGGACCCACGTGATCGGATCACTGACTCAACCCTACGTCTCATAGACCCTCTAAGCCGTCGTATGCGTTGCTGTGGCAGGTTGTTCCATTCCCGATGTAATGCACGTTCGGGACATGTTGGGACGACAAATTGCGAAGATGGTCCCTCCAATAGCCAATCTGGATGAATTGGAACGTGCATTACATCGGGAATGGAACAACCTGCCACAGCAACGCATACGACGGCTTACAGGGTCTATGAGACGTAGGGTTGAGTCAGTGATCCGATCACGTGGGTCCTACACACGTTATTGACGCAAAGATCGCTAGAGGTCTTCTCAGAACAATGACTGTACGTTAGAAAACATAAACGTCATCCACACTGTCCGTGATGGACCTATAGCTCCATACTTAAATTGAGGTGAAAATATGCCTAAAATTCCCAAAAAATTTCACCTTAAATTATTCAGAATAAAATATTGAAAACGGCATGATTGTTATGTTTTTATGTGACCATAATATCACTTCTCCAGAAAATATAGCAATAACATGGGTATATTACACTGTTTTGACGACAACAAACTTGTAATGTGCGAGGTTGTAAAAAAACGGGGGGGGGTGCTTAACTTAATTCTTTGTGTATATATATATATATGTATATATATATATATATATGTATATATATATATATATGTATATATATATATATATATGTATATATATATATATATATATATATATATATATATATATATATATATATATATATATATATATATATATATATATATATATGTATATATATATATATATATATGTATGTATATATATATATATATGTATATATATATATATATATATATATATATATATATATATATATATATATATATATAACAACAAACAACAAACAACAACAGGCATTTTAAGGCCATTTTCCCTGCAAGAGCGGGGGTTAGCCTTGCGGTCCCCATGACAATCTTCTCCATTTTGCCCTATTTTCTGCATCTCCCCTTGTTAACCCCCTTGCCCGCATTTCTTCTTAGACCATCTTTAGCCAAGTCTTTCTTGGTCTTCCCCGTCCTTTACTTCCTTCTACATTCATTCCCATCACTCTTTTCAACGAGTCACTTTCATCCTTCCTCAACACATGACCAAACAAGCTCAACCTGTTTCTCTTCACAGCATCCATCACAGGCTCTATTCCCATCATCTTTTGCAATTCATCATTTGTCTTCCTCTTTCTCAACGATACTCCGCACATCCACTGAACCATTCACATTTCCACCCTTTCCAGCCTTCGTTGCTGCTCTACGTTCATTACCCATGTCTCACTCCCATAAATCATAACACTTCTCACACATGCAGCATACACCTTTCCCTTCAGCTTCAATGACACTCCCCTCCTCGTCAGCACGCCACTCAGTTCCCGAAACTTCTTCCATGCACATCTCACTCGAGCAACCGTTGCCGAGTCTGATCCACCTTCTCCATTCAGCATGTCTCCGAGGTAACAAAATGTTTTCACACCTTCCAGCTTCATGCCATCTCCAAGATCCAACTCAACATTTCCTCCATCTGCAGCTCCCTCTGTGCACACCTTACACTTGAATGTAGCTGCCACACTGGTTAATGACCCTCTCAAACCACTACATTTTTGATGAACCCACTCAGCGCACATTGGACATTGAATGGAATTCACTCCGACACCCTTCCTGCACACAGCACATGGCCACTTCCCAGTTCTTTCCACCTCACCACATGCTTTACCACTTGCCAGCACCTTCGTTTTTCCGATATTCACCTTCAGACCTTTTGTCTCCATACATTCCTTCCACTTGTTCATCTTCTCCTTCAGTCCATCCATACTTTCTGCAATCAACACCAGATCATCTGCATACAACAACTCCCACGGTAAACCCTCCTTTACGTTCTGAGCCAGCACCTCCATCACAGCTATAAATAGTAGTGGACTTAGTACCGACCCCAGATGCACTCCCACCTTCACCTGAAACTCACCACTGTTCCCGTCCTTCGTCCTTACAGCTGTGCGTGCTCTTTTGTACATTGCCGTCACTACTCTGATCAACCATTCCTCCACTCCTAACTTCCTCAATGCCCATGTCACTACTTCACGTGGAACCCTATCGAATGCTTTCTCCAGATCAACAAACCCAAGAAATAACTTCTTCCTCTTCTCCATGTACTTCTCCTGCAACTGCCTCACAATAAAAAGTGTGTCTGTCATTCCTCCTCCTGGCATAAATCCAAACTGCATTTCGTCAATCTTCACTTTCTTCCTTATCCTCCTCTCCAAAACCCTTTCCAATACCTTCATTCCATGCTCCAATAATTTTATCGCTCGATATGACCGACAGTCCAGAGGGTCACCTTTCCCCTTGTATAGAGGGACGAGGGTACTCAGTTCCCAAGCCACTGGAATGCGGCCTTCTTTCACCACCAGATTGCAGATCTCTGTCATTCTCTTCACACCCCGAACTTCCCGCTGCCTTCGACATATCTCCCACAACTCCCGTCGGCCCTCCCGCTTTTCTACTCTTCATTGCTTTTATCGCTTCCTCAACTTCCTTCTCGGTTATCTTCTCTGCCGGTCCTAAAACTGGGTTACTCTCTATGTTGCCATCCCATTCATTCTCTGCATTCAACAGTATTTCCATATATCTCTTCCATCTTCCTTTAATTCCATCTGGGTCCACAACGATTTGTCCCACTTCATCCTTCAAGCAACTCACCCCCACCACATCACACCTCTCTTTCGCTATCTGCTTTGCAATCCTGAATAACGCTCTCTGACCCTCTTCCGAATCCAAGCGTTCTCCGAACATTTTCCTACATGCCTCCTGCACCTTTGCTCCCTCTTTCTTTGCAGCCTTCTTGGCTGCCTTATAACTTTCATGGTCTGCCTTTTCTGCCCCCATACCCTTCGCTTTCTGCCACTCCTTGAACTTCTTCCTCTGCTCGTCAATCTTCTTTCCAACTTCATCATCCCACCACCATGTTTCCGAGTGCCTCGGTGGTCCTTTTGTCCATCCACATACCTCACCAACGGCTCCCAACAAACTATCTTTCATTGACATCCAACCACTTACAAGCTCAACCACATCATTCTCCACCATACTCAGCCTCTCTTTTAATGCCTCCCTCACTGTCACCTCTTTCAACCTCCACACCTTCATTCTCGGTTGGTACTTCACCCGCCGAGCTCTCCTCGCACCTCTCACCCTTATTTCGCAGACAACCAAGTGGTGCTCTGAAACAGCCTCCTCCCCCGGGATCACCTTTGTGTCCCGGAGGTGCCCCCTATCTCGCCTACGCACCAGCAGGTAGTCAACGGTTGTCGTCGACCCACCTGACGTGTATGTAACAAGCTTATTGTCCTCTTTCTGGAACTGAGTATTACAAATCAACAAATCAGCTCCATCAGCAAACTCCAAAATCCTTTCACCTTCCCCATTTCTCACACCATATCCGTAACCCCCATGAACTCCCTCAAAACCGTCCATACTCCTTCCCACATGTCCATTTAGGTCTCCTCCTACCACAACAACTTCCTCATCTTTCACGTTTTCCATCAGCTTCTCTAAAGCACACCAGAACTTGTCCTTCTCTTCATCGCTCCGACCAACCTGCGGAGCATATCCCGAGATGATGTTCACTAAGAGCTTTCCAAGCATCATTTTCACCATCATCAAAATTTCACTCACTCTAGTCACACTCACCCCACTGTCTACAAACTCCTCAGTAAGCAGGACACCAACACCATTCACGCCCTCCGGGCACCCTTGCCACACAAACTTGTATTTCTGTCCCTGCCTACCCTTCACCATTCTCACACCACTTCCCTTCCATCTCGTCTCCTGCACACAACATATGTCCACTCTTCTTCTGACCAAAACTTCCACCACTTCTCCTGATCTCCCTGTCATTGTCCCTACATTCCATGTCCCAAACCTCAGAAACCGATCTCCACGTGGGGCATCAGACGTTTCAACGTCATAAATGGAGTGATTTCCACCCTTGCTTCGATTGGGTTCCCCACCTTGAGTTTTGACGAACGAGAGGGAGTGGGGTCCCCCACGGGGTACTTCGGGCTGTACCCTGCCCATATGTCGTCGTAATTGTCATGGTTCTCTTTTTGAGGCAATGTTTTTATGGCCGGATGCCCTTCCTGACGCCAACCCTTTTAGTCGCCTCTTACGACGCAGGGATACGGTGTACCTATTCTAAACCGGGGTACACACCGGGTATAGGTATCCATATAGATATATATATATATATATATATATATATATATATATATATCTATATATATATATATATATATATATATATATATATATATATATATATATATATTTATTTATACACACACACACACACATATATACGGTACACATATACTGTGTATATATATATATATATATATATATATATATATATATATATATATATATATACACCGTATATATATGCTGCATATATATATACGACAGCATATATATACACGCACACATTCATTCATTCATTCATTCATATACTAGCTTGGCTCGGCTTGCTGCGCTCGCCTCACCACACGTCGTTACTGAGGAACGGGCTTATTTTAGCTGAGGATAATGACTGCACCTGAGCTGCTGTGTTGTCATGATTTATAGCAATCATAATACAAACAATTATTTTGCACAAATTTATTTGTAGTGTTTGTGATATTACATTTTTATAAGCAATTTAGGTTGAAGATTTAGGTTGAAAAAATATATATAATTCAAAAAAGAACCCCTCATAGTGCAGTGGCCGAAGCTGAAAAAGGGCTCTTTTAATGAAATAAAAAAATGATGAAATGGGTCCATTTATTGCATGTTGTCGGAAATAAGGGGTTAATTTAGCATGTCGTACAAAATTGCTGCAACTACAACATCATTCTTCAAAAACTAGAGGCCCAGACGGTTAAAATGAGACCGGTCCCAGCTTGTTATACCTCCGGTAGGGGTGTACCTAATTTTTAGGGCCGAGGCCACTGCACTATCAGCACATACATACGGGAGGGGTAGGTGCAGACTGGAAGTTTGGGACGATTACACCTCACCACCACGTAATTTAAAACACCTCACCACCAAGTAATTCAAAACAACTCACCACCACGTAATTCAAAACACCTCACCACCACGTAATTTAAAACACCTCACCACCAAGTAATTCAAAACAACTCACCACCATGTAATTCAAAACACCTCACCACCAAGTAATTCAAAACACCTCACCACCACGTAATTCAAAACACCTCACCACCACGTAATTCAAAACACCTCACCACCACGTAATTCAAAACACCTCACCCCCATGTAATTTAAAATACCTCACCCCCACTTAATTTAAAACACCTCACCCCCATGTAATTTAAAATACCTTACCACCATGTAATCCAAAACACCTCACCCCCATGTAAGTCAAAACACCTCACCACCACGTAATTCAAAACACCTAAAAAAAAATTTTTTTTTAACCTTTAGAGGCCATTTTTCCCCGCAAAGCGGGGGTTGGCCTTTTTCGGGCACCGTGGTTGTTGTTGTTTTTGTTGGTCCCCTTTTTGAAGCAATGTTTTATGGCCGGATGCCCTTCCTGCCGCCAACCCTTTTTGTCGCCTTTTTACGACAAGCAGGGAATTACCAGTGAACTGGTACTCAATTAGCCGACTCGGAAGGATGACAGGCTGAGTCAACCCTACTGGCATTAATTCAGCGATCGACTGGGATTCGAACCCAGGATCCTAGGATCCTAAGCTGGCACCCTAGCCGCTAGCCCAACACCAGGGATAATTCAAAACACCTCACCACCACGTAATTCAAAACACCTCACCCCCATGTAATTTAAAACACCTCACCCAACCTAATTTAAAACACATCACCACCAAGTAATTTAAAACACCTCACCCCCACGTAATTTAAAATACCTCACCCCCACAAATTTAAAACACCTCACCACCACATAATCCAAAACACCACACCCCCATGTAATTCAAAACACCTTACCACCATGTAAGTCAAAACACCTCACCACCACGTAATTCAAAACACCTCACCCCCATGTAATTTAAAACACCTCACCACCACGTAATTTAAAACACCTTACCACCATGTAATTCAAAACACCTCACCACCTCGTAATTTAAAATATCTTACCACCAAGTAATTCAAAACACCTCATCACCAACTAATTCAAAACACCTCACCACCACATAACTTAAAACACCTCACCACCTCGTAATTTAAAACACCTTACCACCAAGTAATTCAAAACACCTCATCACCAACTAATTCAAAACACCTCACCACCACATAACTTAAAACGCCTCACCACCACTTAATTTAAAACACCTCACCACCACGTAATTCAAAACACCTCACCACCACGTAATTCAAAACACCTCACCCCCATGTAATTTAAAATACCTCACCCCCACTTAAATTTAAAACACCTCACCACCACGTAATTCAAAACACCTCACCACCAAGTAATTCAAAATACCTAACCACCACGTAATTCAAAACACCTCACCCCCATGTAATTTAAAATACCTCACCCCCACTTAAATTTAAAACACCTCACCACCACGTAATTCAAAACACCTCACCACCAAGTAATTCAAAATACCTAACCACCACGTAATTCAAAACACCTCACCCCCATGTAATTTAAAATACCTCACCCCCACTTAAATTTAAAACACCTCACCACCACGTAATTCAAAACACCTCACCACCAAGTAATTCAAAATACCTAACCACCACGTAATTCAAAACACCTCACCCCCATGTAATTTAAAATACCTCACCCCCACTTAAATTTAAAACACCTCACCACCACGTAATTCAAAACACCTCACCACCAAGTAATTCAAAACACCTCACCACCACGTAATTCAAAACACCTCACCCCCATGTAATTTAACATACCTCACCCCCACTTAATTTAAAACACCTCACCACCAAGTAATTTAAAACACCTCACCCCCACGTAATTTAAAATACCTCACCCCCATGTAATTCAAAACACCTTACCACCATGTAAGTCAAAACACCTCACCACCACGTAATTCAAAACACCTCACCACCAAGTAATTCAAAACACCATCACCAACTAATTCAAAACACCTCACCATTACATAATTAAAAACACCTCACCAGCAAATAATTCAAAACACCTCACCATCACGTAATTCAAAACACCTCACCACCACGTGATTTAAAATCACCTCACCATCACGTAATTCAAAACACCATCACCAACTAATTCAAAACACCTCACCATTACATAATTAAAAACACCTCACCAGCAAATAATTCAAAACACCTCACCATCACGTAATTCAAAACACCTCACCACCACGTAATTTAAAACACCTCACCATCACGTAATTTAAAACACCTCACCATCACGTAATTCAAAACACCTCACCACCAAGTAATTCAAAACACCATCACCAACTAATTCAAAACACCTCACCATTACATAATTAAAAACACCTCACCAGCAAATAATTCAAAACACCTCACCATCATGTAATTCAAAACACCTCACCACCACGTGATTTAAAATCACCTCACCATCACGTAATTCAAAACGCCTCACCACCAAGTAATTCAAAACACCATCACCAACTAATTCAAAACACCTCACCATTACATAATTAAAAACACCTCACCAGCAAATAATTCAAAACACCTCACCATCACGTAATTCAAAACACCTCACCACCACGTGATTTAAAATCACCTCACCATCACGTAATTCAAAACACCATCACCAACTAATTCAAAACACCTCACCACGTGATTCAAAATCACCTCACCACCACATCATTTAAAAACACCTCACCACCACATAATTCAAAATACCTCACCACGTGATTCAAAACCACCACCACGTTATTAAAAACACTTCACAACCACAGAAACAAAAGTTTCAGGGAGTAGTTCAGTGACAACAGACACTGCCCAGATATGTAGATGTATAGATAAATGACTGTACCTGAGTTGCTGTTTTGTCATGGTTTACACCAATCATAATTCAAACAATCATAATACACAAATGTATTTGTAATATACGTGATATTACATTTTATAAACAATTGAAGTTGAAAACTTAAGTTGAAAAAAAAAAATTCCCCAAAAAATTCCCCCCCAAAAAATAATAAAAATTGGAACATTTTTCAAAAAACAAAACCCTTCGGACATACCGACGGTAGAGGTAGGTGCATACCAGAAGTTTGGTAGGATTTCACAGAAGTTTGAGGGAGTAGTTCAATGACAAGACAACACAAGACAGACACCCCACAGATATATATATATATATATAATATATATTGTTGCGGTTTTAAGAAACCGCTAAGCAGTAATGGCAACCACCATTATTGATATTTGGTGATACAAAATCTCAATCCAATACATGTTTAATTCAGGCTGTGAGTGTGAAAAAGTCTAGGGGTGTGAATACTTTCTGAAGGCCCTGTAAGCGTGGAGGTCTTTGGCTATGCGGAAGAGTTAACACCCGAAATGTCAGCTTCTCTTTGTTTCCCACGACGATTTGCATACCAGCTGATTCCATCCACAGTAATATTGAGCTGTCTCTAAATAAGCACAAATCTCACGATGAACCTTTTCAAGCGTACACACAAATACCTTCTCAAGTTACCTGTGTGAATACATGAATATGGTTGTTATGGTGTCATCCATAGCTTTTGGTGGTTAATGATGGATGATAATAGATGTCGTTTTGATTTTACATCCGTTTCATCATTCCAATCGTTATCTCTTGTCCCGTTCTCTCGTTTCAGTTGCAGTACAAATTCCTGTACACTTGTGTCAGGGACTATTTGAAGAGCAAAACTGGCCAGGTCGTTGGGAATCCTGTCTACCAGAACACTCATCCTGCATATCAGGACCAGAACAATCATCCTGTTTAATAGAACACTCATCCCATCAATCAAAACCATTAACGATAATCTGATCAGAAGAAGGAAAAGAGCAATGGGTTCTGTGCACGTGGTAGAGAGTTTTAAGTTGTACCCATCAGAACCTTTTCTCCCTTCATCCACCATCAAATGTTTGGGTTTAATGGAAATGCATGTTTGTCTTTTTAGGATGGCGTGGGTATGTAAACTCAGACTCCCGTGTGAAGGAAGATTATGCTACAAAAACAACCCAACATGCATTACGTCCCCTATTTGTGCTCGAGATGCATTCCTAAAAACCCCAGTGTAAATGGAAAAATAATTAATCAATCAAAAGCACTTTTTCGTTATGTATAATAATGTTATAAATTGAGGATGCATTTCTGGGGGTAATTTTCGCTCATCCGAACATAGCCAAAGTAAATATATAATAATGAAATTAATCAATACAAAATATAGTGATCTGAAGATACCTAACCAGTTTCTTCGCTTGCTGATGGTTTCTGTAAAGTTTGATGAAAAAGCGAGTGAGACAGATTGGAGCGGTCTTGAGCCGATGCTGTCCTGGAACATGGAGCAACACATGCCCAGTGAACCTATTTGGTGGAGTGCGCAGCTTGGGAGAGCAGAATAGACTGTGGTGCGGCAAAATTACACCAGGTGAAAACACGTAAACGCAAAAATTACACCACGTGAAAAAACGTAAACGCAAAAATTACACCACGTGAAAAAACGTAAACGCAAAAATTACACCACATGAAAACATGTAAACGTGAAAATTACACCACATGAAAACACGTAAATGCAAAAATTATACGACATGAAACCACGTAAATGCAGAAATTACACCACGTGAAAACACGTAAACGCTAAAATTACACCAGGTGAAAACACGTCAACATGAAAATTACACCACGTGAAAACACATAAATGCAGAAATTACACCACGTGAAAACACATAAACGCGAAAATTACATCACGTGAAAACACGTAAACGGTAAAATTACACCAGGTGAAAACACGTAAACGCGAAAATTACATCACGTGAAAACACGTAAACGGTAAAATTACACCAGGTGAAAACAAGTAAACGTGAAAATTACATCACGTGAAAACACGTAAACGGAATTACACCAGGTGAAAACACATAAACGCAAAAATTACATCATGTGAAAACACGTAAACGGTAAAATTACACCAGGTGAAAACAAGTAAACGTGAAAATTACATCACGTGAAAACATGTAAACGCAAAAATTACACCACGTGAAAACACACAAATGCGAAAATTACATCACGTGAAAACATGTAAACGCAAAAATGACACCACGTGAAAACACACAAATGCGAAAATTACATCAGGTGAAAACACGTAAATGCAAAAATTACATCACGTGATAACACGTAAACGCAAAAATTACACCATGTGAAAACACGTACATGCGATAATTGCATCACGTGAAAGCACGTAAACGTGAAAATGACACCTCGTGAAAACACGTAAACATGAAAACATGTAAACACGAAAATTACGAAGTGTAATTAGAAAAGTGTTCAGTACTTGGTCAAAAGTTCAAGAAGCATAAATAGAATGAGCATAAATGCAGGAATACCTGTACAACCTAAATTTTTTGGAAACAAACAACAGAAAATATTCCAACCTGATATGAGGTTCAAGTTACACCAAAAGACTTTTGGAAATACATTGTCTATTGTCAGACAAAAAATTTCCATAAAAAATGATTTCATTGGTTTAATATAAAAATGCAATAAAATCTATCATTGCTTCTTCTTCCAGACAATTTCACTCCACTGCAGAAGAAAGACCAATCTCTCAATCTCAAACTGTACATGTTTCGGTTTTTTAAACTGTACATTTTTCGGTTTTTTAAACTGCACATGTTTTGTTTTTTCAACTGTCCATGTTTTGTTTTTTTAAACTTTACATGTTTCGGTTTTTTAAACTGCACGTTTTTTTTCAACTGTACATGTTTCGGTTTTTTTAAACTGCACATGTTTTGGTTTTCTAAACTGTACATGTTTTTTTTAACTGTACATGTTTTGTTTTTTTAAACTGTGCATGTTTTGGTTTTTTCAACTGTACATGTTTTGGATTTTTAAAAACTGCACATGTTTTTGGTTTTCTAAACTGTACATGTTTTTTTAAAATTGTACATGTTTTGGTTTTTTTAACTGTACAAGTTTTGGTTTTTTCCGTTCTGTTTTTTTTAACTGTACATGTTTTGTTTTAAATCTATTGAATGATCTGTGTAATGGACAATAGATATTTATTCATGGTTTAGATTACAATGCTTTTCCCACCGAAGTGCACATGCCGTTACATGATGCTGGAGCCACACGTGACTTGATGTTATTTTTGCATTGCTGTAGTTTGATTGTAAATGTGTATCATAATGTAAAGATGACGTCATTTGCATATTTAATATGTACTCTAATAATGGACAGTGTTTAATATAAAAACAAATGTGGGTGTGAATTATTTTTGTTGTCTATTAAAAATTAGAGATTCATTGTAAACAATATATATAATTAGAGAGCACACCACATGTGCATTCATTAACATTTCCTACTCATCTGTCACTATTTAACAGAAACATGCGGTGAACACGCTCATATATTTGTCATTAAAACATTATATAACAGCAATGTGTTTGGAAACATATTGTGTACATTTAAATTGAGTAAATGAGCAAAATGTGCAATGGAAGGAGAAAACCATCTTTATTTTTGAAAATATTGTTACGTTTATGGGGGTAGGTAAGAGAATACTGTAGGAAAGGTAGAATTGAATAGGAAATAGTATTGTTGCGGTGGTTCAAATTATCCCACTCCTTAACAACAATTTGTTGCGGGGGCCGGGTTCAAAACCCCCTTCTTGCACAACAATTTTTTTGCGTGATTCCCCTCGGTTAATAACGAATACCTTCAAGGTGCACTGATCAAGGTGCACGCACGTGCCAAAGAACCGCGCGATCGAACCCTCACTTTCCCACACCTTATGGATGCCGAGCGGTTTTGCACGGTGTGGAAAGCGGCGTTACCCCACGAGATTTATGGACCCGAGTCTAGCCAAATTCGGTCCCGGATGATGCTAGGCCAATGGAGAAAAGACGTACCGAACAGGTTGGAAAGTAAGAACAAAATGTACAGCCTTTTATTTGGAAGGCACAGAGAAACAGAGACGAAGATACAGCTTATCAATTATTATCTAATAATAACCCCGACTTGGCGCCTTCACACTCTTGACACACACACCCACTCACAGGGACAAAAGACACTGGTTAAAGGCATGCCGATGTACGTGCTGTTATTCCTCGCTGGTGACCACGTGGTCTGATGTACGCGGCTCGTAGTTTGATCGTGACGTGCAGCCTGGATGAGGTCAATTCAGCGCAGGTGGGACGAGCTGCCACACAGGCAGACAACTTCAGCTCAGGTGAGTCATGTCGAAAGGCCAACGCTTGCAGGTCAGCCAGATGGCGCAAAAGATCGGCAAAGAGCGATGGGTGTCGGGCGTTGAACAAAGGCCAAAACATGTGTCGTCTGGTGGAGCCAAAACAAAAAGGTTCAGAGCAGGGTGTCGTCCACGTGGCGAAATCCAAGGCAAGAGCACTATCCTCGTGTGCGGCTGTGCGCGGCATAATAACAAGAGAGGTCTCCTCGTGGGCGCAATGGAAAAGCAAGAGAGAGGTCTCCTCGTGGGCACAATGGAAAAGCAAGAGAGAGGTCTCCTCTTGGGCACAATGGAAAAGCAAGAGAGCTCAGGTGTGTCCTCGATGAAGTCCCAAAAAGCAAGAGAATCATAATGCGCTGGGCGTGGGCTATTAACAGAACTGCCCACGCCCTTCAAAATGGTCCAGAGCCTCCCATCGGCTGAGGCTTGTCGCATCATGGCGACGGGTTCCCGGCTCGCCATTGGTCACGTGGGCCGTGATTTTGGCCAGGCCTTTCTGCTCATTAAAAAATGGCTTCCCTTAACCAACTAGGGTTTGAAGATCCTGCCTAACTCAACGCATATTTGGTCTTTTTTACTACTCAATGGGAAAGGGCTAATCTTTACATTCAATAAGACATAACTGACTAATGCAGGCTACATGTTGTCGTGCAATTGACTATAGGGGGTCTGCCTTTTTGGCACAACCGCAACAGTATGGACCGTGTGACGTATAGGAGCATTTCAATGTACTAAGCAGGGAAAATGTAGCTTAAGATTGTGTTTAAATGTTCATCATACAGGGGATGATGATGTGTTAATTAGTAGTAGGGTTTAAGGCTAGTTTCCCCTGTTTGTGTGATACCCTCTATAGCCATACCTAACATTTATAACAACCGCCGGTCAAGCAAAACGGCAGCTGGCCAAGTTATTCACGCTCAATGGACACGGAAGGTGGGGACCCGCCCAGGAGAGGCGGAGCTACCTTGGTCCAATGGGTGGGGGAGCGATTTTTGACGTGGTGACGTGTCCGGCTGACGTGGGCGGAGCGTGAGCTCAAAGAAGCAGCTTCACGATTGGTTATAACAGAAAGAGAAGCTACACGATTGGTTTGGTGAGTGAGAGTGTCAGCGGCAGCAAGAAACTTCGCGATTGGTTCTTCAGAGGGGAGAAGGTGGTTGGTTCTTGCCGAGGAAGGAGCTTGGCCATTTTGTGCATCCTGGAAAAGAGTGTTGTTCTGCAGGGATCTTGACTGTGCTTCTGCTGCTGGGCTCTTTGGTGGGCTGGACGCTGCGCTGTCCTTCCCCAACAGTGGAGCAAACAAAGAGGGCTGTCTTTGCGACTCACTTCAAGCCCGTGGCGCGTTCGACACTCGGCGCTGCCAACATTTTCCGAGCTTCCCGTGTGGGTGGCTCCAGATTTTGACAACTGCTGGGGACAACTAAGTGCCGGAGAGCGGGGAATTAATCTTTTCTAACTTTTCCCCATGTGTGTGTTTTGTGTGTCTGTATGGAGGATCCTCACCGTATAATTTATTTACCTCAGCCTTATTTTCTTTTGTTTTCAATCCGTGCTTTATTTGCTGCAAATAATTATTCGTTCCCGGTTGGGTTTCGGAATAAACCAGTGTGTTCGTGAAGTCAAACGCTTCGTGTCTCTTCCATCCTGCATGAGCAATAACTGCCATAATTGCGAGGTTGCCTTGGGAGTTAAAGCTGGTTCGGTTAATCTGTCCAAGGCTGGTGACAACTAGCTGCGGACGTGACAATATCACCAATATCATCACTTGGGCTTTTATGATTTTCAAACCAATAAGCCCCGCAAGAGGGAAAAATGTTTTATGCCATGAACAAACTTTGGTACATCATGGGCGATGAGGGTTGTGGTCAAGATTCATTGCAATTGTGTGTGTAGTTTTGGAGAGGAGAGCAAATACATATTTCGAGGGGGGGGGGGGGGGGAAGAGGTGACTAACCTCTGTAGATCCCCTTAGATCCTGATTTTCTCAATGCCAAGTTTGGTCACTATCCCATCAGCAGTTTCGGAGAAGTTGCAAGTGTTTACGGACTGACCGACGGATGACACGCCATCCTATAAGCTCCCCGGAACTACCTTCCCAGCTAAAAATGAGGGAATTGCCATATCTACAAATGATGTATTCAATGTCCATTGCTTTTATTAGATGAACAAACACGCAGCAGCATTTTAAATCACAAAAGCTCATATTACTCTCACTAACAAATTAGACATACAATGCCTTCATGTTACAGTAAAATTGTCCGTATCATACCGAAACCTCCCGTACCATACCGTAAGGAAACTCCGTACTGCAAGGAAAATGGCTGTACTGAAACCAATTGTACCATACCATAACGTAAGGAAAATGTCCATACCGTAAGGAACATGGCTGAACCGAAAGCAACCGCACCAACGCCCTCCGTTCTGTACCAAAACCATACATACTGGACCATACCATACGGAAACAGTCCATACCAAAACGGTACGGTATCAAACTGAAGCTGTACCATACCGAAACAGTCCATACCAAACTGTACCAAACTGAAACCCTACCGTATCAACACCGTCTGTACTGTACTATATCCCATATGGAAATTGTGCATACAGAAACCGTGACTGTACCGTATGGAAAGTGTCTCTACCAAAACCATACCATACTGAAATCCTACCATATACCAACACCATCCGTATACTGTACTGTACCACAGGGAAACTGTTCATAATGAAACTGACTGTACCATGTAGAAGCAGTCCGTACCAAAGCCGTATCATACTGAAACTGTACCGTACAAAAACAGTCCAAACTAAAACCATATACTACACCAAAACTGCCCACAACATAAATTTCCATAAGGAAACTATCCGTACCATAAGGAAAATATCTGTACCGAACCAAAACCATCCAGACCGTACCCATGCCATAGAGAATCAGTCCACACCGAATCCATCCGTACCTTACAGAAAGTCAGCACCAAAACCATGCATACTGTATCATACCATAGGAAAACCGTCGCACCGAAACCGACCATACTGTTGTGGTTTTAGAACCCACACTTGTGTAAATAATTACTTGTAAATATCCCATTATTAAAAGGTTAAAGGTTGCACCCCTAGTTAGTCCACAAGCAACACGTAGGCCACCATAGAACTTTAGTTATTTCATTATTAAGTGTTTTAGATAAGGCCGTGTTTCCAATAGTTGAATCTGCGTTGCATCAATTAAATAAGAGTAGGTCCCCAATCCAATTCCGGCCATTTTGCCAACCTCTCTCTCCCAGCGACGCCATTACGCGCCTCTGCCAGCAGCAGCTTCCTCAGCGCTCGCTCAAGCCGCCATTAACCATGCGGGCAGGAAAGGAAAAGGGGGCAGAACGCCAAGAAGAAGGTGTGGCCTGTCAACCAGCCGTCAAAGGCGTGGTCGGTAAGCCCTCCCCAGCCAACCAGGGCTGATGTAACATCACCGACAGGCGTGGCCTTGAGGCCCGCGTAGTGATCGCGCGGAGCGTTATAAAAAGGCGAGCGCAAAGCCCTTTCACGGACTTGTTCGGCGGCGCTCATGAAACAGCACTCGTGCGAGAGCGGCGCTATTAACAGACTGCGCACACGGACTTTTTTTGATGAGAGAGCGCTGGTTGGACTTGGTCGGCAGCGTGCATTACAAACGGACTGGTGGGAGAGAGCGCATTTGAACGACTTTGGTTGGAGACGCGCTTATTAACGAACTTGTCCGGGAGCGCACACGTACAGGACACCAGCCTCTACCCCCACCATATGTAAGGTCCGGTCGCGTTCCAACGATACGCACAGCTGCCTGCCGGGTTTTCGCCCGCGGACCCGGAGCCTCACCTGGAGCCTGGACCCCATCACCGGACCCTCCACCTGACCACCTACCAGCTACAATCCCCGTGTGAGTGTGTATGTTTGTCTGGGGTCCTAAGTTAAGACTGTTGTTAAGACTGCCCTGTGTGCTGCTTCTTCCTCTTCCTTTCTTGTATATTCCTTTCGTTTCCTCTTTCTTCCTGTATATTTGTAATAAACCCATCTTTGTTCTTCCTACATTCTGGTTTCCTCTCCATCCGATTGCATCCGTCCTTTCTCTCATTGGCTAAACGTGGCACGATTAGGAACCGCTGGAATCGGGTTTAGTCTCATTGTTAACCGCTCGGATCGCGGATTGCCATCCGCTCGGCATTTTCCATCGTATCCATGGTTCGAGCGGGAGTTATTTCCCTGCTTTACGGTCGGGTTAGTAAGTAGGTATTTGGGACCACTTTGACCAATGACCCTAGCTAATACCGACCGGAAGGAGCATTATAACTTCTCAGGACTCGGGACAGCCAGCTGAAAAGACAAGGGGATTAACCCCCCCCCCCCCCTCATTGATAAGGGGAGCGCCGACCCCCGAGATCCGTAACAATTGGTAGTCAGTAGTTGCGATTTGGAACCTGGGACTAAATTCGTTAGACAAAATTTTGGACACCAATTGTGCTATTGGCTGTAACAATTGGTGTCTGGGAGCGGGATTTGGACCCAAACCAAATTTTTTAGCTTAAAAAAAAAATTTCGTCAAAAATTACAAGCGGCCGAAATTTTATTACCATCTAAATTTTAAATCGTGCCATGGATAACCAAGGCGATCGGATGCCGGTGGTGGGTAAATGAGGAGGTAGAAGAAGAAGTAGAATTAACCCAGGACCCCAGGGAAGAAGTGGGAGAGATGGAGGAGGAAAGCAATGAGGATGCGGTAGTGGGGGTTGCAGGCGCACAAAATGGTGGTGCCTCGCACATGGCGGCGAGAGCCGAGCCCACTGTACCAACGTTTAAAGACATGCAATCACGAATGGCTGAAATCAGGGCCTTAATGGGCAAGCATGATGAAGACATGAAAATAGTGGGGGAGCAATTGGGAAACCAAATTGAGGAAATGAGAAATGATTGGAAAACCAAATTAGGGGGATTGAGTAAGGAGATGGAAAAGATGGATGCAATGGGAAATCAAATTGAAGAGTTTGGGAACAGAATGGGTGACAGTATAGAAAGAATGGGGGAGACGATAGACCGCATGTCGAGCAGGAAGGGCACAATGGTATGCGACGAGGTAACGCGGCTAGAGGAGCGCGGGTTGAGCGAAGTTGAGCAAGGCACAGCCGGGTGGACGGATATATAAATCGCGACCCGGGGTATAGAGAAGCAGACGACCGCCGAATTAAAAGATTTTATTGTATTAGCACCAGCGGTCATCGAGCTTAACAAGGAAAAATAAATTAAAATCAAAGCAATAGTGGAAATTGGAGAGACGGCGGACTTAGAACAGCACTCGTGGAAGGAAGAAATGGAAATTGTGCAAAGTCCATGTTCACATCATGATGCCGTACTTGCTAATCCTTATAAAGATTTGCAGGTGCGTGTGGAGAAGAGGATCCCGAAGGTAAGCCGGGCTGTATATGGCGCGAAAAGATTTGGCGCGAGAGGATTTTTCGCGCGCTTGGGATCCAGACGTCGCCCGGGCGCTCGTAAGAGGTCCGTGGTGTGCGGTGTGAAAGCGAATGACGCGCGTGTGCGATTGGCGCCGGAGCGCGAGTGTGTTACAGAGTACAAGAGTGAATGCACAACAGAGTGTATGTGTGAGAGTGATTGCGACACAGAGTGTGAGATGGATGGAGAGAGTGTGCGAGGATGCACACCGGAGTTGGTTGTGGAGCGTGTGTGGGGATGCACATTGGAGCGCTTGATTGGGTGTGCGACAGGGGATTGCACATCCATGGGTAGGTGTGCGCTGAGTGGGTATGTGCAAGAGTGCGCACCCATGAGTGGTACGGAGTACGTACCAGGAGAGTGTGCGCAAGAAGGCGCGCGAGAGAGGTGTGTAACGGAGTGTGTGAGTGTGCCTGGGTGGTGTGCACGAGAGAGTGCGGTGGCGGAATTGACGGAGTGTATGGGATGTGTGAGTAAAGAAAGGAGCGCATGGTGTGAGCATGCGAGTGGAGCATCGACGTTCAGCGGGGCAGCGGTTAGGCCGATGTATAGCCGACGCGAGCTCTCGGGGTGCGGTGTTCTTTGTGTGCTGCGGGGGTTGGTGGGGATCGTTGCCGCGTCGCTCCTGCACGGAGCATCGTGCATGATTCGGGCCGGGCTCCACCCTGCACGGTCGGTGCCGCGTTTTGCCAGGCAAGGCGACCGGCCCGGTTCGAGGGGAGGTAGGAGGGTTCAGAGCGGCGCCCCCTTGCGGTGGCGGCGATCCGGCCGGGGAAGGCTGGGCCATCGCGCTTGGGAGCGAAAGGCCCTGCGTAGGGATGGTGCCTGGAGTCTGGGCCCAACAAAACCTCCTCCCCAGGATCGTAAATGCCGGACGGACCCAACCTACAGGAGACAGACCATCCGCACACATTGCTCGGCTTTGCGAAGCCGGGCTGTAATGACAATGCATTCCCGTACCAAGAGGCTCAAGGATAGAGGACTGGCATAGTGATGATGGCAAATGGTATCTGATGTAGTGATGGATGGTAGTTTTACCATTCACATCACTACTTTGGGCAAAGGAGCTATAGGTTTATGGGGTTTGGCGGTATAAACTAGCCGGGGAGGGCTTGGATAATGTATAGGGATCTAGAAAATGACCATAGGTGACCAAGATTTAAGTAGTGACATTGTACCTGTAGTGGGGACGTAGAGTAGAGTAGTTGGATGATAATGTCGGGGGATGTGCGTAGTATAAGGGATGACAGGGAAGCACTAATATTAGGGGAAAAGCAGTTAGGTTAGATGATGCAGTGTGTTTGTGGTGTAGTTTATTGAATGAGGAACTGGAATGAGAGTATTCCTGGTAGTGGTGGTGAAATGAGGCAATGCTCGTGAAAGATGTGTGTGTGTTGAGTGATTGACCTGCATGATGTGCAGGTGAAGTACAGGTGTGTGGAATGAATGGTGTGGAGTGAGAAGTGTGGAATGAGTGGAGTGGAGTGTATGGTGCAGAGGAGTGGATGGGGGAAGGATGGACCCCTTCACGAGTATGCGGGGAGGGTAGTTTAAAAGTAGGTAGAGGGAGTAGGAAAATTTGGTTGGATATTGACATCTGTGATGCGGGAGTAGCAGAGTAGTGTTTTGTTGGGTGCATGAGTAGAGTGAAATGGCTGGGCGTGTGGCCTGTTAGTGAGTGTCGTTGGTTGAGCACTCCGCCACTGGTAGTCTGTCGGCCAGGTGAGGCCGCAGGTAGGCTCTGGGAGCCAGGTAGTAGAGTTCAGTGGGGCCCGTGGATCCCGAGAGAGGACCCGGGTCGCCCAATGCCAGAGGTGGCATTAGTGGGGTAAGGGAGCCAGAGGGCCTTCCCCAGGTTAGGGTGAGGAGCTAGATAAGCTCGGGTGGCAACTGCAGTGGCGGAGGTGTGCAGGTGAGCAGACCTGCTGGTGAGCCACACGACCCAGCCCCGAAATTGTGCGAGGGCACAGGGAGAAAAATCGGGGGAGTGAGACCCCAAATGGGAGAGCGCCACAGTATGGTCAATTGGAATTGGTTTCTAGAACCGCATAGTTTAAAGATGGCCAATGGATTGGCAGGGCAAGACCCCAGGTAGTTTAACAGTGTTAATGTCATTTATAAGTATAGTTAGGAGAAAATCTCTTCGCACCATCCGCATCCACTCACTAAGGTGATAAGACTCCACACCAGATTTTGCAAGTATTTGGAGAATGAAAGAGTGAAAGACGCATCATGACGTGGGTGAGACATTGTTGATATTCCATCTCTTCCTCCTTAGGAGGGATTGATGACGAATTTGGCATCAGGGGAGATATGGGGGACAAGACGTTAGCGACGAATTGATAAATGTGTAAATTGTGTAAATACGGGGTAGGGGGCAAGGGTAGAGTAGGTGACATGGGAGGGGGGGTGACGAACGCTAGGGACGAGCTTTCTCGGGTCGCTCTCCCGTGCCCCTCATCTTACATTACCTTGTATTGATGTGCACCCTTGCACCCTTGCCCCCACTAATCTGCTTTGTCTTCCTTCCCCGCTCATGGACCATGTTCTTTTGTGCCCGAGGGGAGTGTGCAGGTGCCGCGGATTATGCGCCCGCACCCTTGCTGCCTCCGGCCTGCACTGATGCACCATATGGACCACACGTTCTGTGGCCTGACACCACTTATGGACCACACGTTGTGGCCTCGCACCACTTATGGACCACACGTTCTGTGGCCTGGCCCCTCTGCTGGGACCGACCAATGTTGCCAGCGGTATCTGGCTTGCGGACCACTGTTTTAAGTGGCATCCATGCCATGCAGGTGGACCAC
The DNA here is from genome assembly GCF_964187855.1 of Myxine glutinosa. NCBI lineage: Eukaryota > Metazoa > Chordata > Myxini > Myxiniformes > Myxinidae > Myxine > Myxine glutinosa. The sequence continues at coordinate 2,000,043 of NC_136265.1, read as the reverse complement.
CTGAGTTGGCCCTGCTGGCCATGAATAAACAAGCGGACGTGGTGTGTGCCCTTTTTATTAATAATTAAAACAACATCAAGCAAGAAGATCCATCAAGACAGCAAGAAACATCGGCCCAGCAGAGCAGAGAAGCAGCGAAGACATCAGACATCATTTATTATTTCGAAATGTGATGACTGTGCATTTTTGGTGCTCCTGGTGCATTTTTTCCTTTTTTATGGTGCATTTCTTTATTGGTGCATATGGGTACATATGGTATGGTGTATCAGTGCAGTGCATGGCAATGGCATTTTCCCCTTATCAAAACCATATTTTCTTTTCCCATAAAAGACAGGTCCTGGGTGACAGTGTAAATAATTAGTGTATTGTAAATAATGCTCCCCACCGGCTAAATGTTTAGTTTGAAGACCATTCCGTAATTCGGTTAATTGTGGGCGTGGGTCAGTTAGGTAGGATGCAACGCAGCAGGTGGGACATATTTAGTGTTAAAACTGTCGCACTCAGGGTGAGGTTAAAAGTAGAGGGTAACCACACCTAAGTGTCACATTAATTTAAAAGATAGTTCCTTTTGTTTCGGCTCAGGTCGAGCCTGGAAAAAGGGAGGGTGCAGTGTTGCGGTTTTAGAACCCACACTTGTGTCAATAATTACTTGTAAATATCCCATTATTAAAAGGTTAAAGGTTGCACCCCTAGTTAGTCCACAAGCAACACGTAGGCCACCATAGAACTTTAGTTATTTCATTATTATGTGTTTTAGATAAGGCCGTGTTTCCAATAGTTGAATCTGGGTTGCATCAATTAAATAAGAGTAGGTCCCCAATCCAATTCTGGCCATTTTGCCAACCTCTCTCTCCCAGCGACGCCATTACGCGCCTCTGCCAGCAGCAGCCGCCTCAGCGCTCGCTCAAGCCGTCATTAACCATGCGGTCAGGCCCGAGGAAAAAGGGGGCAGAACGCCAAGAAGAAGGTGTGGCCTGTCAACCAGCCGTCAAAGGCGTGGCCGGTAAGCCATCCCCAGCCAACCAAGGCTGATGTAACATCACCGACAGGCGTGGCCTTGAGGCCCGCCTAGTGATCGCGCAGAGCATTATAAAAAGGCGAGCGCAAAGCCCTTTCACGGACTTGTTCGGTGGCGCTCATGAAACAGGACTCGTGCGAGAGCGGCGCTATTAACAGACTGCGCACACGGACTTCTTTTGATGAGAGAGCACTGGTTGGACTTGGTCGGCAGCGTGCATTACAAACAGACTGGTGGGAGAGAGCGCATTTGAACCAGTTTAGTTGGAGACGCGCTTATTAACGAACTTGTCCAGGAGCGCACACGTATAGGACACCAGCCTCCCCTCCCCTCCCCCCCGCCATATGTAAGGTCCGGTCACGTTCCAATGATACGCAGAGCTGCCTGCCGGGTTTTCGCCCGCGGACAGGAGCCTCACCTGGAGCCTGGACCCCATCACCGGACCCTCCACCTGACCACGTACCAGCTACAATCCCCGTGTGAGTGTGTATGTTTGTCTGGGGTCCTAAGTTAAGACTGTTGTTAAGACTGCCCTGGGTGCTGCTTCTTCCCCTTCCTTTCTTGTATATTCCTTTCGTTTCCTCTTTCTTCCTGTATATTTGTAATAAACCCATCTTTGTTCTTTCTACCTTCTGGTTTCCTCTCCATCCGATCGCATCTGTCCTTTCTCTCATTGGCTAAACATGGCACGATTAGGAACCGCTGGAATCGGGTTTAGTCTCATTGTTAATGGCTCAGATCGCGGATTTCCATCCGCTCGGCGTTTTCCATCGTATCCGTGGTTCGAGCGGGAGTTATTTCCCTGCTTTATGGTCGGGTTCGTAAGTAGGTATTTGGGACTACTTTGACCAATGACCCTAGCTAATACCGAACGGAAGGAGCGTTATAACTTCTAAGGACTCGGGACGGCCAGCTAAAAAGACAAGGGGATTAACCCCCCCACCCCTTGATAAGGGGAGCGCCGACCCCCGAGATCCGTAACAATACCATATGGAAACCATCCGTACCGAAACCAACCACAGAATATGGAAACAGTCCGTACTGAAACTCACCATACTATATGGAAAGTCTGTACTGAAACCGTCCGTACTGAAACCGACCATACCATATGGAAACAGTCCGTACTGAAGCCGACCATACCATATGGAAACAGTCCGTACCGAAACCGACCATACTATATGGAAACAGACTGTACCAAAACCGACCATGCTACATGGAAACAGACCGTACCGAAACCGACCATACCATATGGAAACAGTCCGTACTGAAACCGACCATACCATATGGAAACAGACCGCACCGAAACCGACCATACCATATGGAAACAGTCCGTACTGAAACTGACCATACTATATGGAAAGTCTGTACTGAAACCATCCGTACTGAAACCGACCATACCATATGGAAACAGTCCGTACTGAAGCTGACCATACCATATGGAAACAGTCCGTACTGAAACCGACCATACCATATGGAAACAGACCGTACCGAAACCGATCATACCATATAGAAACAGTCCGTACCGAAACCGACCATACCATATGGAAACAGACCGTACCAAAACCGACCATACCATATGGAAACAGACCGTACCGAAACCGACCATACCATATGGAAACTGTCCGTACTGAAACCGACCATAGTATATGGAAACAGTCTGTACTGAAACCGACCATACCATATGGAAACAGTCCGTACCAAAACCGACCATACCATATGGAAACAGACCGTACCGAAACCGACCATACCATATGGAAACAGACCGTACCGAAAGAGACCATACCATATGGAAACAGTCCGAACTGAAACTGACCATAGAATATGGAAACAGTCCGTTCTGAAACTGACCATACCATATGGAAACAGTCCGTACCGAAACCGACCATACCATATGGAAACAGACCGTACCGAAACCGACCATGCTATATGGAAACAGACCGTACCGAAACCGACCATACCATATGGAAACAGTTCATACCGAAACCGACCATACCATATGGAAACAGACCGTATCGAAACCGACCATGCTATATGGAAACAGACCGTACCGAAATCGACCATGCTATATGGAAACAGACCGTACCGAAACCGACCATACCATATGGAAACAGACCGTACCGAAACCGACCATACCATATGGAAGCAGACCGTACTGTTATCGACCATATCATATGAAAACAGTCCGTACTGAAACCGACCATACCATATGGAAACAGACCATACCGAAACCGACCATACCATATGGAAACAGACTGTACCGAAATCGACCATGCTATATGGAAACAGACCATACCGAAATCGACCATGCTATATGGAAACAGACCGTACCGAAATCGACCATGCTATATGGAAACAGACCTTACCGAAACCGACCATATCATATGAAAACAGTCCATACTGAAACCGACCATACTATATGGAAACAGACCGTACCGAAACCGACCATATCATATGAAAACAGTCCGTACTGAAACTGACCATGCTATATGGAAACAGACCGTACCGAAATCGACCATGCTATATGGAAACAGACCGTACCGAAACCGACCATATCATATGAAAACAGTCCGTACTGAAATCGACCATGCTATATGGAAACAGACCGTACCGAAATCGACCATGCTATATGGAAACAGACCGTACCGAAACCGACCATACCATATGGAAGCAGACCGTACTGTTATCGACCATATCATATGAAAACAGTCCGTACTGAAACCGACCATGCTATATGGAAACAGACCGTACCGAAACCGACCATACCATATGGAAGCAGACCGTACTGTTATCGACCATATCATATGAAAACAGTCCGTACTGAAACCGACCATACCATATGGAAACAGACCGTACCGAAACCGACCATGCTATATGGAAGCAGACCGTACCGAAACCGACCATACCATATGGAAACAGACCGCACCAAAACCGACCATACCATATGGAAACAGACCGTACCGAAACCGACCATGCTATATGGAAGCAGACCGTACCGAAACCGACCATACCATATGGAAACAGACCGCACCAAAACCGACCATACCATATGGAAACAGACCGTACCGAAACCGACCATGCTATATGGAAGCAGACCGTACCGAAACCGACCATACCATATGGAAACAGACCGTACCGTAATCGACCATACCATATGGAAGCAGACCGTACCGAAACCGACCATACCATATGGAAACAGACCGCACCAAAACCGACCATACCATATGGAAGCAGACCGTACCGCATGTCATGAAGTAAGATGGTTCGATCTGAGGGATGCCCTCCGTCTCCGAAACGTTACACTTGATGCTATTCCGACGACGACCACGTGGGGAGGATTTATATACCAGCTATGAGTAAGGATGGGTCATTCCGCTCTCTCGTGTCTTCGAGTTGGTAAGATTGTTGTAAGATCTGTGTTATATTTGCTAATATCTCGGCAATGGCGTAATGGTAATGAAAGTGGCCAGAGATGCTTCCTTAATAGCTTTTGTGTTTCCTTTGTAGATCAGTCGCATTCAAGTAAATAAAAGCTCACAGCTTGGAGTTTTGGTGAACCGCCTCGTTTCGTTTCACCACATTTTTATTCACTTGAATTCTACGGTTGGAGCCATGGAGAAGCTGCTCCGCCTGAAGGTATTCTCGGGCGACCCTCAGGCTACGAACGCCGCGGACCAATCGGAATATTGGCACAACTCTCTTCTGCACTACACCGCGGCGGTTCCGGATCTCACCGAGGCACAGCGGCTATCGGTTCTGACCTGTCATGTCCTGGTCTACGGGTACATATCCCATTGTACCACCTGCGATGCGGCAGTGGCGACGCTGCATGGCATATAGGCCTATGTCCGGCAACGAAGTGCATTGTACGGACGACACATGTTGGCTATCCGACGCCAGGAAGCTTCGGAGAGCCAGGAACACTACATCCAGGAGCTGATACGCCTGGGGAAAGGTTGTCTGATGGTGGCTCGAACCGCCGCGGAGGTGACCGACGACTTGATGCGGGATGCGTTTGTTGCTGGCATCTCGTCGCCGGCCATAAGACTCCGTTTGCTGGAGGAAACCACATTGACCTTCCAACAAGCGTGCGACAAAGCACGCATTCTACAGCTGGCAGCGTCCCGCGCGGAGGCATACGGTGGACCCGATCTCACAGCGGGGGCCGCCGCCGAGACAGGCCGGAGGCGACCGCATCGCCAGAACGGGCTCTCGCGGAAGCTCCAGCGACGCTCCGGCACCGATCGCTGGAGACGAAGAGAATCCGAACGCCGCAGCTGCGAACTCTGCGGAGAATGCCAAATGTTATTTTTGTGGCAATAAGAGACACCCTCGCTCCGCGTGTCCCGCCAAAGATTGTGAATGTCATAATTGTGGTAAAAGAGGACACTTTGCTAAAATGTGTCGGGCGGCTAAATCTAAGTCTCCCCGGGGCTCGAGTCTCGCAGGTACGCGCGCCTCACGGCCGGCGCGAGGCGTGCGCCGCGCCGTGCTACCTGTACTCGTGGAAGGGATCCGCGTGGAAGGGCTTATCGATACTGGTAGCTCCGCCAGTTTTGTCAGCCATGCTTTGGTACGACGTCACGGCTGGACGATGGGCTCGGACAACGGCTCTCTTATATAGTAGATATATATATATAAGAGAGCCGTTAGAGCCGTTAAGAGAGCCATATATATATCTACTATAAGTATAAGAGAGCCGTTGGTCTGTCTCTGTGTGTGTGTGTGTCGCCATTTTTCTCAGAAATGGCTGAACAGATATTCGTCAAACTTTGAGAGGTTCATCAGTGAGTGTGTGGGAGTGTTTTAGGCAAAAAAAAACAAAAAAAAACGGTTTTTTGTATTTTTTTATTAAAAATCGCTCTTTCGTGCTGAAGCCTTTTTGATTAAAGACAGTTATATACAAGTACACATTCGCATAAATAAATACAAAACAATCACCAGACATTTGAACACAAATAATCATACAATACTGGAAGCGGTCGAAGTTGGTGGTAAGGTTTCTTCTTCTTGCTGAACGTCATCATACTTAACTTAGAAACGTGATGAACAGTACATTCACCAGCATATATTCAACGAAAAGGTGAAATGATGATTTGACATTTGTGATGAATTCTGATTTGGATGTAATTGCTTTTCCATTATATTTTCTCTCATTTCAAATATGTTAATGTCTCTTTTCGGCTTGACCAATGCCGGGTACTCCAGCTACAAACACTTTTATACTTTACTCGGGGTACAAATACAAATACAACTTTGTCTGGAGGGTAACATAGGCTATGTGGCCGCGACCTCATTCGGGGATGTGGGGAACCGGGAGATGGGCGTAAATTCTCTATGTAAATGGGTACCATGTGGCACCACCTGGTGATGGTGGCAGAGGGTATTACAATATCGTTTTTTACCTGTGCAACACTGAGGTTATGAAGCACTCTTTGCACAGGTAAATTTTTCCCCCTTCCCTCCCAAAAATAGAGGGGCTTGTCAAAGCCTCCCTCCAAAAGATGTATATGTAGTATATATTTCCCCTCCCTCTCCCCTCACCCCACCCCCCTCCACCCACTCCCCTCCTAACACCACCCTCTCCTGATTCCCCTCCCCCCACTTTCCCCGGCAACGCCGGGTACTCCTGCTAGTATTTAAACAAATGAATTCTTACCTGTCTGGGAGAGTAAGATATAAATTTAATAACCATATAATTATACCGAATTCACTAAGTTGAATAAAATTCTCAACATCGAAGTCTGTGCCGATGGATCATCGTTATGGAACAGATGGCATGACAGGAAGCAGCACCTGTGTCGACACCCTAACTAACTGAAAGCATTCGAGACTCGCATAGACAGTTAGGGGCAACAATCATAGCCAGATGAACGCTTTATTGATGAGGAGTTCTGCCAATGGCAAGGTGAATCAAACGGGAAAAACGATGGCGAACCAGTATACATCAAGGATATATGATGTGACCACGACCAGCACGTTATTCACACAGGATGGACAGAAAAGGTCACACTATACAGGATGGACAGAAAAGGTCACACTATACAGGATGGGCAGAAAAGGTCACACTATACAGGATGGGCAGAAAAGGTCACACTATACAGGATGGGCAGAAAAGGTCACACTATACAGGATGGGCAGAAAAGGTCACACTATACAGGATGGACAGAAAAGGTCACACTATACAGGATGGACAGAAAAGGTCACACTATACAGGATGGACAGAAAAGGTCAGACTATACAGGATGGACAGAAAAGGTCAGACTATGCAGGATGGGCAGAAAAGGTCACACTATACAGGATGGACAGAAAAGGTCACACTATACAGGATGGGCAGAAAAGGTCAGACTATACAGGATGGACAGAAAAGGTCAGACTATACAGGATGGACAGAAAAGGTCACACTATACAGGATGGACAGAAAAGGTCAGACTATACAGGATGGACAGAAAAGGTCACACTATGCAGGATGGACAGAAAAGGTCACACTATACAGGATGGACAGAAAAGGTCACACTATACAGGATGGGCAGAAAAGGTCACACTATACAGGATGGACAGAAAAGGTCACACTATACAGGATGGGCAGAAAAGGTCACACTATACAGGATGGGCAGAAAAGGTCACACTATACAGGATGGGCAGAAAAGGTCAGACTATACAGGATGGACAGAAAAGGTCAGACTATACAGGATGGGCAGAAAAGGTCACACTATACAGGATGGGCAGAAAAGGTCACACTATACAGGATGGGCAGAAAAGGTCAGACTATACAGGATGGACAGAAAAGGTCAGACTATACAGGATGGGCAGAAAAGGTCAGACTATACAGGATGGACAGAAAAGGTCAGACTATACAGGATGGGCAGAAAAGGTCAGACTATACAGGATGGGCAGAAAAGGTCAGACTATACAGGATGGGCAGAAAAGGTCAGACTATACAGGATGGACAGAAAAGGTCACACTATACAGGATGGACAGAAAAGGTCAGACTATACAGCATGGGCAGAAAAGGTCAGACTATGCAGGATGGGCAGAAAAGGTCACACTATGCAGGATGGACAGAAAAGGTCAGACTATGCAGGATGGACAGAAAAGGTCACACTATACAGGATGGACAGAAAAGGTCAGACTATGCAGGATGGACAGAAAAGGTCACACTATGCAGGATGGGCAGAAAAGGTCACACTATACAGGATGGGCAGAAAAGGTCAGACTATACAGCATGGGCAGAAAAGGTCAGACTATGCAGGATGGGCAGAAAAGGTCACACTATGCAGGATGGACAGAAAAGGTCAGACTATGCAGGATGGGCAGAAAAGGTCACACTATACAGGATGGGCAGAAAAGGTCAGACTATACAGGATGGACAGAAAAGGTCAGACTATACAGGATGGGCAGAAAAGGTCAGACTATACAGGATGGACAGAAAAGGTCAGACTATACAGGATGGGCAGAAAAGGTCAGACTATACAGGATGGACAGAAAAGGTCAGACTATACAGGATGGGCAGAAAAGGTCACACTATACAGGATGGACAGAAAAGGTCAGACTATACAGCATGGGCAGAAAAGGTCAGACTATGCAGGATGGGCAGAAAAGGTCACACTATGCAGGATGGACAGAAAAGGTCAGACTATGCAGGATGGACAGAAAAGGTCACACTATACAGGATGGACAGAAAAGGTCAGACTATGCAGGATGGACAGAAAAGGTCACACTATGCAGGATGGGCAGAAAAGGTCACACTATACAGGATGGGCAGAAAAGGTCACACTATGCAGGATGGACAGAAAAGGTCAGACTATGCAGGATGGACAGAAAAGGTCACACTATGCAGGATGGGCAGAAAAGGTCACACTATACAGGATGGGCAGACAAGGTCAGACTATACAGCATGGGCAGAAAAGGTCAGACTATGCAGGATGGGCAGAAAAGGTCACACTATACAGGATGGGCAGAAAAGGTCAGACTATACAGCATGGGCAGAAAAGGTCAGACTATGCAGGATGAGCAGAAAAGGTCACACTATACAGGATGGGCAGAAAAGGTCACACTATACAGGATGGGCAGAAAAGGTCAGACTATGCAGGATGGACAGAAAAGGTCACACTATACAGGATGGACAGAAAAGGTCAGACTATGCAGGATGGACAGAAAAGGTCACACTATGCAGGATGGGCAGAAAAGGTCACACTATACAGGATGGGCAGAAAAGGTCAGACTATACAGCATGGGCAGAAAAGGTCAGACTATGCAGGATGGGCAGAAAAGGTCACACTATGCAGGATGGACAGAAAAGGTCAGACTATGCAGGATGGACAGAAAAGGTCACACTATGCAGGATGGGCAGAAAAGGTCACACTATACAGGATGGGCAGAAAAGGTCAGACTATACAGCATGGGCAGAAAAGGTCAGACTATGCAGGATGGGCAGAAAAGGTCAGACTATGCAGGATGGGCAGGAAAGGTCAGACTATACAGGATGGACAGAAAAGGTCACACTATACAGGATGGACAGAAAAGGTCACACTATACAGGATGGGCAGAAAAAGTCAGACTATGCAGGATGGACAGAAAACGTCACACTATACAGGATGGACAGAAAAGGTCAGACTATACAGGATGAGCAGAAAAGGTCAGACTATGCAGGATGGACAGAAAAGGTCAGACTATGCAGCATGGGCAGAAAAGGTCAGACTATACAGCATGGGCAGAAAAGGTCAGACTATACAGCATGGGCAGAAAAGGTCAGACTATACAGGATGGGCAGAAAAGGTCAGACTATGCAGGATGGGCAGAAAAGGTCAGACTATACAGCATGGGCAGAAAAGGTCAGACTATACAGGATGGGCAGAAAAGGTCAGACTATACAGCATGGGCAGAAAAGGTCAGACTATACAGCATGGGCAGAAAGGTCAGACTATACAGCATGGGCAGAAAAGGTCAGACTATACAGGATGGGCAGAAAAGGTCAGACTATACAGGATGGGCAGAAAAGGTCAGACTATACAGCATGGGCAGAAAAGGTCAGACTATACAGCATGGGCAGAAAAGGTCAGACTATACAGGATGGGCAGAAAAGGTCAGACTATACAGCATGGGCAGAAAAGGTCAGACTATACAGCATGGGCAGAAAAGGTCAGACTATACAGGATGGGCAGAAAAGGTCAGACTATGCAGGATGGGCAGAAAAGGTCAGACTATACAGCATGGGCAGAAAAGGTCAGACTATACAGGATGGGCAGAAAAGGTCAGACTATGCAGGATGGGCAGAAAAGGTCAGACTATACAGGATGGGCAGAAAAGGTCAGACTATGCAGGATGGGCAGAAAAGGTCACACTATACAGGATGGGCAGAAAAGGTCACACTATACAGGATGGACAGAAAAGGTCACACTATACAGGATGGACAGAAAAGGTCAGACTATGCAGGATGGACAGAAAACGTCACACTATACAGGATGGACAGAAAAGGTCACACTATACAGGATGGTCAGAAAAGGTCACACTATACAGGATGGGCAGAAAAGGTCACACTATACAGGATGGACAGAAAAGGTCACACTATACAGGATGGGCAGAAAAGGTCAGACTATACAGCATGGGCAGAAAAGGTCAGACTATACAGGATGGGCAGAAAAGGTCAGACTATACAGCATGGGCAGAAAAGGTCAGACTATACAGGATGGGCAGAAAAGGTCAGACTATGCAGGATGGGCAGAAAAGGTCAGACTATGCAGGATGGGCAGAAAAGGTCAGACTATGCAGGATGGGCAGAAAAGGTCAGACTATGCAGGATGGGCAGAAAAGGTCAGACTATGCAGGATGGGCAGAAAAGGTCAGACTATACAGGATGGGCAGAAAAGGTCAGACTATGCAGGATGGGCAGAAAAGGTCAGACTATACAGGATGGGCAGAAAAGGTCAGACTATACAGGATGGGCAGAAAAGGTCAGACTATACAGGATGGGCAGAAAAGGTCAGACTATACAGGATGGGCAGAAAAGGTCAGACTATACAGGATGGGCAGAAAAGGTCAGACTATACAGGATGGGCAGAAAAGGTCAGACTATACAGGATGGGCAGAAAAGGTCAGACTATACAGCATGGGCAGAAAAGGTCAGACTATACAGGATGGGCAGAAAAGGTCAGACTATGCAGGATGGGCAGAAAAGGTCAGACTATGCAGGATGGGCAGAAAAGGTCAGACTATGCAGGATGGACAGAAAAGGTCAGACTATACAGGATGGGCAGAAAAGGTCAGACTATGCAGGATGGGCAGAAAAGGTCAGACTATACAGGATGGGCAGAAAAGGTCACACTATACAGGATGGGCAGAAAAGGTCAGAATATACAGGATGGACAGAAAAGGTCACACTATACAGGATGGGCAGAAAAGGTCAGACTATACAGGATGGGCAGAAAAGGTCAGACTATACAGGATGGGCAGAAAAGGTCAGACTATACAGGATGGACAGAAAAGGTCACACTATACAGGATGGGCAGAAAAGGTCAGACTATGCAGGATGGGCAGAAAAGGTCAGACTATACAGGATGGACAGAAAAGGTCACACTATACAGGATGGGCAGAAAAGGTCAGACTATGCAGGATGGACAGAAAAGGTCAGACTATACAGGATGGGCAGAAAAGGTCACACTATACAGGATGGGCAGAAAAGGTCAGACTATGCAGGATGGGCAGAAAAGGTCAGACTATGCAGGATGGGCAGAAAAGGTCAGACTATACAGGATGGACAGAAAAGGTCACACTATACAGGATGGGCAGAAAAGGTCAGACTATGCAGGATAGGCAGAAAAGGTCAGACTATACAGGATGGACAGAAAAGGTCACACTATACAGGATGGGCAGAAAAGGTCAGACTATGCAGGATGGACAGAAAAGGTCAGACTATACAGGATGGGCAGAAAAGGTCACACTATACAGGATGGGCAGAAAAGGTCAGACTATGCAGGATGGGCAGAAAAGGTCAGACTATGCAGGATGGACAGAAAAGGTCAGACTATACAGGATGGGCAGAAAAGGTCAGACTATGCAGGATGGGCAGAAAAGGTCACACTATGCAGGATGGACAGAAAAGGTCAGACTATACAGGATGGGCAGAAAAGGTCAGACTATACAGGATGGGCAGAAAAGGTCAGACTATACAGGATGGACAGAAAAGGTCAGACTATACAGGATGGGCAGAAAAGGTCAGACTATACAGGATGGGCAGAAAAGGTCAGACTATGCAGGATGGGCAGAAAAGGTCAGACTATACAGGATGGACAGAAAAGGTCAGACTATGCAGGATGGGCAGAAAAGGTCAGACTATGCAGGATGGGCAGAAAAGGTCAGACTATACAGGATGGACAGAAAAGGTCAGACTATACAGGATGGACAGAAAAGGTCACACTATACAGGATGGGCAGAAAAGGTCAGACTGTACAGGATGGACAGAAAAGGTCAGACTATGCAGGATGGGCAGAAAAGGTCAGACTATGCAGGATGGGCAGAAAAGGTCAGACTATACAGGATGGGCAGAAAAGGTCAGACTATGCAGGATGGGCAGAAAAGGTCAGACTATGCAGGATGGGCAGAAAAGGTCAGACTATGCAGGATGGGCAGAAAAGGTCAGACTATACAGGATGGGCAGAAAAGGTCAGACTATGCAGGATGGGCAGAAAAGGTCAGACTATACAGGATGGGCAGAAAAGGTCAGACTATACAGGATGGGCAGAAAAGGTCAGACTATGCAGGATGGGCAGAAAAGGTCAGACTATACAGGATGGACAGAAAAGGTCAGACTATGCAGGATGGACAGAAAAGGTCAGACTGTACAGGATGGACAGAAAAGGTCAGACTGTACAGGATGGACAGAAAAGGTCAGACTATACAGGATGGGCAGAAAAGGTCAGACTATACAGGATGGGCAGAAAAGGTCAGACTATGCAGGATGGGCAGAAAAGGTCAGACTATACAGGATGGACAGAAAAGGTCAGACTATGCAGGATGGACAGAAAAGGTCAGACTGTACAGGATGGACAGAAAAGGTCAGACTGTACAGGATGGACAGAAAAGGTCAGACTATGCAGGATGGGCAGAAAAGGTCAGACTATGCAGGATGGGCAGAAAAGGTCAGACTGTACAGGATGGACAGAAAAGGTCAGACTATACAGGATGACCGTAGTATCTCTGTAGTGTGGACATCAACCATGAAGAGTTCGGAAAACAACGAATGAATCCCCTTTCTTTGAATCGCCTCAATCAACCGTCAAACTGCCATCCGGTCAAGCACTTCCTGTCCAAGGAGCGGTATTCTGTGACGTCATATCCGGAGAGTTATTTCCTCCTTGTATTCGAAGGTTTTACAAAACAAAAAACAAAAAGAAATATACAACACTAAACCGGACTGTCTACATCCATGCCCCCCTTTATTTGTAACATCCTCGTACAACTAATACCTTTAGGTCAACCTGACGAGTGTGACAGCTTTTGGCTGTTTGTAGGGGGTCACTATGCTTCCCTACTGAAGCTCGTATTGTCCGGCGTGGGACACTTGTCGTGTTTGTGTTTGATGGCAAGTCTCCCTCATCCGACGTATCACCAGAAGAGTTTGAACTGAGTTGGTGCAACTCCCATTCATCAACACTTTCCTCAGAAGATACTTCACCAGACTTGTTCGCATTGGGTGTCACCCGTGATTTCCGAAAACAGTTTGTTGTGATAATTTGGCTAGAGTGCATCAATCACATCGCTCAACCCATGTAGGGTAATGTGGCTAGAGTGCATCAATCACATCGCTCAACCCATGTAGTGTAATTTGGCTGGAGTGCATCGATCACATCGCTCAACCCCTGTAGGGTAATGTGGCTAGAGTGCATCAATCACATCGCTCAACCCATGTAGTGTAATTTGGCTGGAGTGCATCGATCACATCGCTCAACCCATGTGGTGTAATTTGGCTGGAGTGCATCGATCACATCGCTCAACCCCTGTAGGGTAATTTGGCTGGAGTGCATCGATCACATCGCTCGACCCATGTCGGGTAATGTGGCTAGAGTGCATCGATCACATCGCTCAACCAGTGTCGGGTAATTTGGCTAGAGTGCATCGATCACTTCGCTCAACCCATGTAGGGTAATTTGGCTAGAGTCCATCGATCACATCGCGCTCGACCCACGTAGGGTAATGTGGCTAGAGTGCATCGATCACATCGCTCGACCCATGTTGGGTAATTTGGCTAGAGTGCATCGATCACATCGCTCGACCCATGTAGGGTAATTTGGCTGGAGTGTATAGATCACATCGCTCGACCCATGCAGGGTAATTTGGCTCGATTGTATCGATCACATCGCTCAACCCATGTAGGGTAATTTCGCCAGAGTGTATCGATCACATCGCTCGACCCATGTAGAGTAATTTGGCTGGAGTGTATCGATCACATCTCTCGACCCATGTAGGGTAATTTGGCTGGAGTGCATCCATCACATCGCTCGACCCATGCAGCGTAATTTGGCTGGAGTGCATCGATCACATCGCTCGACCCATGAAGGGTAATTTGGCTGTAGTGCATCCATCACATCGCTCGACCCATGTAGCGTAATTTGGCTGGAGTGCATCGATCACATCGCTCGACCCATGAAGGGTAATTTGGCTGGATTAATCGATCACATCGCTCGACCCATGTAGGGTAATTTGGCTAGAGTGTATCGATCACATCGCTCGACCCATGCAGGGTAATTTAGCGAGAGTGTATCGATCACATCGCTCGACCCATGCAGGGTAATTTAGCGAGAGTGTATCGATCACATCGCTCAACCCATGTAGGGTAATTTGGCTAGAGTGTATTGATCACATCGCTCGACCCATGCAGGGTAATTTAGCTAGAGTGTATCGATCACATCGCTCAACCCATGCAGGGTAATTTAGCTAGAGTGTATCGATCACATCGCTCAACCCATGTAGGGTAATTTGGCTGTAGTGTATCGATCACATCGCTCGACCCATGCAGGGTAATTTAGCTAGAGTGTATCGATCACATCGCTCGACCCATGTAGGGTAATTTGGCTAGAGTGCATCGATCACATCGCTCGACTCATGCAATGTAATTTGGCTAGAGTGCATCGATCACATCGCTCAACCCATGTAGGGTAATTTTGCTGGATTAATCGATCACATCGCTCGACCCATGTAGGGTAATTTGGCTAGAGTGTATCGATCACATCGCTCGACCCATGCAGGGTAATTTAGCGAGAGTGTATCGATCACATCGCTCGACCCATGCAGGGTAATTTAGCTCGAGTGTATCGATCACATCGCTCAACCCATGTAGGGTAATTTGGCTAGAGTGTATTGATCACATCGCTCGACCCATGCAGGGTAATTTGGCTAGAGTGTATTGATCACATCGCTCGACCCATGCAGGGTAATTTGGCTCGAGTGTATCGATCACATCGCTCGACCCATGCAGGGTAATTTGGCTAGAGTGTATTGATCACATCGCTCGACCCATGCAGGGTAATTTGGCTGGAGTGTATCGATCACATCGCTCAAACCATGCAAGGTAATTTGGCTAGAGTGTATCGATCATATCGCTCAACCCATGTAGGGTAATTTGGCTAGAGTGCATCAATCACATCGCTCAACCCATGTAGGGTAATTTGGCTAGAGTGCATCGATCACATCGCTCGACCCATGTAGGGTAATTTGGCTAGAGTGCATCGATCACATCGCTCGACCTATGTAGGGTAATTTGGCTAGAGTGCATCAATCACATCGCTCAACCCATGTAGGGTAATTTGGCTAGAGTGCATCGATCACATCGCTCGACCCATGTGGGGTAATTTGGCTGGAGTGTGTCGATCACATCGCTCGACCCATGTAGGGTAATTTGGCTAGAGTGCATCGATCACATCGCTCGACCCATGTAGGGTAATTTGGCTAGAGTGCATCGATCACATCGCTCGACCTATGTAGGGTAATTTGGCTAGAGTGCATCAATCACATCGCTCAACCCATGTAGGGTAATTTGGCTAGAGTGCATCGATCACATCGCTCGACCCATGTGGGGTAATTTGGCTGGAGTGTGTCGATCACATCGCTCGACCCATGTAGGGTAATTTGGCTGGAGTGTGTCGATCACATCGCTCGACCCATGTAGGGTAATTTGGCTAGAGTGCTTCGATCACATCGCTCGACCCATGTAGGGTAATTTGGCTGGAGTGTATCGATCACATCGCTCGAGCCATGTAGGGTAATTTGGCTGGAGTGTATCGATCACATCGCTTGACCCATGTAGGGTACTTTGGCTGGAGTGTATCGATCACATCGCTTGACCCATGCAGGGTACTTTGGCTGGAGTGCATCGATCACATCGCTCGACCCATGGTAGCTACATCCTGTTGAAGCCCTGGCCAATAGAAGCGTGAACGGACCAAGTGTTCTGTCTACTCAATTCCTTGATGCCCGGTATTGTCATGCAGATACTCCAGTGCTGTGTCCTGCAAGCAACGTGGTAGTAGCAACCGTTTCATGACACCTTCCTTTGGATTATTCACACAATGGAACAGACCATTCCTCATCTCCAAACGGTTCCACTGCTGAAGCAGTTTTAAAGTACGATCCGGCAGATCTTTTTTTTCCTGCTTTCTGCTTCTATTCTGAGGCCAAAGTTTGAGTATGGTCCCTATATCTGGGTCTTTCTGTTGTAGTTATACAAGTTGTTGGGTAGTCAACACAGGGAATGGACTCGTCGGTTCGGGCTGCAAATCAGAGACATTTACGGAGACACTGTGGGTACCTGCTGCGAAACTGTTCTGAATATCCACTGGCAGTGCGGTTGTTTCACACTTCATGGCCAGTATTTCTATTGCTGCTGAAACTTCAGTCTCATCATAGTTCCTGATTCTGGACAGTCCATCTGCATTGCCATTGTGCTTCCCCGGGCGGTAACGGATATCAAAATCAAAAGAGGCCAGAGATGACACTCATCATTGTTCACAGCCTGGTAACTTGGCTTTGCTCATGATATATATCAGGGGGTTGTTGTCCATGAAGACTGTGAACCGAAGACCCAATAAGTAGTCCCACACCTTGTCTGTGACAGCCCATTTAAGTGCTAGCAATTCCAACTTTTTACTGCTGTAATGCTCCATGTTTTTCTCAGTTCCACAGAGGCCTCGGCTCGCATAGGCAATTACTCTGACCTTGCCATCTTGCTTTTGGGAAAGGACAGCACCTAAACCCTTGTTGGATGCATTAGTTTCCAAAATGAATGCGAGGTTGTAATCAGCATAGCCAAGTACTGGTGCTGATGTAAGACTGGACTTTATCTGTACAAAAGCCCCAATGTCCATCTTTGTCCATGATGTCCATGTCCATCTTTCCCCAATGCATACCTTCTTGCCGTGCTTCCCTCCTTGCAGGTGCATACATTGTGACACAAGATGATGCAAGGGAGCCATGATGGAAGCAAACCCTTTTACATAACGCCTGTATTAGCTGCAGAATCCCAGAAAGGATCGCAGATCTTGCAGTCTGTGACCGTGGCCATCTGTTAACTGCTGCAACCTTCTCTGGGTCTGTTTTGATGCCATCGCTGGAAATGATATGGCCCAAGTAGCGGACCTCCTTCTTAAAGAAATGGCATTTGCTCAATTCAACTTCAGACCATACTCCTGCAAGTTCTGGAATATGATTTCAAGCCTATCCAAATGCTCATCGATCGTTTTGGAAAAACTGACAAGGTTGTCCAGATATAGCAATAGTGTCTGGAAGAGTTCTTCATGGTAGACATGTTGCATGAGGCGTTGGTATGTCGCTGGCGCATTGCATAGCCCAAAAGGCATCCCGTTGAATTAATAGAGTCCTAAGGGCGTAGTAAACGCTGTTCTATGTTTATCTTCCTCCTTCACCTCGACCTGATGGTAGGCAGACTGCAAATCCATCGTAGAAAACCAACGCGATCTGACCAGAGCGTCCATCGACTCATCGATCCTCGGCAGAGGGTGTGAATCCTTGCGAGTCCAAGCATTTAGCAGACTGTAGTCCACGCAAATTCGGAGGGCACCGGATTTCTTTCTAACCAAGACAATTGGACTAGAGTACTCACTCTTGCTTGGCCTGATGATACCTTTACGCAACATGTTACTTAGATGGTCTTTCACCTCCTGCAACTGCGTTGGTGGAATGTGTCTATAAGGCAGTCAAACGGGCTTGTCCTCTGTCAGGTGTATCGAGTGTTTGATTGTCCAACTCAGATCATCTGGACCGGATGCAAAAACAGACCCGTAGCGCTTGAACAACCCCTCAGCTTTCCTTTTCTCCTGTTGAGATCCTGTGAAGTCTTCCAGACTAACTCCTGGTGGTAGTGTATCATCGAGTGACTCATCTGTTCGAAGAGGTTCAGTCTTCTGCCCCACGGTGATTCTATCCACTGATACATTGATGAAAACATTACCAGACTCCACCTCCACAGTTTCCAGAAGTCCAACTCAAGTTTGTGGCTGTAGCCAGACGTCGCGTTGAGTGGGGTTTAGCACGTGAATGTAAAAACTCCCATAGGTCGAGTCTACCAGAGTCTTAACCACGATCAGGTTTCCAGGCAGTGGTGTTGTTAAAGGCTCTACAACTGCATAGGGCCTGCCTGTGTTGCAGACTACCCGTATATCACTTCGTGTCTGGGCAGGAACTCTTGTTTTGTCTATGCCTGACGTGCAGACAAAACTGACGGTGGACTCCTGTGCCATGTTTCCGAGTGCAGAATACCCAGGTAAGTACTTTAGTATATTCATGCCTATTAGACCTGGCAATCTTCGCTGGCATTGGTTGGTCCAGTTATCTCTTGTGATTAAAATACCCCTTTTTGGAATCAATACACCATCGACCTCCACGTCAATCTCTATGTACCCGGTGTATGGTATGTAGGTCCCGTTTGTGGCTGTTTGCTTAGCCATTCTTTAGGCTCACATAATTGTCCCACATTTTGTTTCAGATGGTTCTTGAAGAAACTCTCTAAAAATCCATCATCTGAGCAACTTAGTGGCTGCCCCGCAGTTGTGCTCCTGCCTACAGGGCCCTCTAGTTTGACTGTTTTTTGGCCTCAACTTCCTAGCTCCTCTTATATGATCTACATTCAGCGATGTGATGGCCAAATTTTCCACAGAAATGGCACTTGCCTCTTGCTCGTCGACGCAGTTGTTCGTCGAAAAATGATGGTTGATCTTTTATTTGATTAGGCAATGCTGCTTGTTGCTGAAAGAGTGTTTCAATCAATTCCTTCTGCTGTATTAAAAGGTTTTCAAGGGGGAGAAGTTCCTTTTTGAGGATCTTGGATGACATTCACCACTGGGCCATCTTCAGGAGCTGACACAGAACAGACATTCTTTGCAACGTTCTTTTGCTTGCCGAGTTCCATACCTATTTCATCCAAGTAGTTCAAGGCAAATTCACGCATACCCAAGAATGTGGTTGAGGAGTCGGCTTTCACCTGCTTCTTCAGCTCCCACAGCAGCCGGACATCAGCGACACTCTCGACAAACTGCTCCCTCAGCATTGTGTTCCTGTCAGTGATTCTTTCAGGGGCAATGCGAGTGAGGCGGTCCAAGATACCCACGAGTGCATGGTAGAAATCAGCCAAAGATAACCTTCCTGTTGCTGCCTCTACTAGAAATTTCTCTATAACTGTGGGGCTGAAAGATGCTCCCCGAAAAGCCTGCACAATGCATCAAAGACATCCCCTTCAGCCACGCAGTCCTGGCCCCTTATTTCAATTTTGGCTGGGCATTCCAAATAAAATGATAAATAGTCCACAGCTTCGGTGCCACTGAGGCCTTCTTCTCGAAGCAACCTCTGTGCGTCATCAATCCAATCATCTACTAAGCCTTGCCCATTATACCGTTGCAACTTCCGCTCCCGAACAACAGCAAAAGTCCTGGCTTTTGGCTTTTCAGTAATGACAGACTCCCATAAGGCTTGGAAAGTAGCCCGCTCCTGATCTCTTTCCAACGTAACTTCTGCAAGTTGCCTCTCCAGTTCCTGCATCTCGTCCTCATTGTACCTGGCATTCATCCTTCTGCGATTCATAACTTACATACATACTCCTGCTCATGACAATGCCAAAAACGAAAAGCAAAGGTAAGTAATTTTGAATGACAATTCACTATTATACTCTCAATACAATTTCTCTAATACCCGATTGTTTAAATAAAAGTAATGAAGCATCAGTCATGAAGCTAGGAAACAATATCTCTCCTCTCTCAAGACTGAACTCTCTTATCTGTCTCCCTCTTCCAAATCCTGGTGGCGTCTGGTCAAATCTGTTTCTGGTGTTTGTTCCCCCTCCATCCCCTCCCTTACCTCAAATGGCTACAGAGCTGTCACCACTCGTGAAAAAGCTGAATGCCTCAACTCTGTGCTTGCCTCTAAATCTTGTGTCCCAAACCCATCCCTCTCTGCACCCTCTGTACGCAGTCGTACCCAGCTGCTCCTGGACTCTGTGTCCTTTTCTCCTGACAAGGTGGAGAAGTTTCTGTCAACCGTCGACTCTGATTCTGCAACTGGACCAGACGGCATCAGCCTACGGGTCCTAAAATCCTGCTCTGCCGCTCTTTCACGCCCTCTCTCTTTTCTCTTCAACCTCTCTTTTGCTCAAGGTCATCTGCCATCAGCTTGGAAATCAGCCAACATCACTGCTTTACACAAAAAGGTGCGAAAACAGATCCTTGCAACTACAGACCAATCAGCCTTCTCCCAATTATCAGCAAAGTCATGGAATCCATCATTGCTTCGGACATCAAATCTTTCCTTTTCTCCAATGGCTTGATCTCTGACCATCAATTTGGTTTCAGACCAGGTCACTCTACTCTGGACGTGCTGCTTCT
Source organism: Myxine glutinosa (assembly GCF_964187855.1). Taxonomy (NCBI): domain Eukaryota; kingdom Metazoa; phylum Chordata; class Myxini; order Myxiniformes; family Myxinidae; genus Myxine; species Myxine glutinosa. The sequence continues at coordinate 1,979,145 of NC_136265.1, read as the reverse complement.
GCGGTCTCAACAATGGATGGAGGTCCTCAATGCCAAACAGGAAATTCGAGCTGTCTCCCTTGACATATCACGTGCCTTCGATACGGTCTGGCACCCCGCTTTGCTCACCAAACTCTCCTCCTATGGTATCCATGGAAATCTCCACACATGGCTTGCGGATTTCCTCTTTAGTCATAGTCAACCTATGGCCCTGAATGGGTTTCTCTCATCTCCCCTTCCTGTTCAGGCTGGAGTTCCCCAAGGCAGTGTTCTGGGCCCTGTGCTTTTTCTGGTCTTCATCAATGATCTCTCCGACTCTCTGCAAAATCCTCTCTATCTCTTTGCTGATGACTCTACTTTCTGCCGCTCCATATATCATCCCTTAGATCGGCAGTCTGCAGCCTCCTCACTCTCTGCAGACCTGGACAAAATCACAAACTGGTCAAACAAATGGAACATGTCTTTCAATCCTGACAAATCTCACACTCTTACTATGTCACTCCGAAAAGACCGACTGGACAACCCTCCCATCTACTTTCTGAACAAATCCTCTTCAAGAAGTTCTGTCGCTCAAGCTTTTGGGTCTCACTATCTGCCATGATCTTTCTTGGGAAAAACACATTTCCAATCTGGCCTCCAAAACCAGTCGCCGACTGGGCATCCTCCGTCGTGCGAAGTCCTTCCTTGGCACACCTGAGCTCTTCACCACATACAACGCTTTTATCTGCAGCTCAATGGAATACTGCTCTCCCCTCTGGGCTGGTGCTCCTGCCTCACACCTAGCTCTGCTTCACGCTGTTGAAACCAAAGCATTCAGAATCATTGGAATCTCCCGCGATGAATCTGACTCCGAGGGCCTTTCACTCACTCACCGCAGGCTGGTAGGTGGTCTTTCTGTCTTCTACTGACTCCTCTCCGGCCTTGCTCCTCCAGCTCTCTCTGTGCTCTGTCCTCCAAATATTCCTCCAGGTCGCACAAGATCTGCCAGCAACCCTCTCATGGTTAAACTGCCAAAATCAAGACTCTCTGCTCACCTTCACTCCTTCATGCCTCTTTTCTCCCGCCTCTGGAACAAACTCCCTCACTCTCTTCAATCCCACTCCTCCCTCCAGGTCTTTAAAACAGCTGTTCACCACCATCTCTTATCTTCCCCCATCCAAAACCTAGATCTTTTCTACCCCCGCTAATTTCACCCCAATTCCACTTTTTTGAAATACCAACTTCTGTCCTAGAAGTCCTTGGTGTCCTTGTGTTTTATACTTCTCCCACCCCCTCCCCCATTTCCCACGCCTCCTCCCCCCAAACCCTCTCCCTCCCACAGATCTCCCGATGTCCTTGCTCTCAAATGTTGTGTTTGTGCTTCCCCTTCTCTCTCCATCTTGTCTACCTCTACCCTTATTATATGTTTTGTGTGTGTGTTTGATTTTTTTGTGTGATAAATGTTAGCTCTTTCACGAGCCTCGATCCTGTATACAAAAAAAAAAAGAAAAAGAAAAAAAGTCACATCCAGTTGGAGTCCACCGGCCAGAAATATTGCAATCAGGTGAATCCCGTTCATCAATGGCAATTCCAGAGCTTCTCAGTTGTCCAGCCTTCTAGTTCTACTGAGTTAGCCATCGTTTTCCTTCCTCGTCATCCTGTGCCTATCCCACTTCTGACACCAGTGAGGTCATTCGAGACTCGCATAGACAGTTAGGTACAACATTCATCAGCCAGATGAACGCTTTATTGATGAGGAGTTCTGCCAATGGCAAGGTGAATCAAACGGGGAAAACGATGGCGAACCAGTATACATCAACTTGATGGTGGTAGCAAGCTTTTGGTAGCAAGGTGATGATCAAGGATATATGATGCGACCACGACCAGCACGTTATTCACACAGGATGGACAGAAAAGGTCAGACTATGCAGGATGGACAGAAAAGGTCAGACTATGCAGGATGACCGTAGTATCTCTGTCGTGTGGATATCAACCATGAAGAGTTCGGAAAACAACGAATGAATCCCCTTTCTTTGAATCGCCTCACAATCAACCGTCAAACTGCCACCCGGTCAAGCACTTCCTGTCTGAGGAGCGGTATTCTGTTACGACATATCCGGTATCCGGATAGGTAATTCCTCCCTGTATTCGAAGGTTTTACAAAACGAAAAATAAAAATAAATGTACAACGCTGAACCGGCCTGTCCACATAACTAACATTAAGATGCCTAATAGTAATAGTTGATTGAAGTGTATGTGGGGGCGATGTTTCGTCAGTGATGTGAGGTGCGCGGTGACTCGGTGTAGCGGACGCTCTTTAATGGGCGATGTAATAGTGACGTGAGGTGCGCGGTGACTCGGTGTAGCGGGCGCTCTTTCGTGGGCGATGTAATAGTGACGTGAGGTGCGCGGTGATTCGGTGTAGCGGGCGCTCTTTAGTGAGCGATGTAATAGTGATGTGAGGTGCGCGGTGATTCGGTGTAGCGGGCGCTCTTTAGTGGGCGATGTAATAGTGACGTGCAGTGCGCGGTGATTCGGTGTAGCGGGCGCTCTTTAATGGGCGATGTAATAGTGACGTGCAGTGCGCGGTGATTCGGTGTAGCGGGCGCTTATTTAGTGGGCGATGTAATAGTGACGTGAGGTGCGCGGTGATTCGGTGTAGCGGGCGCTTATTTAGTAGGCGATGTAAAGTTGATGTGAGGTGCCGGGTGATTCGGTGTAGCGGGCGCTTATTTAGTGGGCGATGTAAAATTGATGTGAGGTGCCGGGTGATTCGGTGTAGCGGGCGCTCTTTAGTGAGCGATGTAATAGTGATGTGAGGTGCGCGGTGATTCGGTGTAGCGGGCGCTCTTTAGTGGGCGATGTCATAGTGACGTGCAGTGCGCGGTGATTCGGTGTAGCGGGCACTTATTTAGTGGGCGATGTAATAGTGACGTGTAGTTAAAACCTCTCAGTGGATTTCTCGGTTGAAGAGGTCCTCGTTGTTATGTAATTACACAATACCAGTGACAGCGGATTATTTTCTTGACCGAATGATATTCCGAATGATATTCCAAATAATTATTGATTGATGGGATATTGAGGTGTATTTAAGCGATGTGTTTCCCCAGTATTGATCTATATTTTGTGCCGTTTTCGCTCCTCGTCCTAGTCTCGGTGTTATTTAATAGTAATAATACACCTTTTAAATACGACTCCATGGTTGAAAAGTAAAGGTTGTGAGACCGGAAAGTCCGTGGCTGATCGAACTTACTGAATCATGTGATGTGACGCTGTGGTGAAGGATGGTGCGGTGATCACAGTGCGTTGAGCTTGAGGGACGGTGCGGTGATCACAGTGCGGTGAGGGACGCTCTGGTGAGGTAAGAAGTGCTGCGGTGAAAGGTGATGCGGGAGGCATGTTGATTGTTGCGGTGCGGTCGTGCTGTGAGGTGAGGTAAGGGACGTTGCGGTGTGGTGAGAGGTGGTGCTATAAGGTAAGGGAAGTTGTGGTGAGAGGTGGTGCTATAAGGTAAGGGAAGTTGTGGTTGTGGTGAGAGATGGTGCTGTGAGGTGTGGTGAGAGGTGGTGCGGTGATGTGGTGCGGTGAGAGGTGACGCGGTGAGAGGTGGTGCGGTGATGTGGTGCGGTGAGAGGTGACGCGGTGAGAGGTGGCGCGGTGAGAGGTGGCGCGGTGAGAGGTGGCGCGGTGAGAGGTGGCGCGGTGAGAGGTGGCACGGTGACAGGTGGCACGGTGACAGGTGATGCGGTGAGATGTGATGCGGTGAGAGGTGGCGCGGTGAGAGGTGGCGCGGTGAGGTGGGGCGGTGAGAGGTGGGGCGGTGAGAGGTGGGGCGGTGAGAGGTGGGGCGGTGAGAGGTGGCGCGGTGATGCTGTGACAGGTGAGAGGTGATGCTGTGAGAGGTGAGAGGTGGCGCGGTGATGCTGTGAGAGGTGAGAGGTGAGAGGTGGCGCGGTGAGAGGTGGCGCGGTGATGCTGTGAGAGGTGAGAGGTGGCGCGGTGATGAGGTGAGAGGTGAGAGGTGGCGCGGTGACAGGTGAGAGGTGGCGCGGTGAGAGGTGAGAGGTGGCGCGGTGACAGGTGAGAGGTGGCGCGGTGACAGGTGAGAGGTGGCGCGGTGACAGGTGAGAGGTGGCGCGGTGACAGGTGAGAGGTGGCGCGGTGACAGGTGAGAGGTGGCGCGGTGAGAGGTGAGAGGTGGCGCGGTGACAGGTGAGAGGTGAGAGGTGGCGCGGTGACAGGTGAGAGGTGGCGCGGTGACAGGTGAGAGGTGGCGCGGTGACAGGTGAGAAGTGGCGCGGTGAGAGGTGGCGCGGTGAGAGGTGGCGCGGTGACAGGTGATGCTGTGAGAGGTGGCGCGGTGACAGGTGATGCTGTGACAGGTGATGCTGTGATGCTGTGACAGGTGATGCTGTGACAGGTGACAGGTGATGCTGTGACAGGTGACAGGTGATGCTGTGACAGGTGACAGGTGACAGGTGATGCTGTGACAGGTGATGCTGTGACAGGTGATGCTGTGACAGGTGACAGGTGATGCTGTGACAGGTGATGCTGTGACAGGTGACAGGTGATGCTGTGACAGGTGACAGGTGATGCTGTGACAGGTGACAGGTGATGCTGTGACAGGTGACAGGTGATGCTGTGACAGGTGACAGGTGATGCTGTGACAGGTGACAGGTGAGAGGTGATGCTGTGACAGGTAACAGGTGAGAGGTGATGCTGTGACAGGTGAGAGGTGATGCTGTGACAGGTGACAGGTGAGAGGTGATGCTGTGACAGGTGACAGGTGAGAGGTGATGCTGTGACAGGTGACAGGTGAGAGGTGATGCTGTGACAGGTGAGAGGTGATGCTGTGACAGGTGACAGGTGAGAGGTGATGCTGTGACAGGTGAGAGGTGATGCTGTGACAGGTGAGAGGTGATGCGGTGAGAGGTGATGCGGTGACAGGTGAGAGGTGATGCGGTGACAGGTGAGAGGTGATGCTGTGACAGGTGAGAGGTGATGCTGTGACAGGTGACAGGTGAGAGGTGATGCTGTGACAGGTGACAGGTGAGAGGTGATGCTGTGACAGGTGACAGGTGAGAGGTGATGCTGTGACAGGTGACAGGTGAGAGGTGATGCTGTGACAGGTGAGAGGTGATGCTGTGACAGGTGAGAGGTGATGCTGTGACAGGTGAGAGGTGATGCTGTGACAGGTGAGAGGTGATGCTGTGACAGGTGAGAGGTGATGCTGTGACAGGTGACAGGTGAGAGGTGATGCTGTGACAGGTGAGAGGTGATGCTGTGACAGGTGAGAGGTGATGCTGTGACAGGTGACAGGTGAGAGGTGATGCTGTGACAGGTGAGAGGTGAGAGGTGATGGATGCTGTGACAGGTGAGAGGTGATGCTGTGACAGGTGACAGGTGAGAGGTGATGCTGTGACAGGTGACAGGTGAGAGGTGATGCTGTGACAGGTGACAGGTGAGAGGTGATGCTGTGACAGGTGAGAGGTGATGCTGTGACAGGTGAGAGGTGATGCTGTGACAGGTGAGAGGTGATGCTGTGACAGGTGACAGGTGAGAGGTGATGCTGTGACAGGTGAGAGGTGATGCTGTGACAGGTGAGAGGTGATGCTGTGACAGGTGAGAGGTGATGCTGTGACAGGTGACAGGTGAGAGGTGATGCTGTGACAGGTGACAGGTGAGAGGTGATGGATGCTGTGACAGGTGAGAGGTGATGCTGTGACAGGTGACAGGTGAGAGGTGATGCTGTGACAGGTGACAGGTGAGAGGTGATGCTGTGACAGGTGAGAGGTGATGCTGTGACAGGTGACAGGTGAGAGGTGATGCTGTGACAGGTGACAGGTGAGAGGTGACAGGTGAGAGGTGATGCTGTGACAGGTGATGCTGTGACAGGTGAGAGGTGATGCTGTGACAGGTGAGACCCTGAAGACACCAAAGAACCAAAACAACCACAAAGACCCAAAATACCTTTAAAGGCACAGGGGATCCAAAAGACCCAAATGGCCATGAAGACCAAAAACACCATAAAGACCCTGAAGACTCAAAAGACACCGAAATGATCAAAGATGCCTATTTCTCTGAAACGACGTGTGATGAGTCACGCTGGTCTTATTATAATAGAGCCAACGTATATGGTTATGTCGTTATGTATGTTTATATGTGACCAAAACGTCTTCTTCAAATAAAATTAACACCTTCATTATGTTTAGACTGTTGAGACCCCTCAGACCTTTGACGACCCTTTTATTCCCCCAAGACCCCTTAAGACCCAAAATACCCTGAAGACCTAAAATGCCCTAAAAGGCCCAGAGGATCCAAAAGACCCTGAGGACCCAAAACACCCTGAAGGACCACGAATACCCAAAATACCCTGAAAACCCCAAAGACCTAAAACACCCCAAAGA